>NC_045550.1:46972698-47290020 GCF_009769535.1 Thamnophis elegans
ATGTAGTGGAAGCAGCAGCTGAATGGGAAGAGGGAATTAAGAAGGATGCCAATATGGAATTACTCCAGGGGAGGAAATAACATAGACCACACTAGGAAAGTCTTATTGATCCGCAAAGGAATGCAGAGAGTTTGGTGAAATTCTTTTAATGTGGGCGATCATAATAAAGTAACCGCTTTTGCCAACACTGCCCTACCCCATCTTCCTGCATTGAGAGAGTTGCTTGATAGTTATTTCTGCTACTGCCTATTTTCAAGTTGCCTTAATCCTGGGCAGGGAAAACATAAGACATCCCTCCAATCCACACACAACCTATGACTTTTTAGAACGAAATAAGAAAGAAGATGACGAAGATAAATGAATTTACCAAATGAATGGTTGTAAGTCAAGGACTACTCATATCTCTGGAGCTGCAGATACAAAAGACTGCTTGCATATTGGACAAGGCTACCTTAGAGAATGAAAAATGGGGAAAGTCCACTTAGAAATTACTCATGAAGTGACATCATGCCAGTCCTATCATCTTACGGTTAAGAGGCTGCTGACTACCATTTCTGTGTAAGATATTTTTGCATCTTACATAGAAAGATACAAAAGTAATATTTTTGAAATATTTTCCTTTGGACCGTCATAGTATTACAAATTCCTATTTTCCAGATTTATTTACCTGTTTCTGGTTGCTTTAACACATGAGAACAATAACAAAACAAAAAAACAGTAATCTCATATTCTGGTCAGAAGAGGGCAACATATTTTAAGTCCTTAAGAACACCTATGTTTGCAACCATCTTAACTGCAAGATTGTTAGGCATCTGAAATAGGTAACATATTTATGTGCCTATGGAATTATGTTGGCGGTTCCACCACAAATGCGCGCACAACAAAAGCGCGCCTGACTAAAGCGCGGTGTCTAAAGCGCGGTGACAAAACCGCGCGACGAATTAGCGACTAATTAGCCCTAAAGCGCGCCGACAAAAGCGTGCCGACAGAAGCGCGCTGTAACGTAACCTTCAACCTAACCCTCAACCTAACCCTAAACCTAACTGTAAATCTTACCTTAAATGAAATCGTGTTGTCAGCACGCTGTTGTCGGCGCGCTTTTGAAATCGCGGTTTTAGCGCCGCGGTGTTGTCGGCGCACTTATGACATTCGCGCTTTTGACGGGTCACGTATGTTGGCTGCCCGTAAGTTTTCAATTTCACTTGACTTCAACAAACAAGAAATAAAAGCATATTTGGTTTGTTTGATCATTTATTTAAAAGAATGAACCAAAAGCTGATATAAGTTTCTACATGTAGTCTCTATCAAAATATATTTAACCCCATATAAAATGAAAAAAATCTAATTGAATTTTAACAGTACTGTACTGTTTTTTTGTCCAGAAAAAAAATTACTAAGGAAAGTTATGACTTTATAGAAACAAATAAAGGATGAGGGCAATCAATCTTATCAATTTGCATTCTGGCATGGATATTTTGTAATTGTCCATGTCCAGTACCTCAGCCATTTTGTAACTAGGAACAGTTCAATTATAGGCATCATCTCAAAATTTCCAATGGGCTTGTGTTATAGATAATTAATAGAAGTGTGTTAGTTTGCAGCAAAAATGGAATTTCCCTTGGAAAAGGATGGTAAGTGGGTATGCATAACAACTGGTTCAAAATAATAATGTGGCCTGAAAATAAGCTATTTTTGGATTTTCTTCTCGGTACATTAAACTATATTTCTTCCCTCCCTTATGCCTGCTAATTCCTGACCTTGGACTTTTCATAACAGATGGTAGGATAATAATGGAAACCAAAGGGGTCTACCCAACTGCCAAGAATAACATGCAGGATAAGGGCCAATTCATAGTGTTCGGTCTACTTCACAACATAGTGATACTCAATTTGACAAAGTATTTTCTAGATAAAGTAGTTCTTGCCATTTTCATTCTCCTTGTCAAAACACATGTGTTTTGTGTGTCAAAAGCACATAGAGAGCAGTGATGGCTAACCCTTTCCAGACTGACTGCCCAAAGCGTGTGTGCATGCGAATGCACATGGGTGCGCCCGAACCCCCAAAATACAATGCTTGTGTGGCCCCTCCATACACCCCCCCATGCATGCGTACAACCCCTGCACCCCCCCCCGCATGCGTGGCAGGAGGCACGCATGCATGTGTGCTTGCGTGGCATAGCTGAACTGGCACTGAGAAGGCACTGCGTGCCACCTCTGGTTTGCCATCACAGGTAGAGGGTAGCACTTTTGAGTCACATGATTGATTACAATATATGTTTGAATCATATCCTCATTGCTGTTATAGGTAGTCCTTGACTAACAGCCATTCATTTAGTGACAATTTGAAGTCACAATGGCTCTGAGAAAGTGACTTGGGACTGATCCTCACTCTTATGACCATCATGGCATTCCCATGCTCATGTGATCAACATACGTGCATGTGACAACTGACAAAGGCTGCAGCAGCCCAGGGTCCTGTGATCATCATTTTAACCTTCTCAGCCAGCTTCTGACAAGGGATGTCAATGGGGAAAACTAGGTTTGTTTAATGAATGTGTGATTGACTTAACAACCGAAACCATTCACTTAACAACCATGGCAAAAAGGGGATAATATCAGGTGTGATACCCTTAGCAACCACCTTGCTTAGCAACAGAAATTTAAGTCCCAATTGTTGTTGTGGATCTGTAGGTTGCAGGTTGTCATTCCATCACTTAACTGAAAGCGTACAATATAACTGTCTTTCACTGAAAATGGTACCTAGGTGGGGACACTAGATGGAATTACTAAAGCTTTACAATGCTCTGAGCTACTTTTTAAAAACAGTTTTTAATAAATGACAACAAAATATGTGATTACCTGGGAAATGGTATTGGACCTGGGTACTTGAGAGACCGCCTGCTGCCAATTACCTCCCATAGACCCGTTAGATCACACAGGGTCGGCCTCCTCCGGGTTCCGTCCACCTGCCAATGCCATCTGGCTATTACCCGGGGGAGGGCCTTCTCTGTAGCAGCTCCGGCCCTTTGGAATGAACTCCCCACGGAGATTCGGACCCTCACCTCTCTCCAGGCCTTCCAGAAAGCTGTCAAAACCTGGCTGTGCCGGCAGGCCTGGGGTTGATGAGTTCCCCTCCCCTCTCGACTTGTATGGCTGTATGACTCTTGTGTATTTTAATTACGTGTATTGTGTTTGTGTCACCTTTCCCCTTTTTGAGTTGTTCGCCGCCCTGAGTCCCTCCTGGAGAAGGGCGGCATACAAATAAACTAAATCTCAAATCTCAAATTTGAGTTTAATATTCAGTGTTAATAATACACTTTCAGTGAGAAAATGTTTTGGGGTATTTTCATTTTGTTTTACTTATGACCTGAACCAAGTGCTTCCACCATATTTATTCTGTGGCTTAATTTCTACTCTGCTGATATGAGATTCTGAGAAAAGCATATAAAGTAATAGTGTTATTGCCGAAACATTTCAGAATCAATTATGCATATCTTTTTTAAATTCCACAACAAATGGGACTGATTTGCCTTATATCATTTTCATAATTCATTGTTAATTTATAAAACTGCGTATAAAAGTACCTCCTATCTAACAATTAAATTCTTTTATTATTTTGCCTTGTGCCAAATATGGCTGTAATATATGGATGATTCATTACAAAAGAAAAAAAGGTTTCAGGACGTTGAAGTAATGCTTATGTATTACAACCAACTATATATTCTATTTATATGAAATATAATATTTTTATATAAAGGACACAATAGAGTGTCCTCACATACTGCATTACAGTATGGTATGCTGGTTTAACTGTTACAGGCAGGCAGGCATTACAGAGAGTGATCAATTCAGCACAAGAAACCATTGGTTGCCTTCTAACCCCACTGGATGACATCGCCAGATCTCGCTGCTTTAGCAGAGTAAGGAAAATGCTCAGAGATGATTCATAACCTGGTCAGAGTCTCTTCACACTTCTACCATCGGGCAGAAGGCATCAAAGCATAGCCAGCCGAACAAATAGGTTTAAAAATACTTTCTATCCTTGGGTTGTCAGCCTCTTAAACACAACCATAAACCCTCCACACACACATGGAAACATATGACTAGTTTTTCTTTCTTTTTCTTTTTTTCCTAATTACTTGCATAGAGATTATTTTTTATACTATTCATGTTGTTTGTATTTGTTGTCATGGATTGGACCAGTGAGGCTAAAACCAATTTGGTTGCATACATGATGTACAATGACAATAAAGACTATACTATACTACGTATATTGCAATTTTATTGGTTATCAATTTGTTGAAGTTATGCTTTTAATTAGCTTTAAACATCTGGTGCTCTTTAAACTATAATGTATCAGATGGAAAATAACAAAAAAAAAAGCCTAGTAGTTCCCAGATATAACAAATTGGGTTTTAAATTTTGGGGTAGACTTTGTGATTCATATTATTTTCCATATGCAACTGCAATCTGAATTAAACCGCAGATAGCAAGAAATTGAGCATGTTGAAATTTGGAGATGAGGTAAAAGAGCCCTGAAAAAGTATCAAAAATTATCATTTTTATCATACAAGGGTACAAGAAGAAATAAGAATAATTTCTAAAACCAGAATCGAAATAATGAAGCAATTGGGTACTCATTCTTCTGCTTCTTCAAAGCTGGGGAAATGGTTGGTGTCACTTTCTAATAATTCCTACACCCCAATGGTTAGAGTTTCATTTCTAAAGAATGAGGGAATTGTGTTTTGTCTGCTCTTATTTTGTAGCGCCTGCTAAGGATCTCTGCTTTGTTTTAACTTGATGCTGAACTTGTCATAGGTCATGTTCAAACACTTTGTCCTCTAGAAAAAGGTAAAGGTTCCCCTCGCACATATGTGCTAGTCGTTCCTAACTCTAGGGGGAGGTGCTCATCTCCGTTTCAAAGCCAAACAGTCAGCGCTGCCCGAAGACGTCTCCGTGGTCATGTGGCCAGCATGACTAAACACCAAAGGCGCATGGAGTGCTTTATCTTCCCACCAAAGGTGGTTCCTATTTTTCTACTTGTATTTTTACAAACTTTCAAACTTCTACTTGTATTTTTACAAACTTTCAAACTTTCAAACTGCTAGTTTGGCAGAAGCTGGGACAGGTAATGGGCACTCACTCTCTTACACGGCACTAGGGATTAGAACCGCCAAACTGCCAACCTTTTCTGACCCTGAGCTCAGGGTCTTAGCCACTGAGCCACTTTATGCTTTAAGTACTTCTTAACCGAGGATCTCCAAAAGCTTTCACTTGAGTGTAACATTTTGCACATTTGCTACTTCTTTCAACCAGAGATGATTGTTATGTTCTTGTTCAGCCATATAAATACTATGCATAGAATAGCCCAAAGCTCACATTCTGTTAGACAGAAGTTCCCTGAGTCTGAAAGATCAGAGGACTAAACCTCTGGCCTCGGTGATCAACCCAGATTGTATGCTCAATATAACTCCTTGTTGGAAGAGGTATTTTGCGAAAGTTTTATTTATTTATGGTTTTGCTTGCATACTGGTTTAAAAAATCTTGAAGTGGTTGGCAAGAAAAACTCATCAATGAATGATGTTTCATTAAAACATGCAAATAAATAAAATAAGGAATTCTGCAATAAAGAGATAAAAGTGACACCAATTTATAAAGTTTAGCCTATCCAATTAAATATCGTTGAAACCAAGCCAAGACTCTTTATTTTTCAGTTCTGAAAAATAAATTATATTTCAGTTCTAAGATGCTTATTATTTTTCCTCGGTTGCCTTACGCACATTTTTCCTCCTGTTGGCTCCCTGACAGCTTATGATGGTGATCTATATTCTGCCTGTTGCAATTTTAATCAGTTCTTCAACTTGTCTGTCAGTTCAGACATAGAGCCCAGTACTGGGAGTGCCAATTATTTCTCCTAAAACACCTCTAGTGCAAACATTGTTGGTCTCGAGTACTGTTAAATACAAGGACATGGCATGTTGTTGCCCTGCAAACTGCCAGAAAAGGGGGATGAAAGAGAGATGTAAGTAGCTAACAGAGATACTACAAAAACACTATGTTAACAGAATCATATTCTAGTCTGTCCTAATAACATTTTCATCAACAAGTATTGAGGGCCCAATTGGCAAAATAGAGATATTGTATTTTATAAATTTTTCCACAAGATATTATATCTATATTTATATCTATCCTCTATCCTCTATCCTCTATCTATCTATCTATCTATCTATCTATCTATCTATCTATCTATCTATCTATCTATCTATCTATCTCCAGTAAAACTGGATTAGAGGGCATTTTTTTATATTTTTCACCTGAATTTCCTGAAGATCTTTTCTTTTTAATGCAAATGGCAGATCCTTTTTTTTTTTTGCTGCTGGTACATAACATTGCAGGCTTTTAAGGTGCATACATTTAAAAATCAGTTAAAAAAAAAACATAGGTAAAGGTTCCCCTCGCACATATGTGCTAGTCGTTCTTGACTCTAGAGAGTGGTGCTCATCTCCGTTTCAAAGCCAAAAAGCCAGCGCTGTCCAAAGATGCCTTTGTAGTCATGTGGCTGGCATGACTAAATGCTGAATTTTGGTGCACGGAACGCTGTTATCTTCCCACCAAAGTGGTCCCTATTTTTCTACTTGCATTTTTTACATGCTTCCAAACTGCTAGGTTGGCAGAAGCTGGGACAAGTAACGGGAGCTCACTCCATTATGCGGCACTAGGGATTCCAACCGCTGAACTGCTGACCTTTCTGATCGACAAGGTCAACGTCTTAGCCACTGAGCCACCGCGTCCCTTTTAAAAAACATAACTATTAATAATTATGACCTTTTGGCCATTTTGCCAAATATTTCAGTGGAAACAATAAACACTGATGAATTTTCTTGAATGTTATCGTTGCTGCTGCTACAAAGTCCAAATAGAGCAAAATAGGTGGGAATAAACTGCAATAAAAAAACCAAAATCAATACTATAAGTACTATCTTAGCAAATTGGCAATATTAAATTTCAACATGCATTATGCTGAGCAAATGCAGGAACAGGACTGCCCTGGCATGTAACATTTTTAGAATTGTGATTACAGCTGTCACATGCTTCAGAGTTTGTGTAGTCCAATTTTCTTTTTCAAATCCTCACAAGAGTGGAACTGTCTGCAGATCATTGCCAATTCTTCCATGTAGAGGTAAGGCAAAGCAGCATTGACTGTTCATAGTGGAACATATTATTCTTCTGGAATATTATCATATATGCAGGGGTGGGTTCCTGCCAGTTCTAACCTCTTCTATAGAAGAGGTTCCACAAATCTACAGTGCCATTTAGAACCGGTTCCAGGCTCCTCCCCCTGCCCGTCCACACATCATCAAGATGAAGAGCGAGAGGAGGAATTCTGGGAGTTGAAGTCCACAAGTCTTAAAGCTGTCAAGTTTGAACACCCCTGGGTTTTTTTCCTAAAGGGTTAGGGGTGCAGGGGTCTTGTAACTTGACAGCTTTAAGACTTGCATGCTTTAAATGCCATAGTTTCTGAGCCAACATTTTGGTTGCTAAGCAGGAGCATTAAGTGAGTTTCAACACATTTTACTAGTTGGCCATGCCCACCCAGTCACATGGCTGGCAAGCCACTCCCACAAAGCAGGCCACACGTACAGAAGAGGTTCTAAAAAATTTTGAAACCCACCACTGCATATATGGCAAAATTTTGCTCGCTGCCATTGTCCTTATCTCCCCTAGGATCCCACTGAAGACTATTCTGGAAGTTGAAGTCAATACATCTTCCAGTTGTCAAGGTTGACAACCACTGGCTTAAAGTACCATGTCGGCTAACCATCGCTGGAGAATCAGGTTTTGCTTTTTTCCATCTCCAAACATGGAGCCATGGAACAATACATATTTGTTTGGGCACTTAAATTTCATAGTTTCTTACTCCCGCACCTTGTTTCTTTCTCTCGCTTTACTTTCCTTACATCACATCAGGTATCTCTTGCTCGTCTACATTTTCCCATGCCCTTGATTCTGATACTCTATGGATAAATATTATCAAAGAAGAACAGCATGAGAGAAATGCAACTCCCTTCTATACCAGCTTGGAAATGGATGCCTGTTGTGTAGGGCACATTCAACACAGCTGCACAGGGTAGAAGCTAGAAAGAGAACCAGGTAGAAATTTACTGATTTAAACTTGTCAGTGACTTCGTTTAGCAAACACCCATCAACATCACCCACCCTGCCCCATTTCAACCTGATTTCATGTGATACATAAAGTTATACTTTTAAATATTACATACATTATTGTAAGCATTAAGTATTTTTTAATTTGAATAATGCCACCGAGTACAGTAAGTATGGTCTAATGGTTCAGATACTAGCCAAGAAAATAAGAGACTGTATCTTCTAGGTCTCCCTTAGGTATGAAAGTTAGTTATCCTCCAAAAGTTGAGGTGTTTATCTTGACACATTTGTCAAGTAAAATGAACTTTTTCTTCTCCATAATAGTCAGGGAAACGTTTGCTTGATGTAGCAATAGTGTTAATTTTACTTAAATTATATGTAAATATATGCAATGCAAATATATAATTTCATGAAAAATCTCAAAATTTGAGACGTTCTTATGGTACTTCTATACAAATGTGGTAACTATTATTCACAGGCTTTGACCAAATTGAATGATCATTACATATTCTAATAGTGGGCTGATGTTGATTAAAAGGAATGGTTTTCAGTCTTCTCCAAATATTACGGATCTTGTATGCAGTATTCTGAATAAGCATTTGAAAGGCGGATTGAAATGACTACCTTTGTTAGCCATACATCCTCCTTCCCCAAGTCAGTTCATGCAAACACTAAAATATATGCCTCATATATTAGACAGTAGTCCTGGAAATAACATAGAAAAACACTATTTGTTCCAGTTTGCAATCAAAGGGGAATGTGATCTTTTCAAATCATTTGACAGAATTGAGAAACAGCATTATTCACAGTTGGATCTCAGTCTCTCTCCTGAGGCTGCGTGGGTATGCTTTTACTCAGGTGAAACCAATGAATATTCCAGTCCGTGGGGATGGGAAGAATTTCAAAAACTTAAATATCATAGAAAGGTTAGAAAGGATAGATGAGATCATCTTTTAAAAAGGACATTTGAACAATTCTTAGCGATTCAGTATGCTTTTTATTAATGTATTCATCCCATCTTTGTAGTTATTTGTAGTTATTCTCAGTGCCCATTGCTAAAGCAGCTGTTACCATGGTAAGAATTTCCACTGTTCTAAAAGCAGCTGTTCTATATGAACATTAAGCAGCTTCTGGAGTTAAAAAACCATTTTTTAATGTATCTTTATTCAAGGTCCTTAGGTCTAGTTCTGTGATGGTGAACCTATGGCACTCATGCCGGAAGTGGCATGAAAAGCCATTGCCTGTTGCTCTCGCAGGTTTTGGCGCGCTGGCCAGCTGGTCTTCATGCACATGGGAGTGCCGGAAACCAAAAGAGGTGCTGGCCAGTGTACATGCACATGCTAGAAACCAGAAGATCATCTTCCCAGTGTGTACATGTGTACCAGCCAGCTGGTCTTTGTGCATGCATGTGTGTCAGAAATTAGAAGACCTTGTGGTTGGAGCGCATGTGCACCCCGGAAACCAGAAAATCATCTTCCCGGTGTGTGCATGCACACCGGGCAGTTACTCTTCTGGCTCCTGTTTCAGCACTTAGTGCCAAAAAGGTTCACCAACACTGGCCTAGTTCATACCTGCTAAAAATGCAATGAAAGCCAGCAGGGCACAATAGCAATAGCACTTAGAATTATACACTTCACAGTGCTTTACAGCACTCTCTAAGCAGTTTACAGACCATATTGCCCCCAACAATCTGGGTCCTCATTTTACCCACCTCTGAAGGATGGAACACTGAGTCATCCTTGAGCCTGGTGAGATTCGAACTGCCAAATTGCAGGCAGCTGGCAGGCAGCAGATGTAGGCTGCAGTTCTGCATTCGAACCACTGCGACATCACGGTTCTTAATAGTTATGGGATGGGACTAAAACCAAGATCATCTACCTTTGTTCACGTTTGAACTGTGCCCCAGGGCCTACAAGCATCCAATACACTAGTAAGCAGTTGTCACAAAATAGATTTCATTGCATTGTTTTGTACCAGTCAGTAGGTGGGGAGCTGCATTCTGTAACTGCAGCTTTTGCATCATCTTGAAGAGTAACCCCTGCCGAAATGTTAGAAGTCTAACTGCAAGATGACCAGGGCATAAATTATTGTTTTCAGTCCCTTCTGAGCCAGGAAAGATAGCAATTGGCAGACTAGTTGAAACTGGCTGAAAGCTGCTTGAACATTGTCTTGCCTTGCTGTTCCAGGAAAACACTACATTATACGCTTGTTCCTTTACAGGTAATGACACTTTGTCAAGAGCAATTGGTGAAGTGTTAATAATGTTCCAGAAGGCTCCTGGGTTTTAGCAAGCGTCATTGTACCAATCCACTTCCACACATTGTTTAGCTACTGGGTCAAGACGTCCAGTTTGGCTTGAGAGTTCAGATACAAATTTGATTATCATTATTATATTGAAGTTTCTGGGGAAAGGACAAGAATTTGTTTGCAGCTGTAATTTAACTACAACCTCAAGAACCTTATCTAAGAAAGGAAAATGGTAAATATTGTTTAAGAGTGCTGGGTTGAATTGTGGCTTCTTGAGGCACATGTAGTCCTTGACTGATGACCAGTCCCTTAGCAATCGTTCAAAATTACAACAGATCCTCCCACACCCCCCAAAGCTATTGATGATCCAATTTTGAAATCTTCTGCCAACATTTGCTGATGCACACATTCTTATGGTGCACAAGACTACCACAGGTTGTGACCATGGAGATTCTGAAGTCATAAGTGTGAAAAAGGGTCACAATCATTTTTTTTTCAATGCCATTGTAACTTTGAATGGACACTAAATGAAGTGTTGTAAGTGGAGGACTACCTGTAAGGGACATTTGGAATCTTAAGGTCTCTTCATCAGATTGGTTGTTAAGTCAAGGGTAAAGTCAAAATGAAATTCTCTTTTAAGTTGAACTCAACTTGACTTTGTGGATGTATCTATAAGTTTCTTGGCAATAAAATGCAAATGATTCTATAAGGCTTTTGGCCTCAGAGTACCTTATACTCTGCATTTCTAGAGATTTGCATCTCCCATCCAATAATAGCAATAATAATAATAACAGTAGACTTATATACCGCTTCATAGGGCTTTCAGCCCTCTCTAAGCGGTTTACAGAGTCAGCATATTGCCCCCAACAACAATCCGGGTCCTCATTTTACCCACCTCGGAAGGATGGAAGGCTGAGTCAACCCTGAGCCGGTGAGATTTGAACCGCTGAACTGCTGATCTAGCAGTCAGCCTGCAGTGCTGCATTTAACCACTGCGCCACCTTGGCTCCTATCCAGATTCCGTAGGAACTGGATCCAATTCTCCTTAGTTTCGCCATCCAGATAAAATCAGCTATGTGCTGCGATCTGCTGAGAATAAAATGTAGGAGCAGATTTTTTAAAAATAACAGGGTCGTGGTGGCGTTTAGTCATGCCAGCCACATGACCATGGAGACCTCTTCGGACAGCGCTGGCTCTTCGGCTTTGAAAGGGAGATGAGCACTGCCCTCTAGAGTCGGGAGCAACTACAGATTACATTTTTCTGTCTAAACGCTGAAGGGGACGACAAAAAAAGAAGAAGAAGAAAAGCTTCGCGAAGGAGAAGGAAGAAGAGGGAAAAGCACTCTAGAGTCGGGAGCAACTAGCACATATGTGTGACAGGAACCTTTACCTTTACCTCACTACACTTAAGCATATATCAAATCAAAATGCATAAAGTACTTATATACTGAACCAAGCAGGAGAGGGATTACAGAATGCCAATTTGTGTACATATTTTATATTTGTGGATCTGTCTTCATAGCCAGTGACAGCCTGAACAAGTGAATAAAATGGCAACATTTTCAGAAAGGTTTTGACATTATCTCTCCCAGACTTGAGAGGAAATGACTGGCCCAACATCACCTAGCTGGCTAAGGCAAAACTAGGCAAAACTAGAACTCCTAGTCTCCTAATCTGAAACTTCAATCATTACAGCAAGGTGTCTCTCCAAAATTATCTCACATAGGCCATAATATTCTTTTGTCTGTAATTTAAAATTGTTTTAAATATTAAGCAAAAGTTTGATCTTTTTTTAAAAAAATGACTGAGCTGGTTCAGTTGATTTATGTAATCTGACAATTTTAATCGGGCTGGGAGTTTTTCTTTTAAAGTTCTTCAGGCTGGTTTTGGATATTATTAATTATTGCATTTTCATTGTTTTAATTTTCTCTTATCCCACTTATCATTTAAAGAACTGTATTTTTTGTCAAGCAACTAATAATCCTTCTAATAAAACCAGAATTGCAGGCTAGATTAGGAAGTGGGAAAAGGAAAAGGAGAACCAAAGAATATGATGCAAATCACTTCCAGTTTGCTGCCAATGAAATTACACAAACACTTGCAGGAAATCACCAGGAATTAGGAGGACATGAAAGAGATTTTACTTAAATACATATTTTTACTAAAGTTGGAAACATTTATTAATTAGGAACCACTTTAAGTTCACAAATGGGGCAGAAAAAACAAAATTAATATTTGCTGAAGAAAAAATATTAAACAATTCTTAATATTTACCAAGGACTCATAGATATTTACATCCAACTTCCTCATCAAAACTTACCTTTACATTGGCAGCCCAAGAGAGTTTTATTCCAGGTAAATTATTTGCCACTCAAGTTTATTGTCGCCTTCCAGCTGCCTCTCTTTTAATTGGAGATGCCTTGAAGTAAAGTTGAGATTGTCTGCAAATGAAAATATATTTCCCTGAAGCCATAAATCCTTCTAAACTTAAACATTTTATTTATGCTGTCAGACTGGGTTTATTTAACCCAGAGGTACCTATAGGCCACAAACTTCCCCATCAATACCATGTGGGTTTGATGCAGTTTCCATGGTAGTAGTGTTAGGTAAGGTAAAGGTTCTCCTTGCACATATGTGCTAGTTGTTCCTGACTATAGGGGGTGGTCTCATCACCATTTCAAAGCCAAAGAACCAGCGCTGTCCAAATATGTCTCCGTGGTCATGTGGCCGGCGTGACTAAACGCCGAAGGCGCATGGAATGCTGTTACCTTCCCACCAAAGGTAGTTCTTATTTTTTTTCTTGCATTTTTACATGCTTTTGAACTGCTGGGTTGGCAGCAGCTGGGACAAGTAACAGGAGTTCACTCTATTACACAGTGCCAGGGGTTCGAACTGCTGAACTTTCTGATTGACAAGCTCAGCGTCATGCCTATAGCATGGGTATGGTTAGGACTTTTATTTTATTTAGATCCCATTTTTATTACTTTTATAAATAACTCAAAAATGGCAAACATATCCCAAACTTCTTCCTCCATCTATTTTCACCACAACCTTGCGTGGTGGGTTGGGCTGAGAAACTGGCTCAAAGTCATCCAGCCAGCTTTCATGCCTAAAGTTGACAAGAATTTACAGTAAGGTGACCAGACGTCCCGCTTTTGGCGGGACACCCCCGCTTTTCAATGCATTTTCCCGCGTCCCGCCCGCCTTTTTAAAAGGCACGCTTTTTTTGGCGCTCGCAGCTCCCGCCCATCAGCTGCTAGCTTGCTGGGCTGGCTCATCGTTTTGTTCTCTATCCTACCGATGAGCCAGCCCAGCAAGCTAGCAGCTGATGGGCGGGAGCTGCGAGCGCCAAAAAAAGTGTGCTTTTACCTACCTACAAATTTAAGCCAGCCCAGCCTGCCCGCTCACTGATTGGATTGGCCTGGACTCCAGCCAATCAGTGAGCTGGCTGGGATTGGAAATTTTCAGCACGCCTGCGCGAGTCTCCATTTCCTTTCACCAAAAGACGAAAGAGGTTGCAGCTGCGCTGACTGGTGAGTATTAAGAGCCGCGAGCGGATGGTGTGAGATCGCCGCCCGGTAGCCACCAGAAGCCGCTCCCGGCCACGGGCCCCTGCCCTGCCGCGTCCAGCGTGTCTTCAACAGCAAGCGGGTTGCCCGCCCGCCTAGCTGCGTTGCCCACATGCGCGGGGATTCAAGAAATCCGGCTGGATACTTTGAATCCCCGCGCATGTGGGCAACGCAGCTATGCGGGGGAGGGGAGCTTCGCTTGAGATGACCATGCTATGCCTTCCATAGCCTGGTCCTCCCAAGCAGAGCCCGCCTAGCTGCGTTGCCCACACACGCGGGGATTCAAGAAATTCGGCTGGATACTTTGAATCCCCGCGCGTGTGGGCAACGCAGCTAGGCGGGGGAGGGGAGCTTCGCTTGAGATGACCATGCTATGCCCTCCATAGCCTGGTCCTCCCAAGCAGAGCCTGCCTAGCTGCGTTGCCCACACACGTGGGGATTCAAGAAATCCGGCTGGAAACTTTGAATCCCCGCGCGTGTGGGCAATGCAGCTATGCGGGGGAGGGGAGCTTCGCTTGAGATGACCATGCTATGCCCTCCATAGCCTGGTCCTCCCAAGCAGAGCCTGCCTAGCTGCGTTGCCCACACACGCGGGGATTCAAGAAATCCGGCTGGATACTTTGAATCCCTGCGCGTGTGGGCAATGCAGCTATGCGGGGGAGGGGAGCTTCGCTTGAGATGACCATGCTATGCCCTCCATAGCCTGGTCCTCCCAAGCAGAGCCTGCCTAGCTGCGTTGCCCACACACGCGGGGATTCAAGAAATCCGGCTGGATACTAGTCTCCGTGGAGAGCTTGGCAGGCAGCTGGCTGGACTTCTAAGAGGTGGGGGGGAGGAGCGGCAGCTCCTTGAAATGGAAAAAGGCTTGCTTCCTCCCCCTCCCCCAAATGAGACCGGGCTCCCAGCAGCGATTTGCCATTTGAGAGAGAGAGAGAGAGAGGGAGGGAGGGAGGGGGAGAACGCGAGTGTGTGTATCCCTCCTTCCTTCAGCCCAACACTCTAGCTCGGCTTGGCTCCCGCTTCGTCTCTCCTGCCTCTTCGCTTCTCTGTTTGATTGTTGAAAGTGGGAGCCAAACCGGGTCATTCCTTCCAAGAGGCAAGTTTCCCATTGATTGAATGACTCGCTGCCCTAGACCCTCTGCAGTCCCTCTCGTCTGGCCAGAATGCCAGCAAGAGTGTTGGGCTGAAGGAAGGAGGGATACACACACTCATGTTCTCCCCCTCCCCCCCTCCCTCCTTCCCCAGCCAGTCCCATGCCTTCTCCCAACCCCCGCCCCGTTCTCTTAGCTGCCCCGTTCTCTTAGCTACGTTCTGCCTTGTGATTGCTGTCTCCGGGCTCTCCTCTCCTATTATCGTGGAAGGTGTCTCATTTGGGGGAGGGGGGGGCAGGCCTTTCTCCATTCAACAGATCCAATATACAGAGTTTTATTTTTTGGCCCTAAAAATATTGTCACTGAGGATGAGAGAAATTTCTTCATCATTGCTATTGGCCTCAAGTAGCAAATAATTAAACATGGTTTTTAGTGTACTTAGTTAGTGATCTGCTTTTTAACATTACATGGTATCAGTTTCAAGAATGCATGCAATCCTGAAAATTTGTAACAAACTTGTTGAAGGGCCTATGAAATATTTTCTAGTTTAGTGTAGAATAAGTATTCTTAATAAAAGAAAAAGTCATTTTTATTTAATCAATTGCATTCCTGTTTATAATGGCATTAATTAACTAAACTGGAAATAAATCTATGTTTTGCTAGAGTTTTAAAATTAAAAAACCTTACATTTTGTTGCTATTATTTTAATCAGAGTTTTGCCAAGTGAAATTATATAATGGTTCCTCATGTCTCTGTAATTTTCTAAATCTCATCCAGAAGTACCACAGAATCTGGCATTTTCAGCAGAATGATGCTGATGCTAATAAAACATCCTGATTTTTGGTGAAAGGATGGAAAGAGGAAGGAAGGAGGAAGAGAGATCTAAAGTGCAGAAAGACAGAAGGCAGATAGGCAAGAGGAAGGAAGGAAGGAGAAAGAATGGAAAGGAAGGAAGGCTAGAAGGAAGAAAGAGGGAGGGAGGGAGGGAGGGAAGGAAGGTGAAAGGAGGAAGGAAGGAAGGGTACTTCCACTTGTAGGCCTGGGACTGAATGCAGGAGGAGTCTCTCCATAGGATCAGCTGCTCCTCTGATCATGGTCTATGAAAATGTTACTGCCTGCCTGACGCAAATTTAGACAGATGGTGCTTTGGGCTGCCCCTCAAATCCCCCCTTTACTCCTCCCCCTGTAGAATTCAGCCCCCTGAGTTTTGCCTTTGAGGGGCATGTGTGGTTATGGCGGATGGCAGAGTCAGCTGGAGGTTGAGAGGGGATTGGGGCTTTTGTCCGCCTGTGGAGTTCTCCCCATGGACAGGATGGGATGTTGGCATGAAAGGGATCCGGGCACAATCTCACCTGTTCCAAGTAAAGTTGCCTTTTGCAATTGGCTACCGGTAATCCTCGACTTACGACCAGGATTGATCCCCCAATTTCTGTTGCTAAGGGAGACGTTTGTTAAATGATTTTGCCTCATTTTGCGACCTTTTATTGCCACGTTAAGTGAATCATGGTGGTTGTTAAGTCAGGAACATGGCTGTTTAGTGACCAAAATTACAATGGCATTGAAAAAAGTGACTGATGACCATTTTTCACACTTAGCGACCATTTTCACACTTAGCAACCGTTGTGGCATCCTCATGGTTACGCGATCAAAATGTTGATGTTTGGCAACAGATTCGTATTTCTGATGATAGTTTGAAATGGTGACAGTATAAATTATTGCTGGTGTAATACTTAACAATGGTTTTTAAGGATTTCTTTTATTTATAGAATACCTTTTTTATTATTTTGGGGGGATTTTTACTTTTAAATTGTTTATAAAATGTATTTACTACAAGAAATGTTCCTTTTTGCAAATGTGATCTTTGCAAATCTTTGTGATGCAATATGTTCAGACCAGGTTTACGTGTCTCAAAGTGGCTGCTATTCTATGGGCAGGCCAGGTTGGTGCAAGGCAGCTTTGCCAGATTTGGTGTGTTTCACCCTCATTGAATTTTATATCGTATAAAGAATGGAAGGAGGAAGGAAGAGAAAAAAGGAGGAAGGGAGTGAGTGAGGAAAGAAGAGGATGGAAGGAGGGAGGAAGGAAGGAAGAGAGGGAAAGAGCAGAAGACAGATAAGGTGAAGGTAGATAAGCAAGAGGAATGAAGGAAGAAGTGAGGAGTCTCGAGGAGGGGGAAAACATTTAGTGACCAAAGTTACAATGGCATTGAAAAAAGTGACTGATGACCATTTTTCACACTTAGCGACCATTTTCACACTTAGCGACCGTTGTGGCATCCTCATGGTTACGCGATCAAAATGTTGATGTTTGGCAACAGATTCGTATTTCTGATGATAGTTTGAAATGGTGACAGTATAAATTATTGCTGGTGTAATACTTAACAATGGTTTTTAAGGATTTCTTTTATTTATAGAATACCTTTTTTATTATTTTGGGAGGATTTTTACTTTTAAATTGTTTATAAAATGTATTTACTACAAGAAATGTTCCTTTTTGCAAATGTGATCTTTGCAAATCTTTGTGATGCAATATGTTAAGACCAGGTTTATGTGTCTCAAAGTGGCTGCTATTCTATGGGCAGGCCAGGTTGGTGCAAGGCAGCTTTGCCAGATTTGGTGTGTTTCACCCTCATTGAATTTTATATCGTATAAAGAATGGAAGGAGGAAGGAAGAGAAAAAAGGAGGAAGGGAGTGAGTGAGGAAAGAAGAGGATGGAAGGAGGGAGGAAGGAAGGAAGAGAGGGAAAGAGCAGAAGACAGATAAGGTGAAGGTAGATAAGCAAGAGGAATGAAGGAAGAAGTGAGGAGTCTCGAGGAGGGGGAAAACATTTAGTGACCAAAGTTACAATGGCATTGAAAAAAGTGACTGATGACCATTTTTCACACTTAGCGACCATTTTCACACTTAGCGACCGTTGTGGAATTCCTCATGGTTACGCGATCAAAATGTTGATGTTTGGCAACAGATTCGTATTTCTGATGATAGTTTGAAATGGTGACAGTATAAATTATTGCTGGTGTAATACTTAACAATGGTTTTTAAGGATTTCTTTTATTTATAGAATACCTTTTTTATTATTTTGGGGGGATTTTTACTTTTAAATTGTTTATAAAATGTATTTACTACAAGAAATGTTCCTTTTTGCAAATGTGATCTTTGCAAATCTTTGTGATGCAATATGTTCAGACCAGGTTTATGTGTCTCAAAGTGGCTGCTATTCTATGGGCAGGCCAGGTTGGTGCAAGGCAGCTTTGCCAGATTTGGTGTGTTTCACCCTCATTGAATTTTATATCGTATAAAGAATGGAAGGAGGAAGGAAGAGAAAAAAGGAGGAAGGGAGTGAGTGAGGAAAGAAGAGGATGGAAGGAGGGAGGAAGGAAGGAAGAGAGGGAAAGAGCAGAAGACAGATAAGGTGAAGGTAGGTAAGCAAGAGGAATGAAGGAAGAAGTGAGGAGTCTCGAGGAGGGGGAAAACATTTAGTGACCAAAGTTACAATGGCATTGAAAAAAGTGACTGATGACCATTTTTCACACTTAGCGACCGTTGCGACCATTTTTCACACTTAGCGACCGTTGCGACCATTTTTCACACTTAGCGACCATTGCAGCATCCTCATGATCACGTGATCAAAATTTTGTTTGGCAACAGATTCGTATTTATGCTGGTTTCAGTGTCCTGGGGTGAAAATTTTTTTTTAATCAAGCCAGCCCCCCCCCCGCCCCCCGGTCAAGGGTGTCCCTCTTTTCCAATCTGAAAATCTGGTCACCTTAATTTACAGCCTCCCAGGTTCTAAACCAGTACTTTAATTACTACATCAAACTGTTAAATTCTTTAGGAACATGGTTCTTCCATCTTCATTCCCACAAAAGAACCAGGTATTCCTTAACAATCTCCCTGGAGTAGTCTGGTGCAGGATTTTTTCAGCAAAGTATCCTTTCAGATTTTTATTTTCCTCGTTCATTCCTTTTTTCTTCTCCTTCCCCTTTTCCTGCCTAGAACCCAAACTCCTCCAATAGTGAAACCTATCTATGTCAGGGCTTTAAATTATTCTTTTGCCACTTGAGCAAAATAAATGACGCTGGCCCACTTTTCAAGATTGTTTGGCTCTTGGCCCACACTGAGATCATCCATAGTAATACCTAATGGGATGCTCCAGCTGAATGAGATCCATAAACTATTTGAAGCATTCCTGAAGATCTGCAGCTTTGCCTTTGTTCACACCTCCTAGACATGTGTGAAAGTGGGCAAGGGGGTCTGTTTAGCCACACACAATGTGGACAGGCATATTTTAGGCCGACGTATTGCACAAATCCAGCCGGTGCGGGTTACCTTTCTGGACCACCTAGAGGATTAGAATTAGTAGATTGTGATTTAAAGAAATGTAGCCAGCGCACTGCAGATGTACAGCCAGTCCTCCAAGGAGATGCTCAAATCCCCCCCCCCCAACCTCTCGGCCGTCGTTGGGAGTCAAACGCCGATTAACCCACTAGATTTGGTGCTGGAAAGTAAGTGGGCGGCGCTACCTTCGTTTAGCTACCTGGAGACCCACGAGAGACGCTTCACACGCCCTCCCGTTCCCTCACGAGCGTTCGGGCTTAAGAGTTGTTTTGCTTTTCGAGTAATTGGCGAAGTAATGCCACGAGCTGAACTCAGGCCGCCACGAGGTTTCGCGCGCTCTCCGTCTACTGGTCGAGTGCGCGCGCGCCTGCTTTGGGCCAACTTTTGGGATTAGCCCGATTTCGCTCAAAAACCGCGTGAAAAGGGGCCTCGGTCTGAGTCCCAACGGCGGGTTTGCGCGAACATCCCGCTTAATCCCGGCGCGCTTCATAAACGCGCGCAGGCTTTCTAGCATCTCAGCCTGCCCGGCGCGAGGGATTAATTCGTCAGCGCGCAGCCGGCTAGTTCTTTCTTTCTCTCTCCCCCCACGCGCACCACACACGCGCGCAACAGAGGTTAGCGCGCTTTCGCCTACATTTATTCTGCCCCTGCGTGTATGTGTGTGGGGTGGTGGTGGGGTGGAGCTCCGTTCCCGCGGTGTAGGCAGCCCCGCAAAGCGCCTCTCCCCACAGCGGCTGCCGCGCACAAAGAGAGGGGAAAAAACCCGCCGCCCTCGCGCGCTTTCTTGTACGCTTCCTAAAAGGGGGGGCGCGCGTTGCACGTCCCGCCACGGAACCGCATCGGAGCCTCCGGTGGGCGCAGAGACCCGGCTTTGCTTCCAACCCAGGGTTTTTAAATGCTGCCGCTCGGGGGAACCAGGGGGATCCAGAGGAGGCGTGGTCTTCCGTAGATGCCGACGTCGGGAGGCGGCGGCTGGAGGGAGGTTCGTGGTCTTCGGGGAGTGGGGGGGATCGGGGCGGGATTAAGCGGTGTCAAGACTCCTCTCGAGTTCTGCATGGACACGCTTCCGCGGTCCGGCGAGGCTCCGCGACTCATCCTGCGCTGATTGGAGCCCTGCGTGAAGGCGAGGAGCTCAGATGCCGCTGCTTTGCCTTCCCTGGAAAGATGCAGGCTTGAGCTTTTTTTCCGAAGCGGTGGAGCGAATGGAAGGTTTTTCTGTCTAAACGCTGAAGGGGACGACAAAAAAAAAAGAAGAAGAAGAAAAGCTTCGCGAAAGAGGAGGAAGAAGAGGGAAAAGCGACTGTAAACGCATTCTCTGCCCTTTTCATTTTGTGCTTTTGGCAAGTTCCGCGCTCGGGTCTGCCTCGTCGGTTGTTGCTGCAACAACCAGCCCCTAATTCACTTTTGTTGGAGGAGCACGCCTCGAGTCGGGAGGCCCCGTCGAACTGCGCCGGGGAGTGTTCGGCTCCTGCATTCCTAGCCTCTCAAGGAGGCGGAAGTTTTTTTCCCCTTCTTCTTCTTCCCCAATTTGAAGAGGAAAGCTTCGCGAGAGAACCATGCAAGTCTCCATAGCGTGCACGGAGCATAACCTCAAGAACCGGAATGGGGAAGACAGGATGATCAGCAAACAGACCTCCTCCGGTCCAAATGCGGTCAATGCGGCCAGAGCAAAATTCCGGACAGTGGCGATTATCGCTCGCAGTTTGGGAACCTTTACCCCCCAACATCACATTTCCTTAAAAGAATCCACTGCAAAACTGACAGGAATGAAATACAGGTATGGCAGGTCTTTTGGGTCACAACTCGGGGGTATTTCTTTCCCCCTTTCACCATCCGCTGCACCTCAAAGAATGTTACTGACATACAAAGTTATGGACATATAAAGTTCCCTCTCCTCCCCCCCCCCCAAAAAAAAACAAGAAACAAACCCTAGAATCCTTTTTTATTTTGTTTTTTAGAAATGAAATCACCCCCCAAAAAGTTTAAATATTTAGAAATCTAGAGCATTGGGTTCCAAATTTGTGGTAATATTGGTTTTGGCGCTGGCTGCCTCCCATTAACTGGGATTTTGATCTTTGCAGCCCCAGATAACTTTTGATGATTTTTGTAATTTCACTGAGTAAATATTCTAGGGAAGAGAGATTTGATGGCTTTCCATTTGTAATTAGGGAATTTGGATTACTGCCTCACTCTTGACGATTTACTCAAGAGAAAGTTTGCCTCTCAAGGCACCTGCTGGGCTGTTCAGAAAAGCAATATGTGTTAAACTCAGTGGGAAGCTCTTTTTGCGTATTTATTTATTAACTTTATATGCCACTCATTTCCCTTTTGTATTCTAATTACTGCTGAGCGGCTCATTATGAGCTTCCCATCTGCAACAGAGAAAGATTTATTTTGAATAAAATGTGGAGTAAATTGCCTAATACAGTAAAGTAATAAGTGTTTAACTGAAGAAGTGTTATTTTTCCACAAAAGGGAGCCAAAAAAAGGCAGTGGAAGATGGTTGCTGATTGAATTCTGAGATTCACTGTATTTCATCCTGATTTTAAAGCAGGATTTTGTTTTAACTTGATAAAATGAATAGCTGTATTTAATGAAGTCAGAATGACTTTTCCAAGAAGTCATTTATTTGGCATTTGAATGGTTAGTTCTTGAATGCAAGAGGACACAAGCACTTATTCCCACACCTATCATAAGCAGAGTTGTTGCTTAGTCATCAGATCACCTGCTGAATTTACTGCAGTAACATTGTGAATGGTATTGAAGGTAAGCTCTAGACACGAGTTTTAATTCCACTGAGTAAAGAAAGCCGGTGTTCGTTATGCAGGCTTGTCCAGAAGTAGATTCTCTGTACATTCTCTGCCTTACAGACAGGAGAATATGCAAAGTATTGCACCTCTAGGCTTAGTTAATAAAACTGTTCTTATAATTTAATGCACGCGTATCCAATGAAAAGCACAATTTACAGTGGAAGAAGTTAAGGTGCTGGATTAGAGCAGGAAAGGCCCTGGTTCAAATCCACCTTCAGCTGTGGAAATGTCCCTAGCAGACTTTCATGCAGTCACACTCTTTCATTCCATCCTACATGATCAGGCTGTTATATAGCAATAGCAATAGCAGTAGACTTATATACCGCTTCATAGGCCTTACAGGCCTCTCTAAGCGGTTTACAGAGAGTCAGCATATTGCCCCCAACAATCTGGGTCCTCATTTTACCCACCTCGGAAGGATGGAAGGCTGAGTCAACCCTGAGCCGGTGAGATTTGAACCGCTGACCTGCTGATCTAGCAGTAGCCTGCAGTGCTGCATTTAACCACTGCGCCACCTTGGCTATGGGGCAAAGCAGGAAGTAAATCTAAGTAAATCTAAGTTAAACCAAGTTAATAAGTTAACTTGTTAACTAAATTAATAAGTTAAACCAAACCATCAAGACAATCAAACCAAGTCATCAAGAGTTATTATTTTTAGATGGGATGTAAGAGGTAATGAATTTTGCTGGCACTATATATAAAGGGTCTTTCATCTTTTCCAGATCATTTCAGTTAGGCTTGTCTATGTATTTTATGTTTATGTTTTATGGAGAGATAGGATGCTATGTTGGATAGAAGGCAGCAAAAAGATATCCCATCTGTCTCCAATTTGTTTGTTAGGCTATATCCAACCTGCATTATTTTTATAAGCAACACAAAGTGGTGAATATATTCAACATACTTTTCCCCTCCTATTTTCCCCACAACTACAACCCTGTGGGGTGAAGGTCATCCATCTGACGAAATTTCATGGGACTAGAGCTTAGGGTCTCTTAGTTTCTAAACTGGTGCCTTAATGGCTAGACCAAACTGAATCATCAATGGACCATCTGCGAGAAGAGAGATCTTTTCGTTTCTCTCTAACTCCAAATATTCTCAGTTGTAAAGTTCATGTAGTCTATCGTGCAGAAGATATAATATATTCCTTGCCATCTTCACGTAGACCTTGAAAAATGTCAAGTTAAAATCTCGGAAAAGGATTGAAAGCCAGTTTTGATAGTGTTGAAATAAGTGAGTCAGTGGTCTGATTCATTGGGGAAGTTCTTAAGAGTTCTACAGTTCATCTGCTGATGGCTCTCCATTTACATCCTTGACCTGGACCCAACTCCTTGTTCTTTGTACCATTCATCTTGAAATAGTATATTTGTTTAAGAGCGGGAATATCACTACCTCTAGACTTGTGAAAGTTAGGTTCTAACTTTCTTCTCCTTTAAGAGACAGTCCATCTTCCAAAGATACCTTGCAGCTATTTACAGAGTGTTCTGATAACTATCTATCATTTTCTTATAAGTTGTACTACACTATGTTTTTTGGAAACATGGTAAAAAGTTTTTAAATAAATCTCAAGTGAGTTAATGCTGGTTACATAATATTACACAATAATATCTTCCTTTCACACTTTGAATTTCCTGGCATGTACTACGAAACATTTTCAGTTCTTATTAATTTTTAACCTTCACCTTTTAAATTGGTTTGCTTATACCCTAACTAACAAGAATGATCATGTTATAAATCTCAGTGTTCAGGATTCTTTAGCCTTAGAAATGTAGGAAGGATGTCTAGGTACCACTCGCAAGCTGCTCCTCCATTGAAGCTAAAAATAAAGGCATAAAATAAATAAGAATACCCTTTGGTGAAAGAAGTGTTATGAGATGTAGAAGGCCAAAATCACCTGAATTATGCAACATTTGCAAGAACACAAGAGTGTTTCTGGATCAAACTGCATCCTTATCTAGTTCAACATTTGGTATCACATAGTGACCAGTCAGGAATCTGGAAACTTAAATCATAATCTAAAGAGAATCCTCTTCCACATTGATGTCCATTAGTTGTAGTTATTCAAGACACTATATACAATGCTCAAGATTAGTAGTGATTGATAGTCCAATTATCTAACCCCATTTTAAAATTATATAAATTGGTAGCCATCATATTCAATGGCAGTGAATTTCCAAGCTTATTATTGAATAAAGAAATAATTCCTCAGACTTTCCCACAGTTAGGTTCACTCGGTAATTCTAAGTTGTAACATCCATATTTAGGAAACGTCCATGTATATTCCATATGCACATCTGGAAAATATATTAGATATATTTTACCTATGTTGAGTCTTTTTACTTATAGATCAACTTTCATTGGATTCCCCATCTTGGAATGTTAATGAATGCATCTGGAGAGAACCAGATTTAACAAAGTTTCAAGTATTCATGAGATCATTATGGGCTGTAGATGACTGCTTGGAAAGTCAAGACAAAAAGTATCTTGCAAAGATTGTCAAGCAGACTTCATTATATAGTCCATGTTTATTATCTTATCTTCCCTTGCTTTGTTTCTAGAATTAATTGAAATGAAAGTTTGTTATCACTATGCGATCTTTGTCTACTTGCTTATTCTTGACTAGTTCAGCATATCAAAGAATGCATTTGAGAATAAAAGGATCTGAGATCCTTCCGTTCATTATGAAGAGTTTGGGATAGAAATTAATTTTGCATTTAGTAATTGCTCTAATTGGAGTTTGGCATTTGGTATCAAAGAATCTTGATTTTATATTTAAACAATTTTCTAAACGTTCTGATGAAGAATGGCTCAAAATATGTATAATTCTAAAAAGATGAAGACTTTGGTAGGGGTTGGAGAATACATGAGTTTCCAAGTAGAAAAGATTTAGTCATATATATTACAGAATCATGGTAAATATTACCTTTTGATAAGTAAAATTATTAGATAACCAGCTTTGGGGCTAAAAGCTGTCTTATGTCCCTGCATTTCTAAAGCCCTCAGTTGCATTATTGGCTTGAAAATTAAAATTCATTAGAATGTTATGATAAAAGTATATTTTGGTTCCTGTTATATAAATATATAAAAGACTTTTTAGATAACACTTTTCAGCAGAATGGGTTTTTTTGCCTCATTATTTCACTCTTTCATTTTTTTTTTACGCTCTTTTGCCTCTTACATCTGGTAGGCATCTTTTGAACAGCTACACCTGAAAGGAACAGCTTCCTTCCTGAAAGAAACATCTCTGACAGTGTTTTTATATAAAGGCCACACACGAGATAATTATTGTATAATACAGAGGTTGAGAAAATAAGAGATGCAGTGACAGGAACAAGAGGATCATTAATAGCAGAGTTTTGCACCAGATCATAGATAAGCAAGGGAAAAATATTACTTCTAGTTTTAATGCACTTTACACTCCAATGAATTCAAAGCACTACTAGATTTAGTAGAGAAGATTTTTTTCCTATTTAAGATTATCTGTTATAAACTTTTATTCCTCCTAAGCTGATTTAGTTTACTTTATTGTCATTGCCCCTTATAGAACAAAATTAAATGTGATCTTCAGTGTACAATGACAGTTCAGATTGTGGTTGTTAAGGAATCATGTGCAGTCATTAAGCATGACATCAGGTGGTGGCTGGTTTCCTCATTGACTTGACTTATTGGAAGCTGACAGTGAAGATCACAAGTGGTGATGATGTGACTGTGGGAAGCTGTGACCATTGTAACTGTGTGCTGGTTGTCAATCATGATCCTGTGACTGTGGGGATACTATGACAGTCACAACTTCAAGGACCGGCCATAAGTCTTCTTGTTGAGCACTGTTGTAACTTCGAATGGTTGCTGAACAAGAAGTCACTAAGTGAGGACTACCTGTATAGTCAAAAGCCCTTCTGTGTCTTTCATGGTTGACAAAGCATAATGATACCCCTGATGACAGCAATCGGACCAACCACTTGATGGGCTCCGTAGTACCCTGGGGTCTCTAGCCTGCTGGCCAAACCATGTCTTCATGCTTTTTGAAGGTGCATTTTATCTTTATATGACTTAGAAGTCTGAGTTGGAAAACAATTTAATGTAACTGAGACAGAAGGAAAAGATTAGGTTCATATATTGGTTTTTAAAATATCAATATCTTACTGCATGCTGAGAGCCAGTTTGGTCTAGTGGTTAAGGCTCCGGGCTAGACACCCAGAGACTGAATTCTAGTCCTGTCTTAAACATGAAAGCCAGCTGGGAGACGTTGAGCCAGTCATCCTGTCTCTGCCTACAGTCAGGCTTAAGTAACAACTGATCAGTTAAGTGGACCTTTTCTCAACCACTGGATCAACAGTCAGTTGATCTGAAAGAAAAAAAAAACCAGATTCTGCACCAGTGGTAGAAATGCTTGGAAGTTTTTATATATGCATATACATTTACTATATGTACTGTATATAATTACATGCATTAATGTACTTCCTCCATCTAATGAGCAATCCTTATAAAAGTGTTCCCAATTATCAGAGGCAACTGAATTGTATTGAAATGTATTCAACTCATTGTGATGTGGATATATTTATGGACTTCTAAAGAAACTAATCAGCATGCAACTGCATTCCACAATAACATGAATTGTTGCAAAACTATTCAGATCATTTCTTATAGTATATGAATTTTCATGAGATTCGGGCCTCGCACGTGAGCAAGTCAAAGATGCTGCAGTCGCCTTTGGGTTGCACTGTAGATAACATACCAGAGGCCCCTGTAGTAGCAGGATGCCTCATAGCATTGATTAATATTGAGTGGGGAAGCAGTTCACAGGCATTGTGCCTTACCAGGTATATATATCTCTTGGCTTCAAACTTCAGTTCTGCACTTTCTTTGCCTTGTCTAAAATGGCATTTAGCCCACAGGAGTCTTGAATTTTGTTCTGTGTGAGATGACAGCAGTCTGACAGGCTAGTGAAAATATTTGTTCCTTACCTGTATTCAGGCTATAGTTCATTTAATTTGTGGCCCAGACATGGTCTGTATATCCAAATGCTATTTTACCTAGTGCTGCAAGTTTTTGAAAAAAGAAATTGGTTTGAAATGTGTGGCAGAGGTTGGGAAGTATAGTAGTTTTCCCAACTACTTTATTAAAAAGAAAACCAAATTAGTGCAATATATTCCCTCCTTCAATTAATCTCCTCTTAATAAAATATCTCTTTAAAGTATTGTTCTATAGGTATATCCATTCATGACTCATTTTATAAACTCCTCCATGTTTAGTGGGGTCATTCTGTTCTGGATCCTTCTATGGGAGAAAAATCATAATATTGTTACCTCAGTTTATTGGTAGTGACAAACTAGGATATTAAGAATATCCCTTTCTTTGAGTGGAGTGAGCTGATAGATGCCAGGAGATCAGAGAAGTGATAAGGCATTTGGAGGATATAATTGCATTTGTCTCACGATTTGTCCTTTGGCCATAACTCTGCTGCTTCAATCTTAAGAGAATACAACTATAGGAATAGCACTTAGACTTATATACTGCTCCATAGGGCTTTACAATACTCTTCAAGCAGTTTACAAATGTCAGTGTATTTCCCTCAACAATCTGGGTCCTCATTTTACTCAGCTTGGAAGGATGGAAGGCTGAGTTAATCTGGAGCCAGTCAGGATCGAACTTCTGGCTGTGGACAGAGTTTGCCTGCAATACTACATTCTAAACACTGCACTACCACCAGTATGTCATTAAAAGGCTTCACTGATATTATGAACATGGATTGTGGGCAAGGTTGGATAATATCTTTGATAATGGAATCTCTTAGGCCAACAATGGGGAGGGGAAAAAAATCAGTTGCTCCTGAAGCCAGATGAAAATCAGATATAAAGGAGATAATGTCATCATTCAGGGAATATTTTGTTGGAACCTTATCATATTTTCCAACTTACCCTTGAAACAGTTGGAATGCACTCGGGTGCTGTGTTGTACCTAAAGATACTAGAAAATGTTTGGTTTGAAGGAGAAAATAAAGGAAAAAGGAAAAAAAATACCCTGAATAAATGATTAGTAAATGTAGCAATATATAGAAAATCATAAAACCTACACAAAGTGGACTTCTGATTCTTAAACCACTACACAAATAGATAATATAAGCTTTTAAAAGAAAATGTAATTCACAGATTCAATTACACTAGCATGAGAATTATAATGTGACTCTTCATCGTCCTTTTCTAGTGGCTATTGAAACCTTTTAAACAAATGTTAACTATAATTTGTACCATTTACTGTTTTAAAATAATAAAAACAATGAAGCAATACCGCAACCTACAGTAACCTTCCAATATTGAGAAGTGCTGAAAAGAGGAGTTTTGAATCACATTCCGTTCCCACCATTCATCTTTTTATTTCATGCTGTATTCATTTGTCTAATGCAGTTTGCCTCAGAAATATCAGAGTTATCCCTTTGCATTTTCTCTTTGTTACAATTTAAAGAGCTGTGGAATAATAGCACTATGAATGACTAGTCCCCTGTGGAAAGGTGGAGAAGCTGTGTTGATCCCAGGATGTGAAACGATGTGAGTAGGAAACAGATCAACCCACATATTCTGTGGAACAAGAAATAAATTGTCTCAGCAGGAGTCCCAGTGTAGGGCGATCATACAGGTGCAGAACTGATTCAGCAATGGCGCAAAGATTCTTTTTAAGTGACCTAACAGGAATCCTGGTGGGTGATTTTTCAGTGATAATGACTAACACAGTAACAATCGTCACAGAAAAAGCTTTGTTCTGCTTGCTGTAACATTTACAAACATAATGTGTGAATCAAGGTGCCCCATGTTTACCTTAATATAAGGGTAGTTTGGAATAACTTTGGGAAAAGGCACTTTATAAATCACAGTTTTTCTAAAAAAATACATGCATTTTTAGACATACTTTTTTCATCTCACAGTTCTCAGTCATCACTGAATTCATTTTTTTAAAATTTACAGTGCAGCTTCTGTATCTGTAAGACTAGCTTGAGTTAAGTAATATTTGCATTATGTACCATCAGACTGGCTAACTTTCACAAAATTTGATTTCATCAAAATTAGATAAGGAGTAGTATTTTTTTTTAAAGGTGTTTATTTTATACTTTCTTTTGTCATTAGTTTAAATTAAAGCTTTCTGTTTTCTAGGCATATCAACAAAGTTTGCATGTTGCCTCACTCAAAAGTAAAAATGCTTCACATGCACAGTTGTGATTTTTACACACACACACACACACACACAAACCTATGAGGTTGAGAGCGAATGGTTTGTCTAAGATAGTTTGTTAGTTCATTGTGTAGGCAAAGATGTGAATTGGAGCTTTTTACTAGGACAATGGGAAAACTTGCTTCATTCCATCTTCTAATTTTGACGAATCATTTGAGAGCTGTTAAGTAACAGTGGCTTTTTAAAAAAATGCCATTCTGCACAGAGACCTACTCAGATTCCTTGAAATCAGCATATTTGAATTTGAATATAGTACTGGTTGGACAAAAGGAAACTGATTTGGAGCTCTAAAAATGTTACTTAGTTTGCGTAATGGAACGTCTGCAAGAAAACAACCAAGCTCAGACTATTTCTATTTGCGCCGTTCTGGTCCATAGTTTCAGTGCTCTGTACATATTGGATATAGCTATGTTTGTATGTATTTTTTTCCTGTTCTCCATGAGATGCTCAGGAACAAAAATAAATAAATTGATCAGTATCAAAATATCTTTTGAAAATGTGACTGTGTGATTAAGTACATTTAAAATAGGGTAGCTGAAGAATGCATACTGAAATGTTGTGCCACATTTTTTTTCTTAAAATGCAGATTAGTACCGACATGATAGGAAAGATTTATGAGTCAACATATGAAATACAAATGAGCTAGCTTTTTATTTGTTAAAATTTCCTATCTAATCATTCTATTGCCATTCAATGGGTAAAAAAGAGCAATAATTACTTGAGAGATGAAGCAGGAGAGTCAATATAAATTTTTCAGACTACACTTCTGGTATGAATGCATTATGATGTATAAACACATTATGAAATTTGTAGGTCCAATATTCAATTAATCAAAATGTTCATAACTTGTTTCTTTTATTGTCTGCAGTATTTTTGTTAAAAGAACAACAAAAAGAGTCTATTTCTGAATGTACAACTCAACATTATTTTTCTTCCAAACATAAATACAGTTTAATATATCAATTTATGTCTATATCAACAGAAACGAAAAGAGAAAATAGGAAATAATCACTTAATATTGTCTTATATGTGAGTCTGTTATTAATTCTTTTTAAAAAATGAGAATCACTTTGTACAAGATCTAAGGTTATCTGATCTTGCTGAAGGCACTACTTATTCGTCTCTACTGAGTTTTTAAAAGCCTAATACACTGAGATCCAGAAAAGAGGTGGTATTCAGCAGGTTCTGACCAATTCTGGAGAACCGGTAAATACCACCTTTAACTGGCCCCGTCCCTAACTATTCTCTGCCTCCTGAGTCCCAGCTGATCGGGAGGAAATGGAGATTTTACAGTATCCTTCCCCTGCCACACCCACCAAACCATGCCTACCAAGCTATGCCATGCCACCAAGTTACACCCACAGAACCAGTTGTAAAAAATTTTAAATTCAGAATGCCACTGGCAAAGAGCCAGCAGACACTTAGAAATACAATTAGAAGTCTGAAAATCTGAATGAGAACTAACATTGTCCAATCAAAATCCAAATTTCTAAGATATAATAGTTGCCTGTTTGCCCTCTTAGAATATTTAGAGAAAAAAATATTCTAGGAAAGCATAGCATTCCATTAGTTTGGCTTTTTTAAAGCATATCAAAGCAAACATATTTCTTCATTAATAAAGAAAATAACTTGAAGTCAAATAAAAAATTCACACCCGATAAAGTAAAACTAATTGATTCATTAATCTACACTAGCAATGAACTTTAAAAAAAATTCACCCATAATTCTGAAATTTGCAGAATACAAAATGCAGGAACATGAAACCTTTTCCTCCAAGGAGTATTGTTGGTATGCCAAAACCCACCCTTGAAATGTAGTAAATGCAACCCATGTCATTTAATGAAAACTATATACCGATAGTAATATGCTTATAGCCCACTGTATGTGATTATTTTCCTCATCTATCCAATTTTTAAAGAGCTTGGCAACAACCTTTGGGGTATACTAAGGTTTTTTGGAGTTGAGTGTAACCCTGGTAACTCAAATATTGTCCTTCTGACTCAGTGTTGCATTCACAGGAAAGAACATCAATCCAGGAGCATGGAATTACATGCAGATTTTTTGATAGTCATAGGGAAAATATTTGTCACTGATTATCTGAGGATGGGGTGGCTCAGTGGCTAAGATGCTGAGCTTGTTGATCAGAAAGATAGGCAGTTCAGTGGTTCGAATCCCTAGCACTGCGTAACAGAGTGAGCTCTCCCATTACTTGTCTCAGCTACTGCCAACCTAGCAGTTCAAAAGCAGATAAAAATGCAAGTAGAAAAATAGGAACCACCTTTGGTGGGAAGGTAGCAGTGTTCCATGTGCCTTCGGCGTTTAGTCATGCTGGCCACATGACAACAAAGATGTCTTCTGACAGTGCTGGCTCTTTGGCTTTGAAATGGAGATGAGCACTGCCCCCTAGAGTTGGGAATGACTAACACATACTGTCTGTGCAAGGGGAAACTTTACCTTTCCAGTCTTGTCTACAGATCCTGTTTTAATGGTTTCCTATTAAAGTTCCATTTTGCTTAGTCTCCCAGCCTGAAGGACTATTCATCTGTAGCTACCTGCTAACATTTCACCAATCATTTCACAAGCTACTCATATTTAATGGCAGAGCTCAGCAGCACCCTTCCATCTGGTTATGGGAAAAGCAAAACCTGATATACGATATGGACGTTCAAATTATTTCTGAACATGCCTTTTTAATTGGAGGAACAGCTTTGAGAATGTGTGCAGTTGTATATAACTCTGGCATGGCTACGTTGAAAATGTGACTATCCATCTGAGATAAAACATGAAGGTCCCTTCATATGAAAGTCACATTTTATCTGGAGATGTTACACATCACTAATTTTCTTGGCAAATTGGGGGGGAAAAGGCAGATATTGAGTTTTTAAATTATCATCATACCATAGAAGGAAGTATTCTTGCACTGATACACAATTAATTTGTTTCAGCATCTAAGTTAGATCACAGTTAAGTTTCTTAAAACAGAAGCAACAACAAACTCCTACATCTTCAAAGTCAATCTATTTCACTGTTGGCCACTTAGTAATGGCATCAAGCTGTTCTTGATGCCAAGCCAAATTCTTCTTCCAATTTCTTCTTTTCTCCTCTTCAAGCCAAGTATACCTAACTCTTCAACTGTACCTAATAGCAATGATGTCCAGATGTTCTTTTTACTGTGAACCACCGAAAGAAATCTACAGCAAATGGAGTTCTGGATCTTAATTTCTGATGTCTCCTTTTGACTTAAGTTGATACCACTCTAATGGGAGAAAGTGAAAAGGAATTAAAGAGCCTCTTAATGCAGATGAAGAAGGAGAGTGAAAAAGTTGGCTTGAAACTCAGCATTAAGAAAACTAAGATCATGGCATCCAGCCCTCTCAATTCCTGCAAATAGATGGGGAAGAAATGGAAGTAATGACAGATTTTATTTTCCTGGGTTCCAGGATCACTGCAGATGGGGACTGCAGCCAAGAAATTAAAAGACACTTGTTCCCGGACAGGAAAGCTATGGCAAATCTAGACAGCATACTATAAAGCAGAGACATAACCCTGCCAACAAAAGTGTGTATAGTCAGGGCTATGGTTTTTCCAGTTGCGAAGTATGGCTGTGAAAGTTGGACCATAAGGAAGGCTGAGTGCCAAAGAATTGAGACCTTTGAATTCTGGTCCTGAAGAAGACTCCTGCAAGTCCCTTGGACTGCAAGGAGATCAAACTAGTCAGTCCTAGAGCAGATCAATCCTGACTGCTCTTTAGAAGTCCAGATCCTGAAGATGAAACTCAAATACTTTGGTCACCTAATGAGAAGGAAGGACTCACTGAAGAAGAGCCGAATGCTGGCAAAGATTGAGGGCAAAAGAAGAAGGGGATGACAGAGAATGAGGTGGCTGGATGGAGTCACAGAAGTAGTAGGCGTGAGCTTAAATGGACTCCAGAGGGTGGCAGAGGACAGGAAGGCCTGGAGGAACATTGTCCATGGGGTTGCCATGGGTCAGACGCAACTAACAACAACAACAAGATACCATTATGATGTTTCTTTCTGAAGTTTTAGAGCAGATATTTTCCTGCTCAGGCTTCTTATTTTCATGGGTAGCTTACGTTGTGGATATTGTGATATATATGTGTGTGTGTGTGTAGTATTTGTGCTGATAAATACGTGAATGAGACTTCGTCGAAACGTCGCCAAAACACCTCCAATTTTACGCGGGAGAAAACCCGAACAACTAGAGACCTACATACTAACACCCGCGAAAACCTCAGAATATATATATATATATATATATATATATATATATATATATATATATATATATATATATATATATATAATATATTATATTATATATATATATTTTATATATATATATATATATATATATATATATATATATATAATATTATATTATATTATATTTTATATATATATATATATATATATATATATATATATATATATATATATATATATATATATATATAAAAACACACACACACACTCACACACACACAGATATATATCCCTTCCTTGTTTGTGCATCAGAGCATCTGGCAATAACTGAAATAGCTTGCTTTATTTAAAACCACTTGGCCAGAGTACATGAAGTACAGATGAGATGGGTGCAGCTTTGAAGATCCATGGTTCCCCCAAAGGCTAAAGCCCCACATCTTAAGAGTTCCAAACTAGAGTAACCACTTTGCCCGAATATATTTAAATGGTATTTGAATTGTATTACCAAAAAGAGAATGAAAACATCTTACTTAACATGTACAGTAAATGGAGTTCTGGATCTTTAGATACAAATTATCTATGTAATAAAAAAGCACTGATTATGCAGAGGGTGATAAGAATTTGAAAATCCAAAAGCTTGCAAAAGCCCAAAACATTAAAGGGGGAAAAAATTAAGGTTAGAACAGAACAGAACAACAGAATTGGAAGGGACCTTGGAAGTCTTCTAGTCTAACCCCCACTTAGGCAGGAAACCCCATACCATCTCAGATGAATGGTTATCCAATATCTTCTTAAAATATTCCAGTGTTGGAGCATTTACAACTTCTGAAGGCAAGCTGTTCCACTGATTTATTGTTACAATTGTCAGGAAATTTCTTCTTAGTTCTAAGTTGTTTCTCTTCTTGATTAGTTTCCATCCATTGCTTCTTGTCCTGCCCTTAAGTGCTTTGTAAAATAGCTTCTCTCTCTTCTTTGTGGTAGCCCCTGAGATACTGGAACACCATTATCATGTCATCCCTAGTCCCTCTTTTCATTAAACTAGACATACCCAATTCCAGCAACCATTCCTTATATGTTTTAGCATTCCTCTTTAGGCAGAGGAGAGACCTGATAAAATAGAGCAGGAGTGTCAAACTTAATTTCATTGAGGGCTGCATTAGGGTTGTGTTTGACCTTGGGGGGGCGGGGTAGGTGTTGCCAGGGGGCATGGCCAGCTTAATGTCATTCATGTTGGAAGCACCTGTGGTGGCCCGAGTGCTCTGTCAAAGAAAATGGGCTCAGGAACTCCGTTTTCAGCTGTGACGGCCTCTTGCAACCCTCTGCCAGCAAAAATGGAGCTCGGGAGGGTCGTCTGTGGGTTGGCAGAGGCACTGTGGGCCAGTCCTGCCCTGTTTCCAGAGCAGCCCCATGGGCCAGATCTAAGTACCCCGTGGGCTGGATGCAGCCTCCAGGCCTTGAGTTTGACACCCCTGGCATAGAGTGATTCAAATATTGGTTAGGGAGCACTCACCAGTATTTTTAAAAAATGTTTGCTGTAGATCATCTTAGTATAGCAGTGAATTTGAGTTACATTTAAAGATCCAATTATGACCGATGTTTTTTATGAATCTGAACCTCCTTCATTAGATCCATAAAGCTAGTCATCAGCTGTGAACTCTTTGTGAGTTTTGTTTGAACTGATTGCAAGCATCTGTCTGGAATTCATTACTTATGCATATTAAATGCTTGCCCCCGATGGTCCGGTTGAATATAGGGAAATCTCATTTCACCTTTCGCTGAAATCACCATCCATATGGCTCTTGCTGTTATTATTAGATAGACTTTAGTAAATGAGTCAACAAATCTTTTTGTTTGCAATCTATGAACTTTCAAATTATAATTCTGACTCTGTCACCCATCACTCTGCAGGTGCAATTTACATCTTGCTACTCAGTGCTTTGAATATCCTGAACTGAAAGATTTTCAGTGGATTATGTTCATGCAATTCATCTCTCAAATAAGTTAATTATATAATCGCAAGCAGGGAACCAGTTCAAAGCAACATGCAGTTATATACTAATATATACTATATACTAAGATATATTAGCAGTTTCTGGAGCATTTATTATGGTTGGTTGAACAGTCAGCCAGATGCTTAGACTGGATTAGGCATTTTAATCAAGTCCTTCCCAAGGACCTGGGATAGACAGATGTTGTTGTTTGATAGTGTTAAAAGTGTAGTCACAAAATGTAAGCAATTTTGCAACTGACTTGGTGATTTTGTCAGTGCCAATGGAGTTCAAGCGGTGCTTCAACTGTTTTGGGATTGTACCCAAGACACCTATTACTATTGTTATTATCTTCTTTTCCTACAGTCATTCTGTTTCTTTGTATTTTGTTACCTACTCCAGTCCATTCCCTGCTCTTCTGTTGTCTCAGGTACTACAGTGTCTATTATCCAGACTTTTTTTCTCTCTTATCAGCAGTTAAATCTGAAGTATTATTTGACAGGTGCTTTTCTGTCTGAGTTCCAAATTACCCAAGCTATTTAGGTTTTCATTTTCTATTACTTTGTCTATTTTGTTATCCCCCTAGTTCTTGCTTTAGGCAAATGATATTTCTTGCAGATCTTCCAACGTACCATTGTTGCTACTTTGCCATGCCATTGTAGTCAGTATGTACAATCTTCTTGTAGCAGCTAACTAGTTGGTCCACTGTTTCTTCAGTTTGCCAGTGGATTTGAACTGTGATGGTGCAGTAGTTAGAATGCAGTATTGCAAGCTAACTCTGCCGATTGCCAGTAGTTCAATTCTCACCGGCTCAAGGTTGATTCAGCCTTTCATCCTTCCAAGGTTGATAAAATGAGGACCCAGATTGTTGTGAGTGATATGCTGACTCTGTAAACCACTTAGAGTGGACTGGAATATGACCCAGTGTATAAATCTAAGTGCTATTGCTATTTGTATTTTCATTTCATAGTTTGAAAAATGACATCACTAACTAATAACAATTAAATGTTTTGGTTTCTGTTAGAATAGAACAAATTTGTATTGACTGTTTCCAATAAATATACTTAGTGCTTTAACCAAGTAGGAATTCTTGTTTGCAAAAAGGAAAGGATTTAATAGATGCCTTTATATATTTTAACCTCCAAGCAGACCAACTCAGTTGAAAAAAGAGTGGATGTAAAGACTTTTTTTTTTTTTGCCCTAACTTAATATTCTTGTTTTACTCTGAATCTTTAAACTGGAAGTTTTATTTAGGCTGAATTGTCTGGACATAGATGAAAATGAGGTATAATAAGTGATCAAAAGCAATATGTCTACATTAAGCATTAAGTGGATGGAATTTAACTTCTTTAAAATTTATATTCTGTCCCAAGGATAATAAGCCCAGCAGGATTCTAAAGAAAATTCATAAGAATCCAGGTCACCCTAATTTAGGCAAAGTCTTCAGCATGTTTTTCAACCTGAGAATGTGGACTGAGAACTTTAGATCTCAGTATCCATCCATAAATATGAGCAGGAGCCTTTAAATTCAAAGTCAGCAGCAAGTAGCATTGAAATTATCAGGGCCTTCCAGTCTTTTTTTGATCCTGATTAAACACTGTAAAGACTGATTTAGGAATGGAAGCTTCTATGGAATTTTTGTCTGCCTTGGACAAACTGTAGGGAACTCTCCAAGGTGCTAATACTCAAAGACACTAGTCCTGTTTACATTTTATTTGCTCTGTTTGGCTTTTTGGCTGTCTGCAGCTAGGACAAATAGTGAAAGATAAAAATATGGGCAAGAGCATGCAAGCTGCCTCTTTGAACATTTAGGGGCATCTACTCTCTTTCCTGTAGCTTCAGCATTGTTATGTTGAATGCAAGTCTGTAAAACTGTTGATTCTCTCCACATTTGATTCTAATTCTAATTTTACTCATTAGATGTGGTGGCTCAGTGGCTAAGATGCTGAACTTGTTGATCAGAAAGGTCGGCAGTTTGGCGGTTCAAATCCCTAGTGCCACGTAACGGAATGAGCTCTCGTTACTTGTCGTTCCGTTCAAATCTAGCAGTTCGAAAGCATGTAAAAATTCAAGTTGAAAAAATAGAAGCCACCTTTGGTGGGAAGGTAACAGCATTCTGTGTGCCTTTGGCATTTAGTCATGCCGGCCACATGACCACAGATACGTCTTTGGATCGTGCTGGCTTTTTGGCTTTGAAACAGAGATGGGCACTGCCCCCTAGATTTGGGAATGACTTATGTGCGAAGGGAACCTTTACCTTTAACTTTAAAATTCTTTTTATGAGCTGGGATTCTCTTTTTCAATGTGTGCAGTAGACGACCTCATTCATCATAGAGAAGTAGGAGGCCAAATTATCAATACAGAGGGTTATTGAGTTCTAGATTCAATGCTTACTTTTTGTTCTCATATAATCAGGCAAACATTTGAGTGTCTTTCAGTAAAATAATAATACAATTTTAAAAAAGCATTATTATGCAGTGGAACAAACCCAGCAGTGCAGAAGTTGAAGCAACTCATCCTGCAGGACATGATGTCAGAAAAATTTGGTTCTGATCCATCTTAGCTGGCAGAAATAAACATGCTGCAGCAGCAATGTGCAAATGCAGCATTACAGCACCCTGTCTCCCCAAACTCATTTGTTTCATTAGTTTGCAAAGAGTTTTAGTAGGTCAAGATTGCTTCTTCAAATGTCTGAATGATCACAACATTGATAGAGCTTGCTTAATAGACATTAAGCCACTTGCTTAATAGTCATGAGCCACAGTGGCGAAGTGGTTAAAGTGCAGTACTGCAGGCTACTTCTGCTGACTGCCGGCTGCCTTCAATTTGGCAATTCAAATCTCACTGGCTCGACGTTGACTCAGCCTTCCATCCTTCCGAGGTGGATAAAATGAGGACCCAAATTGGGCAATATGCTGACTTTGTAAACTACTTAGAGAGGGCTGTAAAGTACTGCAAAGAGGTATATAAGTCTAAGTGTTGCTATTGCTATCAGTTTAGAAGACCGCAGAAAGGATCATGATCTTCTTTATTGTTGGGGTGGAGAGGGCTGAAGAAATACAATATGATGCAGAAAGTCTTTCATTACCATTCTCTTCCAGAAAGCATACTTGGCCTTTTGAGAACAATTTTTCATCCAACCTAGATCAGTTTAGGCTGAGATGTGTAAACAAACTTCAGATATAAATCCGCAGGAGAGAATTCACATCAGGATAATTGTAGCTAAAAGATAATAGAAGAATTTGAAAGTGTGATCAGTAAGAAAGAAGATGAGGGAACCTGACCCATGGATTCTGGTTTTGGAGCTGAAAGGGAGAGTGCTGGCCTTTGAAAACTATGGTTTCTCACTAAGGTCTTCATACCTTTTCTTCTTGGAACATACAAACATTTCTGGTTGAGATGAATACTCATCCCTCTGCTTTGCAGATTGAAGTCTTGGAAGCTAAGAATGGTTGAGCCTCATTACAGGTTGGATAGGAAATCGCCAAAAAACAGTAGAGGTTGTAGCCTAGATTGAGAAGTTGAAACTATATTTGAAGAAGATAGTGACAGCATTCCTTGTTTGGAAAAGGGCTGTGTTTATCTGGTCACTATTGGTCATGTTTGCCTTGAGGGCCTCCTTACCTTTATTTAGACTCATTTTCAATTGATAAAGCTGCTGTTCATTTATTGATGCATATTTTAAGACCATTCATGTAAAATAAATAATTAATCCAAAAAGCTGATCTAGTGTGCTACAATGACACCAGATCATCAAGAGTACATTTTCTCCTGAAATAAAACTTTTCAAATCTCAGTGCTGCATTAGGCATTTCCTAGAGCCTTTTATCTACCCCTTTCAAAAGTATTCCTTTCTTGAGGCTTCGGGGGGAGGAGCCTGCCGCCGTCGGGAGCTCAACGAAGCTCCTGTCAGGATTCTGGTTCGTATATCTTATAAGATCTATAGATATCTCCCCTTTCTGGCAGAAAGGGGCAGGGAGAAGGTCAGTCGTTAGGATCTCTTTGTAATTCATAGCTTTTTTTTGCTGTGAATGGAGAAGAGGTTCAACATTAGCTGAGCCTTTACTCCGGCCAGTTTTCCGCGCTGCCTTTTTTGCAGCCCCAGGCAGATTGCCCCCCCCCCAGGACAAAGCTAAGCTATTTAAAAGTCAATCCGGGCGGGGACCATTCCTGAGGAATTTCTTCTATTACTATCTAAAATACCAGCTTCAATTTCGCAAAAGGCTCCCTTTCTTTTTTAGCTGCGTCACAAGATGGCGATCTCGTAGCTTTTGTGTTTGATGTGACGTACTTAGTCAGCCCTACCCTCCTGAAGGCTTCTCCGTACTAATTGCTAAAAGATTAACTGAGGGGAGCAGAGACTTTGATTTTTGGCTCGCTTGATTGCTTGTCTTTTATTTTTACTCTGGAATGGCTCCCAAATCTAAACAGAAGCGCTTCCTTAATAACATATTTCCAAAAACTGCTATGAAGCCGCTACCCTTGCCTCCTACACCCTCCACGGGAGATTTGTTAACACAAGAATTTCTTCTCAAAACGCTTAATGATTTCAGACAGGAAATTAATCAACTGATATCGGATTTATATGATCAATTTGATGCTAAAATTGCTCAGGCAAAGAAGGATATGATCGGAGTAATGACAGTCATGACAGATTATATTGCTGAAACGGAGGACAAATTGGAACTTTTGGAAGAAACTAATCTTAATTTGATATCCAAAATTCAAACGTTACAACAGGAAATTGAAAATGCTCAAAAACAACTTGTCATGATAAATTATAATAAGACTGCCTTTGCAATAAGAGTTAGAGGATTGCGTGAAAACCAACAGGAGAATTTGAAACAGATCTTCTTTGAGGCTTTCAGCCGCTTGGTGGGAAGTCCGGGATTTAACTTTGATTGGCAGATTCAAAGAATTTACCGCCAGAATTCGTGGGTAGCAAAACAGCGACAGCTTCCGAGGGACATAATTATATACTTTACCACAAGGGAATCCAGAAATGAGATAATACAGAGGCTTTACAGCAAGAGGTTGAGAATTGATGGACAGGACTTGATTGTTTTTAAAGAGATACCATCTCAAATATTAAGAACAAGGAGAGAGTACGCTTTCTTAACCGAAGAACTCAGAAATTCTCAGATTCCATACAAATGGGAAGTCCCAGCTGGTATTACAGTTACATTTGGCAACCAAAAACACCGCATTAATTCTGTCTGTGAAGCCCGAGAATTTTACTACGAGACCCTGAAGGCGGGACTTCCTGATTCATCCGGACCTGGAGAGAGACAAGGAGAAGGAGAAGACAAACAGCGAGACACGTGGCTACAAGGCGGAGGGTGTTGCTTTCCTCTTCCGGAAGGGCAGAAGACTAAAGAATAAAGACTTAGCGATGTTCTTAAAGCTTTATGATTTCCGTCTGGGATAAAATGGAAAAGTTGTATATCGATGATGAGACATGGAGACTGAAAGAAGCGTTGCTGATTGTGGACACATATTGTATATAAGATTTGTCTGAACTCTAACTCAAATTGCGCATGAATTATTTTCCTAGGCGAGGAGAGCGGAGATTGCGATCTTTTTGAGTTGTGGTCTGGGACGAACGGAGTTGGGAGGCGCGTGGGAGAGGGAAGGGTAGCGAAAGCTTAATTAGATTACCTGGGGCTAGAATGCAAGCTGATGTTTGTTTGAGTTGCTATTTCAATATAAGGTCAAGAAAGATTGGTCGGAGAGTCTTCAGGAAAGTGGAGTAAATATGGGAGGAGCAATGGATGCGGATAAAATATATATGTGGATATGGATAAAGGCAGGGTGGAAGGTAAAAAAATTTACATGTGGAGGTGGGTAAGGATAGAAAGGGAGGTGTTGGAAATGAAAAATGAAAGAAGTACTTGAGTTTAATGGTTTTATAGAAAGGTTTGGATATTCGGATAAAAAAGAGATAAATTAAAGGTCTGAATAGATAGACAAAGCAATGAGACTTTTAGTTGGGGAATCCTAATTGATCAACTTACCTGGCTCTAATACAGTTTGAAACCCTGCAAGTAGTAAAATAACCGAAATTTGGAATGAGCTACATTGTTTAAGATTTACAGATAATGGGAAGCTGTGTTAACGTAGTGGGTTTATTGACCCTTCTTGTTTCTCCTTTCTTTTTGTGTGTGTGTGTGTTTTTTTTTTATTTTGTATTTTTTACTATTCTCTTTTTTTTTCTTTGGCTTTACTTTTATTTTATTTTTTTAATTTTAAAGTTAGCTGGCCTTATTATACTCAAATGCTTGTTAAAGAATTATGCCGGGTATGGGACCTGCGAAGCCGTAAGGGGGTTAGGGAGGGGGGATTATAGGGGGGAGGGGGGAGGGTGGAATTACAGTTTCAATTCTTAGAACAATAAGAATTCACTTGTATACTGCGGCTCGTTTTTCTTTTTTCTTTTTTTCTTTTTCTCTCTCTTTTTTTTTTTTAAAAAAAAACAAACAAACTGAAATGTATGGATACACCAAAGCGAGGAGAAGAGGGAAAGAGGAGGGAGAAGTAAAGAGGGAGTGAGAGGGAATGTAAGGAGGGTGAGATGGAGGGAGGGGGAGATGTCTGAGGGGGAAGGGAAGTAGAAGAGGGGAATGCTGGAGGGGTGAAATGAAAGTTGGAGGGGGAGAAGAGAGGGTGTATGGGGGAATGAAGTGTCATGTTGGGTTTTTTTTTTTCTCTTTTTTTTACGCACAGTATATAAGTGATTGTATAAAATGAAAATGAAAATGAAATAAATAAAATGTATTTAAAGAAAAAAAAAAGTATTCCTTTCTTGACTGCCCTATAATATAAATATTCAGCTAAATCGGGCAGCTCATCTGCTTTATCAGTCTTCAATTTCTGGCAGTAACAATCTCTGGCTTTCCCCCCTCCCCTCCAAATCTTGATGCCTGTGCTGAATCACATTATTGTTTTAAAACTCTATCTCTGTTTCATACTCTCAAAATCTTGATATCCTATATAACATTTGGTAGATCTGTTGACTCCAAGACAATTTTGAAATATAACACTCTACATCAGGGGTGTCAAACTCAATTTTGTTGAGGGCCGCATCAGGGTCCGGAGGTGTGTGGCCAGGGGGTGTAGCTAGGATGGGCATGGCCAGCTCAACTTCAGTCATCGAGGCTCCGTTTTCAATCGCAATAGCCTCCTGCAGCCCTCTGCCAGAAAAAACAGGGCGCCAGCCTTACTGGGCCTCCGTTTTTGCTGGCTGAGGGCTGCAGGAGGCTGTTGCGTCCAAAAATGGAGCCCAGAGGGGCCTTGTGTATCCTCCGTGAGCTCTGTTTTTGCTGGCAGAGGCACCATGGGCCAGTCCTTTGCTGTTTCCAGGGTGGCCCTGCTGGCCAGATCTAAACAACCTGCAGATCGGATGCAGCCCTTTGGCCTTGAGTTTGACACCTCTGCTTTACGTCCTTCATCATAGGTCATGGTAATAAAGGTCATTTGGAGATGTATTTATCTGGAGGATCATAGACACCCACATTTCCTCTGTAGCTTTTTCCATAGTCTTGGAAGTCTAGGAACTCTTTTGTTGAGATTTGCTTCAAAGGTTAAATATTATTAGTTCAGACTCCTCATATAATAAATGACACTAAATTCTTATCCTGTTATTCTAAGAAATAATTCATGGTTATTACAATAAAATCTCTAAGCAAAAATGTTGGGAACTAAAGTGTTAATATTGTAAGAATACAACATAATATTATTTTCAGCTTCTTATGTCTCACACCCCAACTGATTACCACTTGATAAATGACCATCCTTATATGTATATTAGTAATTCATGGCTAAACTGAAAGCTGAAACAGGTACATAATTATAAATAGCCAAAAATTACAAACCCAGGCTAATTAATCTCCTGTTTAATTCTCTACTGTACTTCTTTTATTTATTTATTTTGAAAACCTTACTCATGGTTCCAGGAGTGTAACATAATTTTAAAAAGTGCTTAGATAAGTAGAAATTGTATTAATTTAATTAGAAAAGCAAGGATATTTTTTGCTATATGCCCAATATATTTTTTGCTGAATTAGCACATTTGCTTGTGCTTCAACTTTGAGCAAATATATTGTTCCCTTAGCATCAGTGTTTGCAAAAATAAAATAAGATAGCAATCTTGGAACTTGATTTATTTTTTGTCTGGTTTAGAAAATGGAATGGACCAACTTGAAAGTTCCTTGTATTCTAGATATTTAGTAAAGATAACTTTTTTTCAGTTTATTTATAATGGCTAATGATGGTATACCCTTGCTTGTTGGTGGTCTTTGTAAGTACTAATACTATGTCTGGAATACTGCAATGTGCTCTACATGGGGCTGCCCTTGAAGAGCATCCGGCGACTTCAGCTAGTCCAGAATGTGGCCGTGCGAGTGATCGTGGGCGCACCACGGTTCGCCCACATAACACCGATCCTCCGTGAGCTGCGCTGACTACCTGTTGATCTTTGGGTGCGCTTCAAGGTGCTACTTACCATTCATAAAGCCCTCCATGGTAGTGGATCTGACTATTTGAGAAACGACTGGCGACTGGCGACTACGCGGAGGAGAGCCTTCTCAGTTGCAGCTCCGACGCTTTGGAACGATCTCCCCGTGGAGATTCGCACCCTCACCACCGTCCAGACCTTCCGCACAGCCTTCAAGATCTGGCTATCCCGTCAGGCCTGGGGATAAGATCCTAACCTCACCCCACCCGAATGCTGAATGAATGTTGTGTTTTACTGGTTTATTTTTTTATTCACATTTTTTTTCTTGTGTTCTGTCTTGCACTCCCTCCCTATTAATTGTAAGCCGCCCTGAGTCCCCTCAGGGAAAAGGGCGGCCTATAAATGTCAAATAAATGAAATGAAATGAAATGAAATGAAATGTCAAGAAAGTTTTTGCAGTAACAATGAATTTTGGTATGGGTACTGCTCTATGGGAAAAGACTATAACTTGGCAGTATTGGTCACATTTCTTTACACAAAAGAAGATAAAATCATCTTCAGCATCTAAAATCAGTATTCTTTCTTGAATATGCATATGATCTTGCTATCCTAATTTAGTAAGATTGCTTTACAGGTACCTTTTTCTAAAAAAGTGAGCCAGAATCAGAGCAATGATTCTCTCTCTCTCTCACACACACACACACACACACACACACACACACATACTATATTGCCAAAAGTATTTGCTTATCTGCCTTCACTCGCATATGAACTTACTGTAAGTGACATCCCATTCCTAATCCATAGGGTTCAATATGACGTCGGTCCACTCTTTGCAGCTATAACAGCTTCAACTCTTCTGGGAAGGCTGTCCACAAGGTTTAGGGAATTTTTGACCATTCTTCCAGAAGCGCATTTGTGAGGTCATACACTGATGTTGGACGAGTTTACGTGGCCTATCACTTCGTGGCTGAGTTGCTGTCATTCCCAAACACTTCCACGTTCTTATAATACAGCTGACAGTTGACTGTGGAATATTTAGGAACGAGGAAATTTTACGACTGGATTTGTTGCACAGGTGGCATCCTATCACAGTTCCATGCTGGAATTCACTGAGCTCCTGAGAGCGACCCATTCTTTCACAAATGTTTGTAAAAACAGTCTGCATGCCTAGGGACTTGATTTTATACACCTGTGGCCATGGAAGTGATTGGAACACCTGATTCTGATTATTTGGATGGGTGAGCGAATACTTTTGGCAATATATAGTGTATCTTCCCTGAGTGAGTAGAAATTGATAAAAATTTGGGTAACATTTGATTACAAGGACATTAAAAACACCCAGAAGTTTGGAAATTGGCACCATTGGATTCTGGAGTTTTCATTTCTCATTGCATTGTTGTTGTTAATTGTGAGGTTCTGTCCAACCCATCGCGACCCCATGGACAATGGTCTGTCCATGGGGTTTTCATGGCAAAGATACTGGAGTGGGTTTCCATTTCTTTCTCCAGTGGATCATGTTTTCTCAGAGCTCTCTGCTATGACCTGTCAGTCTTGGGTGGCCCTGTACAGCATAGCTCATAGCTTCATTGAGTTACACAAGCCCCTTCGCCAGAACAATGCAGTAATCCATGAAAGGGTCTGATTGCATAAGCTCCCATAAATCATATTCACCTTTCACAACACATCTGTAGGCACCTGTCTTTAAACTGAAATACCAGAAATATAAAATTTTATAAATTAGGAGCACTATCAAAAGAAAGGAAGGAAATATCTAGACTTGATTTATTTTTCTTTTATCTATTGATTTTTCCTCTGATTTCTGCTCTCCAAAGGCAGCTAACAAAATGAAAAAAATTACACACAGACACAACATACACTATTAAAAATATTTAATACTGATAGGTTTTCTCTGCTCTTAAGAGTGGAATTAAAACCTTAATTACCTTCATTTGCAGCTAACATTTATTTATTTGTTCATTTACATTTGTGTATCTTGCAATTAAAGAAAATTCTGAGCAATGTACTTCAGGATTGCCTTTATTTATTCTCATAACTTCATACTCTGAAGTTATGGCTATTGTAGCATCCCCATCTCCACGATCAGAATCTAGGTGCTTGGCAGCTTGCTTGAACTTATTACTTTAGTGGCTCTTTAAGTTCCCTCACCTGCCTATCTTCTCCTATCCATGGTCCTTTGGCTCCCTGCACTACAAGCCCCATTTGCCCCTTGTGCTCACACACCCCAGTTGATCTTTGCTATCTTCTTTTTCCTGCTCCTGACCAAACATGGACTCAACTTGGACCTTCACAAAGCAGTTGCTAGCCACATTAGGGTTTTACTCCAGATTGTACATGCCAGTTTCCTTGCGAAACCTACGAGAGATGGCAGTTATAAATCCCTCTGTGATGTGCTGCTGGACTGTTCCTGGGCTGGATTTCATGCTATGAAAGGCACTGTACTGTGGCCTAAGGACTCTTGCAACCCCAACTTCACAGTGCCACAAAAACCCTTTGCATTTCTGTGCTGATCTGGGGTTGGGCTTTGTGTTGCAAAGGCTTCGTGCTGTGTTGAGGTTCAGGAGGTGTTGCAGTCTAGAGCTACTTAATTTCTGGTGATGCAGCACTCTTATTTTTTTAATCTTGACATTTTTAGCAATAAAATTATTTTTGAAAGAAATGTGTTTTTAAAAAGGCAGAAAAATCGAAGTCCCTTTGTGCCACCCTGTTGTGATAGACTAGGTTTTGGCTTCACACTGAAGCTGAGGCTTCAGAGCTACGACAGGCCAAGAACTCCCTGAGCTGTATGCTTTCCCTCTTTGTCTGACACATTTTTCCTGGATCAGAGAACACTCTAGCTCAGAAGCATTTGCACTCACTTGAAACAACATCCAGGAAATAAAACAAAGCTTTGGTAGTCCCCAAAATGCTTTTCAAAAGATAATTGGACTTTCTTGATTTTTTTCCCCCTTGAAAATGCTTCTCAGAATTGAAGAACTTTCTTGGATGAGAAGCGAAACATTTTGATTGGGGGGGGGGGACAAAAAAAGTCCAGTTGCCTCTTTTTGAAAAGCATCTTTGGGACAGCCGTGAGCAGGATGATTGAGAATCTCCATAGACAAAGCTTTGATAGTATATCATTACACAGTTAAATTTAGGATTATTAGCCATCCATACTCTTTATTGCACCCATCAATGTATAACAGCCACTGCTGTCTAGGTCCATTTTAGTTGCCAGATACTATATTTCTTCCATTCCATTTCTGCCTCCACTCCTTGTTCTTCTTCCTAGGTTTCCTGTTGTAATTTAAGATCCTACCTCTGATGACAGCTCAATCATTCCTTCTCCAGCAGAACATGTTCCTATGAGAAATTAACTATTGAATTGCTTTCAGCTTCTCCTTATTAGCAAAGCAACACAAAGCCGGAACACCCTTCAGAACATCATCGTTCCATGTAGGCTGTCACAGTATCTCTTCAACTGAACAAATACAATGAACTTCTTTCAACAAATAACAGATATCTCTTGGCAAATCCTCAAAGTTCTAATTACAGTTTTTAAATTATTAATTCAGAAGAAGAAGGGCAATTTCCATGAAATGTCGTTTTCTTGGCCTATTTCTAGAAGATTAGCCACTGTTTAAATTTTTATTTGTATATGCCCAATAGGCCTGTTTAGTTTTCTTATACCAATAATTACGTTTGGATTTCATATTTAATGGTACTACATTGACTACACCCAAAGATGCTTTTTCAAAAGGCTACTGGATTTTCTTTGTTTTTCCTTGATTTTTTTTTTTTAATTCGATTTGCAATTTTTATTTATTTATTTTTCTTAACACATATTGTATTTCCCCCCTCCCCCCTCCCCCTAAATCCCCACCTCCCTTCCCTCCCCCCGACTTCCCAAAGACCATACGTGGTATAATTTTTGAACAATCACAGTCTGAAATATCTCTACATTGAACTCAGCTTCTTACTGTTACCCAAATTTAAAACAATTTAAAGTATTACTGATACTAAGCATAAGCTATCTGGAGTTTTTTAGTCCCATATTTACTTTTTATGTAATCAATCCACTTTTTCCAGTCTCTTTTGTATCTCTCGTTTGAATGTTCTTTGAGATATGCTGAGATTTTGGCCATTTCGGCTAAGTTCATAACTTTCAAAGTCCATTCTTGAATTATAGGTAAATCTTTCTTCTTCCAATACTGCGCCACCAAGAGTCTTGCTGCCGTTATTAAATACAGGATCAAATTAGTCTCTGCTACTGTAAAATCAATACATATACCCAGTAAAAACAACTGGGGGGTAAATTTTATCCTTCTTTTGAAGATGTTTTGCAGGATCCACCATATTTTTATCCAAAATGCCTTAACATTACGACATGTCCACCATATATGAAAATATGTAGCATCACAAGAACCACATCTCCAACATTTAGGTTGAACATTTGGATACATAGAGGCAAGCTTTTTAGGATCTAGGTGCCATCTATAAAACATCTTATAAAAATTTTCTCTCAAGTTTTGTGCTTGTGTAAATTTCACATTTCTTACCCAGATTCTTTCCCATGTTTCAAGCATTATTGGTTCCTCGACATTCTGAGCCCATTTTATCATACAATCCTTAATCAGTTCCGTTTCAGAATCCATCTGTACTAATACATTATATATCCTCTTTATATGCATTGAGCTTTGATCTCTTATTTGTTTAAACAAATTATCCTCAACTTTTACAAAGCCAATTTTTTGATCTGTTTTCCACCTAGCTTGTAGTTGACCATACTGAAACCACGTTTGAACTACCTTCTCTTCTTTAAGTACCTCTAAAGATTTTAGTTCCATCACCCCTCTTTCTGAGATAAGAAGTTGTCTATAGGTGGTTCTATCGAGTTTTTGTTCTACATTCATATTTTCAATTGCATGTCTAGGAATTGCCCACATGGGCACTTTATCATTTAGTTTATATTGATATTTTTTCCAAACCCGCAATAAAGCATTTCTTAAGATGTGATTTTTAAATTTCTTATCCGTTTTTTTGTTAAATAACAGGTAAGCATGCCAACCATATAACAAATCATATCCCTCGATATTCAAAATTCTGCCATTAGTTAGATGAATCCAATCACTAATTGCAGATAATGCCACTGCGTCATAGTATAATTTTAAGTTAGGTAATTTCAATCCTCCTCTTTCACGTGCATCTTGCATTATTTTCATCTTTACCCTCGGCTTCTTTCCTGCCCACACAAATTTGTTGATACCCTTCTGCCATTCTAGAAGATTCGCATCTCTTTTAAGTATTGGTAACATTTGAAAAAGAAATAAAAATTTTGGTAAAATGTTCATTTTTACTGCCGCTATTCTACCCAGCAAGGACAAATGCAGTTTTTCCCACCTTTTCAACTCCAACTGTGTACTATGCCAAAGTGATTCATAATTATACTTGTATGATTTCCCATTTGAGATTAAAATATTAACTCCAAGATATTTAACTTTTTTAACTACCTCACATCTTAGCGTCACCCCCAGTTCTTCCTTCTGTTTGATAGTCATATTTATAGCTATTATTTTGGTTTTTCCTAGATTTATTTTAAATCCCGAGACTTGACCATATTGATTGATCGTATTCAATAATACCCTACTAGTTTCCTGCGGTTGCTCCAATATTATAACCAGATCATCCGCAAATGCACGAACTCTATATTCTTGCTGTCTAATTTTGATCCCTTTTAAACCGCCCAGGCCCCGTATCTTATTCAACAGTATTTCCAAAGTTATAATAAACAATAATGGGGACAGAGGACAGCCCTGTCTTGTACCTTTTTCAATTTGAAAGGAGTCTGTCAGACTTCCATTGACAATGATCTGGGCTGTTTGCTGCTGATATATTGCACCAATTGACCGTAAAAAGCCATCTCCTATCTGCATTTTTTGCAATGTCTTCAGCAGGAATTGCCAATTAACTCGATCAAAGGCTTTCTCCGCATCCAAAAATATGAATGCGGCCGGGATTTGATTGTTCTTTCCCAGGTATTCTAAAGCGTTGATAATTAATCTAACGTTATCCTTCATCTGTCTGCCCTGTATAAAACCAGTTTGATCGGTATGTATCAGTTGCTGAGTTACCCCCATTAGCCTATTTGCTAATATTTTAGTAAAAATTTTATAATCTACATTGAGTAATGAAATAGGTTTGTAATTATTTGGTTGGGTAAGGTCTTGATCTTCTTTGGGTATCAACGATATGAACGCAGTCTTCCACGAGGGAGGCACTTTCCCTCCCGATTGAATTTTATTGAATAGTTCTCTGAGGGGTTCTACCATTTCTAACTGTAGATATTTATAATAAACAGCTGTTAAACCATCTGTACCTGGTGCTTTCCCTAACTTTAATTGTTTAATTGCCTGCAAAATTTCCCCAGAGGTTATAGGTTGGTTCAGCTTATGCCTATGTTCTTCTCTGACTAGGGGGATTTCCTCTTTATCTAGGTATTTATCTATATCTCCGTCCTTAATTTTATCCCCTTTATACAACTCTGTAAAAAATTCCCGAAATACCTTTTGAATCTCTTCCTGTTGAAACACTTCTTTCCCTCTGTAACACAATTTGGATACATTTCGAGCTTTCCTTTTTTTTCTAATCTGATAAGCCAACCACCTACCGGGTTTATTTGCATTGCAGAAAGTATTATGTTTAGCATATAATAAACTAGTAGCTACCTGGTCAGAGATCAGCATATCAAACTGAGATTTTAATATAGCAATTGTTTCCCTAATCTTTGTATCTCCTGGATTCAATGTTAATTCTGACTCTTTCCCTTTAATTTCCTCTTCCAATTCTTTTCGTTTTTGCCCTTGTTTGTATCTATGTATTTTATTTATATTCATTAATACTCCTCTCATATACGCTTTGCTTGCATCCCATACATATTACAAAGATGTACCCTTGTTCATATTGAGGACAAAATATTCCGATAGCAATTTTTTACAATCATTAACATACTTTTCATATCTAAATAAATTTTCATTCAACCTCCAGGACCTTCTTGCCTGGGCTACCCTTCCCAATTCCATCCAGACTGGATTATGGTCTGAAAGAACTCTCGCCATAATCTTTGTCTTCTTCACCCTACAAAGTAAATCATTTGTAATTAGTATAAAATCAATCCTTGAAAGAGATTGATGTCTATTGGAAAAAAAGGTAAAGTCATATTCTTCTGCATGCCTCTCGCGCCAAGCGTCTCGCAATTCAAAGTCGTCCAGCATGTCAAAAAAGGGTTTGGGTAACTTAGCTCGAAATTTGGTGTTCGGGCGAGCTGTCTTCTTATCTCTTTTGGTGTCGATCACGCCATTCCAGTCACCCATTAATATACAAGACTCAAAATCCCACTGTACTAATTTAGCATGGAGATTTCTATAAAATCCATCTTGTTGTTGATTAGGAGCATAAATTCCCAAAAGTAACGTCTTTTTCCCTTCTAAGATTAAATCTAATGCTATATATCTTCCAAAGGGATCTGCTTCAATTAGCTCAGCTTTAATGTCTTTTCTTAAATATACTACTATGCCATTTTTCTTTTCCATGGCTGAGGTCGCAAAATGTTGGCCCAGTTTGGGGTTAAACAAATATTTTTGATCGGTTGATTTGATATGAGTTTCTTGCAAGCAAATTATGTCATTCTTAAACTGTTTAAGATAATGAAATATTTTCTTTCTTTTCTGTGGAGAGTTCAGTCCATTAACATTCCATGTCAAAATCTTAGTTGTCATTTTTGGTTGCCTGAAGCTTTTTTAGAGCCTCCCACAAGGCCTGTCTCACCTTTGGTTTGGCTCCTCCCACAGCTTCTGAGCTTGTTGCAGTAGCACCTTGGTCAGTGGCCAATGATTGTTGAGATTGTTGCATAGTAGCTTGTTTATCCGTTTGTCTGGTGGTCTTACGGTTGGATCTTTTTTCCTTGACTCCTTGCCCTTCCGGAAGAGGGAGATGATACATTTTATCTAATGGTTGTGTGGTTTGCTGTTTATCTTGTTCGTCTCGTGGTTTTTCACCATATCCCGAAGGTTCAGGGTATCCCATCTTCAGAATCTTATGATAGAAATCACGAGCTTTCCATACAGAGCTGAGACGATATCTTTGTTTGTCCATTGTAACTATAATACCGAATGGGGCATCCCATCTGTACTGTATCTGACGCCTTCTGAGCTCTTCCACCAGAAAAGCATAATCTCTTCTGGCTCTTAGCATCTGAGGCGGTATTTCTTTCAAAACAATCAGGTCCTGTCCACCAATTTGAAGCTTAGTATTGTAGGACTCTTGTAGTATCATATTTCTAGATTCTCTTGTAACAAAGTATATTACCACGTCTCGGGGAAGTTGCCTTTGTTTTGCCGCCCATGAGTTAACACGAAAAATCCTGTCAATCTGCCAATCAGAATTGGATCCCGGTTTTCCCACCAGACGGTCAAAAGCTTCAGAAAACATTTGCTTTAGGTTCTCCTGCTTTTCTTCACGCAGCCCCCTCACTCTTAATGCAAGCTCCATCTGCTTATACTGTATCATAATAATTTGTTTTTCAGCATTATCAATTTTTTGTTCCACCACTTCAGTTTTGGATATCAGGTTAGTTTTAGCTTCATTGAGAGTTTCTAAATTATCTTCCATTCCAGAAATATATTCTGTTATCACATTTACAATTCCCATCATATTATCATTCATTTTAGTGACCCTGGTATCGAATTTGTTATATAGAACTTCCATCTCATTCCTTATTTCATCTTTGAAATCTTTAATCATTTCTAGATTCTGTTCTCTGAATTCTTTAAACATTTCTAAGTTCTGTTCTCTGGATTTTTTGAACATTTCCAGAAAAAATTCTTTTGTTAGTACATCTCCACTAGGGGGCATAGATGGTGGGGGCTGCAACTTTGTGCCAGGTATGGGAGACGTTTTCGGAGGTAATTTAACAGAGGTTGATTTGGATGCCATTATATTTTGGTTTTAATTATTTATTCTAAATTACTAATCCACTGTGCTATGTGGAGAAAAAGAAATTCCTCCCCCCCCTTTTTTTCCTTTTTTTTTTTTTTTACAAGGGGTTTTACGGAGGATTTCAAAAGAGAAAGTCCGTTTGGAATGTTTGGAATGTCTCTGAATCAACAAAGAGTCTTGAAAGCTTTAAGGGAGTAGCTCTAATTAAATTATAAGAGATTATTTCTTTAATTCTGTAGCAGGAAGCCGGAGATAACAAATGCAGAAGCTGTAAACGCCATTTTGAAGACAATTAAACAAAAGAGGTTTTTATAACATTGAAGCTGGTATTTCAGATAGAGAAAGGTTTTAAAGTTCACAAGTTGGTCTTTGCTCGTATTGATTTTTAATAGTCTCTTTTCTAAAGATTGTCCTGAGGGGGAGGGGGTCCTGTCTTGTGCTGTGGATAACAGCTGCGAAGTTCAGGTCGGAGTTGAATGACTCAGCTATGGGTTGATCCTCCCCCTCCGTCCACAGCTCACAAAGAAACAAACTGTGAACTTCAAAGAAGATTCTTACCAGCTGAGATTCCTCACTGCTTTTTTCTTGTCTGAAAAAAGAGTTATCTTCTTGATATTGAGTAGATAACGGTCCTGAATTCTGGGGGCAGCTCTGTTAAGCTGCCGACCGGCGACAGGCCACTCCCCGGAAGTTCCTTTGTTTTTCCTTGAAGACATTTTGCTTCTTATCCAAGAATCTTCTTCGGTTCTGAAGAAGATTCTTGGATGAGAAGCAAAACATCTTCAAGGAAAAACAAAGAAAATCCCATAACCTTTTGAAAAAGCCCCTTTGGGACAACCATTACCTGGATGATTGAGAATCTCCATATACACTGACTACAGAAGTGTCTTAAAAGTTTCAAATGTATCTCACTATGTTTAGTATAGTGTATATGTATATGTAGTATAGTGTATATGTATTTATGCTTCTGGTGAAAGTATAGGTTCATGAATTTCACATATTCCTTCACCCAACTTATATATTAGTAGAGGTAGCATTTTGAAAATAATTCAGAAAAAATGCTTTGGATAATGTGGGAATAAGTATGGATATAGCAGCTCCCTGCAAATCATTTAAAGCAGGGGTGTCAAACTTGATTTCATTGAGGGCCACATTAGGATTGTGTTTGACCTTGGGGGGAGGGGCATGGCCAGCTCAACATCTCTCATGTTGGGGGTCACTGTGGCGGTCAGAGCACTCTGCTAGCAAAAACTGAATCCTGAGCTCCATTTTCAGCTGTGACGGGTTCCTGCAACCCTCTGCCAGCAAAAACGGAGCTTGCGCCCGAGCTCCATTGGCAGAGGCACCATGGGTCAGTCCTTTGCTGTTTTCAGAGCAGCCCCATGGGGCAGATCTAAGCTCCTGGTGGGTCAGATCCCGCCCGTGGACCGTGAGTTTGACACCTCTGATTTAAAGCAACCACACTTTTTTCCGGGATCACACAGCTGCCCTCTGCAGCTGCCACATGATTCCTTGAAAATATATGTCTAGTTCAAAGAGTTGAAGTCAAGCACTACAACTACATACCCTCATGCCTAGAAGCATTTTTTAGAAATAAAACCAAAGTATTGCATAACTATAAAAATTAGAATTAAAAAAAAGTTACAACACGAGGTTCTGCAAGTAGTTGACATATCATAACTTACCGGTGTTTACCAATCTTATTACCTTTCATATGCTGTACAGTGTTCTGTCAAGAGGGAATTACATGGGCCACATTTTTGTGTTCAGTTTCATAAGTCACATTTTAAATTTGCAAACTTTGACGGTGCTTCTGTTTTAGAAGCCAGCAATGTAGGTCAATGAGGGTTTTTTCTGCTCTTTCCTGCAGCTTGCTAATATGCCTCCATTGATTTATTGGCTACAGTCACAATATTTGCAACATCCACAAAATTTTAATTTCCTTGAATTTATTTCAAGTCAGTGGTTAATGCTATATATAAATTACACAGTAATGTTGAAATTCTCCCAAAATAATGATGCAAATATTTAACGGTTTCATTGTATCTATATTAGTTGTATGTGTATATATGTTTCATATTTTTGTGTTATGTATGCATTACACACAATCTTCTTCACTTTATGAATGTTAACAGGCAAGGCCAAAAAAAACCCCTATCAGAATTAACTCAAAGACATTCTGGCCAATTTTTGTATTTCTGAACATGCAGAAAAGTCCATGTGGCTCAATAGCTTGAAAAGGAACTGACTAGTAACTCGTAATAGTTATATGTTGTTGCTGTCAGCTGTAGAACCAGTACAAAAATAGAAAATACAGTTGCCCTAGCAACTAAACTAATCAGGCATCACCACTAAAAATCTAATGATTTACAATTTTTTTATGCATAACTCTTTCCCTGTGCCGTACTATGCTCATTCAAAGTTTTTTCTGAAGCCCAGTATGGACCAAAAGTCATACTGAAAGTCAGAATCCTTGAAAGATATTATGACAAGTTATGTATTTCATAATTAGAATTTATATTGTAGACAAGGTGGGATATTTAACAGTCCATGCAGCTTGAGTAACCAATCTATTTGACAATATTTGCCTCATACTAAAAGCTTTAGGAAATCCTAATTGTTTAATGAAGTGCACATAGACTCTATTAACAGACTCACCTTAAACTTAAAGCAGTGACATATTTGAGATAGTTGTGCCCTGTCGCTTGTTTCTGAAATATTCAAAGCAAAATGTCTAGTGAATGCAGGCAGTGGGGACAGAAGCATCGCTCAGGCGTCGTATCCAGGGAATTTTAAATGTGTGCTAAAATACTAATGCTATTTCTCACTTCTCTGACACTTCATTTTTCAAGCACCATTTCCTCTGCTACAGCATGCTATGTTGCATGGAAAAGTTCTCATCACCCTTTTACTACCAGTTTACTACTCATCAATCTATTTGATGAACAAAATTTATTTCAGCACGTTTTGCAGATGAGAATGAAACTAGGCAGATTAATGGAAATCTGTAAATACTGGGTAGCGCCAATGAAGGAGAATTTCCGTATTGCCCTCATGTCTCACTTAGAATGTTTCCTGGCCATGTACAATTCTTTACAAAGAGTGGCTTTGATACTTTGACTCTTTGTCTAGTTTATAGAGATCTCTTTTGTTGTTGTTGTTATGACAAGAGTTGAAAATTGAAGAATGGGTTGGTTGATTGTGATCAAAGATTTCTAAATAAAGTTTATTAATCTTTATGATATCTCCAAAATTAGAGCAACTTAGCTCTGAATACGAGAATGCAGGTGGAATTCTTATGACTCTTCATTTAGCTAATGTGAAAAAGTTCATAATGGCTTAGTTGACCTTGCGCCAATCTAGCTTGGCTCTCAGTTCATTATGAATTTTGAAGTAGGTCCAAAGAAGAATAAAACTTTCATTGTATTCTTAGATGGGACAAAACTTATGGCATTGAACCACCCACATTTGCACTGAGATGCCCATTTAGTCTCCAAAAGATGATTAATTCATTGTGTGTATGACTCCCACTGGCATCTATGGGCATAAGAATTGTACTTTTATGATTGAAGCATTTTCTAACAACTGTCACACAGATGCTTTAAAGAAGTTCAGGAGTGAGTGACCCGACATGTATGGAGGAAACGTTTTTTTTAACGTATTTTAAATAGTAATAGTGTGAATTAGAAGGACAACATGCTTCCTCATCAAAGCAGCTCTTCATGACAATGATAAAATATAAGTTGAATTTTCCCCATTTGAATTTTACTATACCATAAACATTCCTCAGGAATATCTTTCTTTTAGCAGCGTGTAGTTGATTCATCCCATACTTGGCTGAAGTATGGGAGGTTTAAGTTATGGTTTGCTATACCATCATAAAGCTGCCAGCAACCAGCAGAATGGACAATCTACCATATCTTAAGGACAATTTACCATGAATCACTATAAAAGTTGGTGGTGGCTGAGTCAACTGTCTTTAGGGTGGGAGATTAGTTTAAAAAAATACTGATCATTTCAGGCTCTTGTGAGCGCCTCCTCCTCTCTAGTCCTTGGGCAACGTCAAGGTCATCCAGCTTTGGGAAATGAGAAAGTCCAGTTTTTTCCAAACCATTCCTGTACTTGTCACTTCATTCAGCTATTTGAGAGGCACCAGGAAATGCCAAATTTGAAAGAGTTAGGCTGTCTTGATAAAACAGCTGAGGGAAACATCTGCAAAATGGGAGGGCTTAGGTCACTCAAAGCCTAGTAGCTGTGTGGGTGTAGTTCTCTTTGAAAATGGTCTGGTACCATCTGGCTGATCAGTTATTCAACTGCAGAATTCTATAGACAAACTGGGAATGAATTTTGACAGGTGTCTAAACCCACAAATCTAACCATTTGTCAAAACCATCTGTTACTCATACCATTGCTGTGATTGGCAGATTGTTTCCTCATAAGCTCATAAATTTCAGAAAGGAGGGAAGCAGCAAAATCCCTGGGTTTAGCCAATTGGTTTATTTAATGTGCCTTACCTATCCAGAATTAGGGCCGACATCATTCATAGTAAGCCAGAAGAGAAGCCATACAGTAGGATAGGAGTGCGTAAAGGGAAACATGGATTTTATGATGGCATAATTTTATTATTATAAAAATACAATTTTATGCCAATTCAATAATATGCAGGTAGCATGTTAGGGAAAGACTCTACATCATTGGAAAAGAATTATGAGTATCTCAAAGGGAGGAAATGGAATATGTCATTAATATATTATCTTTCCACATTCAATATAGACTTGACATCCTGGAGTTCCAGTTCTAATATCATGAAATCAGAGGTGGCATTCAGCAGGTTCTAACCAGTTCTGGAGAACCAGTAGCAGAAATTTTAAGTAGTTCGGAGAATCGGTAAATACCACCTCTGACTGGCCCTGTCCCCATCTATTCTCTGCCTCCCAAGTCTCAGCTGATCGGGAGGAAATGGGGATTTTGCAGTAACTTTCCCCTGGAGTCAACTGGGAATGGACATTTTACAGTATTCTTTCCCTTGCCATGCCCAGAAAGCCATGCCATGCCTACAAAGCCATGCCCAGAACTGGTAGTAAACAAATTTGAATCCCACCATTGCATTAAATGTTCGGTGGGAAATTAAATGTGGCGGAAAATTGGTACCATTCCAGCCTGCGGGCTCAGTCCTGCCATCATCAGAGTCAGATAATGAATCCCTGTTACTATCGTTATTGCCCCAGCATTCAGAAATCAAAAAGAAGAAAAATACTTGAAAGCCCCTTAACAGTCTATTTATTTACCACACATCTTGAGAGTCTGAATCAGGTTTTAATTGTCTTAACTGCTTTCTGCAAAAAGGCATTGGAAATCTATCAACTTCAGCTTTTCTTTTGTGACCGTATTAGTTTCTGCTACTGTCAGCTTCTAATTTTTGGGAATCTGCCAAGCTCGGTTTTTCAAATTTGAACATTTTTGTAAAGTTACATAAAATGAATATGAATGTTGGGAACATTTTTAAACACATGAATTTTTGCTTGCAGTTTTAGCCAAAATACTGCAGCACAATTTTGCAATATCCCTTAATATACTAAATTTCTATACATAACTCCCAACACTAAAAAGTATAAGCAGAATATACACAAGCGTATCCAGAAAACAGCTTCATTCACCGTAACTCCCTTGTACCCCTTTTAGGCAGCCTGCACTGGTTGCCGGTTGTCTTCCGGGTGCGATTCAGGGTACTAATTATGACCTTTAAAGCGCTCCATGGCTTAGGCCCAGGATACCTGTGAGACCACCTACTGCCACCGGTAGCCTCCCACCGTCCAGTGCGATCCCACAGAGTTGGCCTCCTCAGAGTGCCGTCGACCAGACAGTGTCGGCTAGCGACTCCCAGGGGGGAGAGCCTTCTCTGTGGCAGCGCCTTTCCTCTGGAATGAGCTGCCTCCAGAGCTTCATATAATCCCCGACCTCCAATCTTTCCGACGTGCCCTAAAAAGTTGGCTTTTCCAGCAAGCCGGCCTGCCTGAACAAAATAAAATAAATGATTGATTATTGTTAATTTTAATCAAAAAAATTTAAAATGTTATTGTTAATCTTAATTGGGTTTGTTTATTGGATACTCTATCTAATTTTTTTAAACTTTTGTAATATGTGGTTTTTTAATGTTGTACGCCGCCCTGAGTCGTTGGGAGAAGGGCGGCATATAAATCCAATAAACCAAACCAAACCAAACCAAACCAACTCAAAGCTTGGAAGAACATCCAGATTTGAATACCTTCTGGAATACCATCAATATGGAAGTTATCTGGAACTCATCAGGGCAGATGCCAGCACCGAGAAGGTACATTGCTTGAATCCTGATTGACCAAGGGAACTTGAAGTGTATTCCTTGTGTCAGCTCTCATCATTCAAGCAGAAAACATGGAAGATAGGCAGTCCCTCAAATAACCCAGCTGTATAGTAGAGCTATTTAGATTGCAACCAGTGCCTTGAATCTTACCCAGAAGCATACAGGCAAACAGTGCACTCACAAAGCAGTTATATATGTAGTCCTTAATTAATGACCACAATTGAGCTCAAAATTTCTATTGTTAAGTGAGACATTTAAGTAAATTTTGTCCCCTTTCTTGCCACCGTTGTTAAGTGAATCACCAAAGTTGATAAGTTAGTAACATGGTTGTCAAGTGAGTTCCCCATTGATTTTGCTTGTCTAAAGTTTGCAAAAAGTGATCACATGACCTTGGGATGCAGCAACTGTCCCCAGAAAGTCCTCAGTATGAGTTAATTGCCAAGCATCTTAATTTTGATCACATGATCAAAATGTCGCAAGCGTGGAAAAGGGTCATAATTCACTTTTTTTCAGTGCTATTGTAACTTTGAAGAATCACTAAATGAATTGTTGTAAGTCGAGGACTACCTGTAATGTTGGCATACAGTGGCATGCTTGCAATTGGTAATGCTACTCAGTAATGCTTGCCCATGTTGCTGTGTTCTGGATCAATTGCAGCTTCTAAGACTTCATCTAGTCTATAGTACCTCGTATAATGTTGGGCCCTAAGAATCAAGAATGATACATGAAATTACTTCTGAGTAGATTCCTTCATTGTTCCTCATCTATAGACAGAACATTGCCAGAGTAAAGCAACTATTTGCATATTATATAACTATATACTGGGAACTCTTGGGGTGGGGGCATTTTAGCCCTCTTTCTACTGACCAAAGTTTCTGAGCTCCACTGCCTCTTTGCCCTCTAGAATGCTGCCCTTCCCTCCTGGGAATCCAGGATACATTCTACCACATATATAACTCGTTGCAAAAATTGAGCCATACGGTGACAAGGACATTGGGTATCTGTTCAAGAGGTCTCTTGATCAGATAAGAGACTCAACTGGTGCACCAGACAGAGCTGGTGCAAAAGCCTTATTGGCCCTAATTGTCACCTATTGTTTGAGTGGGACCAAGGACCCTCAGAGTGAAACACCTTCAAAGAGTAAAGATGGACGATCCCCGGGTCTAGTTAGCCAGAACTAGAACGATTTGATCTTGATACCCTGTTTTCCTGGAAATAAGACTTACCCAAATAATAAGCCCAATCGGGCTTTTGAGCGCATGCATGAAAATAACCTCTCCCCTGAAAATATTGCAACACAGCAACAGCCATAAGATGACCACACTCGCTGCCTCCTGGACCTCAAAAATAATAAGACTTCCCCGAAAATAAGGCCAAGACCCTGTCTTATTTTGGAGGAAACACAGTAGCAGTGAGTTGATTTTGTTAGTTTCTTTCAGTCTAGGCCACAGCCTCCAGGAACTGGGATAGGACCTTGAGAGCCTCAATTTAATATAAACATTTCTGGACAGAATTTTCCCTAAATCTACCAACACTCAAGGATATTTTTACTTGTCTATGCACTGCATAAGGCATTTTTTATGACCCAGGACATTAATCTCATGCCAGCATAATATATTGTGGAGCAGTTCATCATTCCAGCTTCAGCTACTACTGATTCTGACTTACTCAAGTCATGTTCTCTACATGGTAGCCTTACTTCCCCTACAGGGGGAGATTATAATTATATTTGATGTGGTACAGTAAATGCTATTTGTTCTATGTTCTTATGTAATATGGGAATTCCTGAAATAACATCACTATTTGAATTCATGCGTATACTTAAATATAAAAATAATTTACAATATTAATTTCTAAACTTCCTGCATATTCAGGGTCTATTTTCAAACTTATCTACATTAATTTGTTGATTTGGGGGTGGGTGGGTGTCTCCAATTACTTCTGCTGCTGGATACTTGGTATGTTAAGAGCATGTTGTGGATATTCTAAAAGAAAAGAACCACACTGTTGCTTCTCATAAAAGCCTATCTGGGGTGAATGCTCCCTTTGCCTCCCAGGTTATTTCATATTAAACTACTTTATATTTGCATTTCCCTAAAACCCTCAGAACCTTTCAAGTACCTTTGAGTCAAAAGTTGCTATGCATACATGCACAGAAAGCTCAAGTACAGTAGGTACAGCATTCATTTTATCTCAAAAAGCAAAGTAGTTTTAACCAGGAAATTCCAGACTTAAGACTAGGAGCCATGGTAGTGTAGTGGTTAGAATGCATACCTTAAATCACACTCAGGAGCATACTGGCAAACAGTGCACTCACAAAGTAGTGATATCCTTGACTTACGACCACAACTAACTCCAAAATTTATGTTGTTAAGTGAGACATTTGTCAAATAAATACATGCCCAAAAAGCTCAAGTAGGTACAGCATTCACTTTATCTCAAAAAGCAAAGTAGATTTAACCAGGAAATTTAAGACTTTAGACTAGGAGCCGGGGTGGTGCAGTGGTTAGAATGCAGTATTGCAGGCTAACTCTACCCACAGCCTGGAGGCCGATCCTGACCAGCTCAGGGTTGACTCAGACTTCCATCCTTCCGAGGTTGGTAAAATGAGGAGCCAGATTGCTAGAGGCAATATGCTGACTCTGTAAACAGCTTAGAGAGGGCTTAAAGCACAATGAAGCGGCATATAAATCTAATTGCTACTGCTAAAGGTTAGGCTGGGATATCAAAAAACTTCCAGAATAAGTCAATGACAAATCATCTTCACAGCATTACCAGGAAAACTCCATGTCTGTTGAGTCATTATGAGTCAGACTTGATTTGAAGACTTAACTTTTATACTCTTTATCTAATTATTCTTATAAAACGTAGCTTGAGAATATTTGCTTTATTTGCTTGGTATGTATAAATAATCAGCAATTTGTAAAAGCAATTTTGACATCCAGGTGGAGTTTTTTGCTAGCTGTCAATATCTAATTGACAGTGGCATCTGATAAATTTTGGGTCAATATGACAATAGCAAGAGATCTACAATAAATTCTGTTTTGTATTACTTGACTTTGTGAATTGATTTTAATTTATTACACAGAAATATATATTATTTCTTCTCTGTGTAAATCTTTCCTTCTTTTTTTCCTTTTGTGATTCATATTATGCAATGTGGAAGCTTCCAGTTCAAATTCTAAGATTCATTTAACATCCTCTTTTTAAAAAAAATAAATCATGGTTTTTAGATTCAGAACAAGTAAGGATCTTAAATTATATTCCAAACGCAGTTAAAGATTTTGGTTTGCTTAAGGTTTAATAACATATAGTAGTTAAAAACATATGAAAAATGAGAATTAATTGCAGTTAAATATTTTTTAAGAAACATCAAAAAAGAGAGGACAAAATACTTACCATATGTTTTTACTTATTCCCTCAATGTTTCTCACTTGACAGTACCATTAGTTAACTTGTTCCTTGGTTTAGTAATTTATTTAAATCCTGTAATTGTAAAAGCACAGATTGCCCCAGTGATATTTGTTGATAATGTTAAATTCTATTATTTTGCTGACAAAAGCTACATTTTGACAGACTATGTGAAATAAATACAATTTAAATATTCATAATACAGTAAATCCCAAAATAATAATAATTAAAACAAGCAGATAAAGACAAAAATGTGGTCATAACAGAGGTAACTGAGGGGAAAAACTAATAAATGATGGGAATAGAACTAAAAGATAGAATTAAATCAAACTAACAGGCTAAAGATCTGTCTGTCTGACTGACTAACTAACTAACTAACTAACTAAAAACAGCATCTATGGCCAACCTAAGATAATTTCCTGTAAAGAGCAAAATGGCATCTTCACCATTGTTCCTTTGGTAACTCAGTGGACAATAAGGTCCACAGAGGTGTTGGGTTGAAGTTCTATAACATTTTTGAGATGAACATTTATATCTCTCTGCTGTCAAATGACCATCAAGGTCTTAATTAGACATTGATTCTCCATCATGTTATGTCAGCGGGTCTTACATTTTTTAATTTAGCTTTTATAGTGTGGTCATTGTCAAATCTACTGCACTGTCCTTATAGATGATGCTAGTGGGGAAAATAAATAAAAGAAAACCATTTTGCATTTAATATAATTTTAAACTTGTATAAGTTGTTTTTTCCCCTTTTCATGCAGACAGGGTAGCAAAGTTTCTAAAGATAAACTAGCAGGAAGTGTTTGGCTTTATTGGTTCACTGTATTTCAGTCTATATTGGGTACTCCTCAAGGCAGTTCAGAAGTCACAAAATACAACTGTATGACAGACAGATCCGTTAGTACAGAAGACTAATATGCTATAAGCTTTTACAGTTAGTATCTGTGGAATACTGTTAGGCTTCAAGGTTTAATAACTGTGTAATAGACAACAGATTGCCTGACATTCTGCTAGCAACTGTGGCTGGCATCTTCAGAGGCAAGACAGTCTGCTATGCAGACAATCAGTAGCCCAAAACCCTGGATTGGATCTGAGCCCATTCAAAAGTTCTCACTCAGGGGTGTCAAACTCAAGGCCTGTGAGCTAGATCCGGCCTGCAGGGTGCTTAAATTTGGCCTGTGGGGCTGGCCTGGAAATAGCAAAGGACTGGCCTACGGTCCCTCTGGCAGGCAAAACGAGGTGAAGGGGGTCCGTGTGTGCCCCCATGCCCCGTTTTCGGCCTGAACGGCCTCCTGCAACACTCTGCTAGCCAAAACAGGGTGCAGAGGGGCTCCTCTTGCCCCATTTTGGCCAGCAGGGTGCTGCAGCAGGCGTCCATCCTGTCTCCTCCCCTTTTCCCTCCCGGCTCATGAAGGAGAACTACAGCCCTCGAAGAAATTTGACACCCCTGTTCTCGCTGATCGATGAAATTTTTGAAAGGAAAGAAAGACATGGATATTACAATACATTAGGTTCATTCACTTTAATTAATACAATATAGATCTAATTTAGGCTTTATCCTGTTATTTCTCTGATTTGGCTTTTCCTGCAGATAGGAGTGGGTCCTATATGTTACAGGCTTGTCCTCCTGTTGCAAAGTTGTAAAAGCAGAGGAATGATGCTCATATTCACAGATAGTATTGATATTCACAGATAGTATTGTTAGGAAGTAAGGATCTTCATTAGCTCCAGAATCCTTCTTTTTTTAAAAAAAAAAAAAGAAACCAATTAGCCAATGGTCAGTTCCTTCTGTTTCAAGATAATGTCTAGAAAGGAAAAAAAGCTAGTAATATTTTCATTTCTGCTTTCAACACACTTGTTTTTCTGTCGTAACCCAGCCTTAGTTAATATGCATATGTTATTTTTGAACCTGGCAACGAGTATGCATTTGTTGCAGAACAAATAATGGGATCATAAGTTGTGAATTTTAACGATCCGTTTATTACTTGAGGCGAGGGACTCATCTTAACCTTGATTAAGCCATTCAGATGCACAGTGCAGTGCTTTATTTTCACACTCCCTTTACCCATCTCTTCTAAAACTTTTGTACAGCCATTTTCCACTTACTGGAATATGTTGAAAGGAATTATTTTGTGCTGCCAGTTGTTTTTTCAAAGCTGAGAAATAGTGCATTGTTTAGAGGAGCAGTCATTTCTGAAAAAAAAATGTTTTCTAAACATTCAGAGTTTAGATTTATCGAGATCATTTTTATTATGTATCTTTTCACTTCATGTAGTAATGTTAGGGTTTATAACTGAAATACAATTAATATTTATATAATTCATGCTTTTGTGAAATATATGTAGTAGAACAACACTGTAGTTTCTTTCTCCAAATACAATATGCTTTCTTCCTTTCTTTTCCCTCACCATCAAAGTTTTTATGTGGCACATTGTCAACTTTACAACAAGCTGAAAGATTAGAAAATAACAAAAGGGATGAAAGCTATTAGTATAACAACAAGCCCACAAATCCCCTTTAAGACTTAGGTAAACCACGTTCTTTGTCCAGTATTTTGTGACACAATAGTTGGTCACAGACCGTGTGTTCAAGATACTATTAACCATTAAGTAGAGAAATCAACATCTTTCTACTCCTGCTCTCAAATAGTAGCTGACGTATAAAGGAAACTGTTGAGATCCAAGAAGCAAACAATATCCATAAAGATTAGCTGCTGTAGATAATCTGATTCTTATAAAATTGTCCAATCTACCTAGTCAAAGGTTCACACAAGTAATGTCATCCCATCTAATGACATCAAATTCCACAGTTATCACATTTATTGAAGAGCTACAGTGACACAGTGGTTAAAGTGCAGAACTGCAGGCTACTTCTGCTGATCACCAGCTGCCAGCAGTTTGGCAGATCAAATCTCACCAGGCTCAAGGTTGACTCAGCCTTCCATCCTTCCAAGGTGGGTAAAATGAGGGCCCAGATTGTTGAGGGAAATAGGCTGACTCTGTAAAACGCTTAGAGAGGGCTGGAAAACACTGTAAAGCGGTATATAAGTCTAAGTGCTATTGCTATTTATATCTCATATTTCTAAACCACACATCTCCCTCAAAGAGGAGCTCTGAGCATCGTACAATGCAATATAATTGATACATAAAACAATGTATAAAAATTAACATTAAAATTGTGTACGGATCTACATATTAGATTGGGGAATCACTGACTGGATTAACTCACTTAATTTATAATTATAATTTATAACTTATAATTTCTCTGTTCCTATCAACCCAACAATGAAGGGGCATCACACTGGAGGTGGTTGATGAATTAAGAAACATTCCCCCCACCTTCACCCACATTGCATCCTGCTCCCTCCCTCTCCATCTTTTAACTATAATCTTACCTTCAATTGATTTCCATAAACATACTGAAGCATAACTTGAAATACTGAAGGTGGGACAAATTAACAGAAAGCCATTCTCCATTCAGTTAAATCAAAAATTGTAAGACCCAAGGGACCAGTAAAATATTGTTTTCATAACACTGGAAGTTACCTTGGAGATCAACTAATCAACTCTGTATCTGACATAGAATTTGCAGAATGATTGCAATAGCCTCTGCTGAAATAGTAACAGGGAGCTATGTCCCCTATCCCCAGACAATTTCTTTCAGTCCTCAGTAGTGTCAGAGTTAGGATTAAGTGAGGTTGGCGTGAGAGTCTTTCTTCAACAGAGATATTTTCTGCCATGCCACCCAGAGCACAAGATCGTTCCATCTTCTATATGACATCTCTTTGTATATTGAAAGAAAGCTTTTATGTCTTTATGTCTTTTATATCTTCTATTCTTCTGGTTGAACATAATCAGATATTTTGACTGTTCCTGACATGAATTGGCTAATTGGGTGGCAGGGATCTTAAACGTGCCTTCAGACCGACTGTCAAATACAGCTGCCTAGCTTGCAACTACAATAGAAGTCCATTTGCTCCTTTAATTATCTTCAGTGGAGGCTTGTTTCACCCTGTGCATTAATCTTAATATTTCATTTGAAAATTAATAGTCCTTTCAAAACTTAATTGAAGGGAGAGGAACTGTATGACAGAGGAGGGTCACAAAGAAATAGTGGAAGATTTTCATTTTATGTTTTGTTTTGTTTTTGCAAGCCTTGCGTTGGCAGATATCTTGTAAGATGTTTATTTGAAAATGCTGTCTTTCATTTAAATGTACATTACAGAAATTTAGTATCAATTAAAGACTCACAATGAACTCTGGGGATTATAATTTAGTAACACATTTAGGAATTTGCTTTTAAAAACCTCTCTCCCCATACAAAGAAATCCAGGTTGCAGAGTTTTTTGAGAAAAGAATATTAGTCCTTTGCAGACCATACCAAGCTAGGGGGGGAAATATACTTCATAAGATAGACTCAAGCTACAAAAAGATCTTGACAGACCTGAATGCTAGGCCTGTCCAACAAAATTTAATTCAGTTCTGATAAAAGTAAGGTTTTAAACTTAGGCAAGGAAAACCAAAAGCACAAGGGTCTGACTCAACAATAGTGATTGTGAGAGGGATCGATTCTAGGGTTTTAGTGGACAACCACTTAAGTATGGATCAGCACTGGCTGCAGCTGCCAGAAAAACCAATGAAGTCGTAGGTTGCATCAACAGAGGGATAGTAATAAGTTATATTACTGCTTTATACTATGCTAGTAAGACCACATGTGGAGTATTGCATCCACTTCTGGTCACTAGGATACAAACAAGATGCTGAGATTCTTTCTAGAGTGCAGAGAAGAGCAACAAAGATGATAAGGGGTCTGGAAGTTAAATCATATGATGAATGGTTGTGGCAACCAGCTGCGTCTAATCCAAAGAAGAGAAAAACTAAGGGTAACAGGATAGCAGTCTTCCAATACTTGAGGGGCTGTCACAGAGAAGAGGGGATCAATTTATTTGGCCAACTAAGGGCAGGACAAGAAGTAATGGATGGACGATTATCAAAGAGAGATTGAACCTAGAATTAAAGAGAAATTTCATGACAAGAAGAATTAATCAGTGGGATGGCTTGCATCCAGAAGATGACTTGCATTCCATCGCCAGAGGTTTTCAAAAAGAGATTTGCACAACCATTTTTCTGGAATGGTGTAAAGCCATCTGCTCAAGCAGTGGGTTGGACTAGAAGACCTCCAAGGTCCCTTCTAACCCTGCTAGTCTATGCTCTATTATATTGTTGCTCCATCTTATCAGTTCTGATCAGCTGCTGTGCAGAATTCTAGAATGTATTTTTCTTGAATAATGACAAGAATGAAATTAGAACCATTTGCACACCAAGCATAGATGTCCCAACGAACAGATTTGAAAAGCCTTGATATCAAAAAGAATAACAGACAGCAATGAATTAATTCCCCAAATTTACCCAGGTCATTTTAAAAAGCCAAATGGCTAATTTGGAGCCATTCACTTTTTCTCAGCCCAATCCACCTTGCAGGTCGTTATTGTGGGGGGAAGTAGGTGGAGGAAGAAGCATTAAATATGTTTGCTGCCTTGAGTTATTTATAAAAAAATAAATAAAGGAGATTTAAAAAAAATATTTAAAAGACTCTGTTCCATTTGCATCAAATGCTGAGTTAGGATTAACATTACTGGTTTTGTTGGTATGTTTGAGGACTGGAGTGTCATTGTATTCTGAAAATCCTACCTATTCCTTAATTTGTGGTCTAATGTATTGTGCTAGGTCTACAATATTAGGAACGCAGAATTCCTGAAACCTGGGAGATGATAGCAAAAAGATCTTTATCTGAACATTGGCAGCCTGGAAATAGTAACCATAATTATGCTAAATTAGGAAAGAGATTAATTCAATAAAGTGTTAGAGATTGAGATTGAGATTTGTTTTATTTATATGCCGCCCTATTCCCTACAGGGACTCAGGGCGGCGAACAACTCAAACGGGAAAGGGAACACACAAATACAAGACAAGCATTTAAGATAGCCAACAACCACACCTGTCGAGAGGGGAAGGGAGCTCATCAACCCCAGGCCTGCCGACACAGCCAGGTTTTAACGGCTTTTCGGAAGGCCTGGAGAGAGGTGAGGGTCCGAATCTCTGCGGGGAGTTCGTTCCAAAGGGCCGGAGCTGCAACAGAGAAGGCCCTCCCCCGGGTCGTAGCCAGATGGCATTGGCTAGTAGACGGAACCCGGAGGAGGCCGACCCTGTGCGATCTAATGGGTCTTTGGGAGGTAATTGGCAGTAGGCGGTCTCTCAAGTACCCAGGTCCAATACCATGAAGGGTTTTATAAGTGATAACTAGCACCTTGAAGCGTATCCGGAGACCGATTGGAAGCCAGTGCAGCTCGCGGAGGATAGGTGTAACGTGGGTGTATCGAGGTACACCCACAATCGCTCGCGCGGCTGCATTCTGGAGAAGTTGAAGTCTCTGAATGCTCTTCAACGGCTGCCCCATGTAGAGCGCATTGCAGTAGTTAGCTATTGTGATATCTAAATCTCACTTCAAGGTTTCTGAAAATATGGGATAAGTATATTTTGTGAATTATTGAGCAAAACTATTCCTATTTCAATTATTTGTCCATAATAAAATATACAAACATTTTTTTTTTAAAAAAAATGTTTCTTGCTACTGTAGTGTTTTCATTTATTTTTTTCTTTGTCGAAAGGAAGAGAACATTAAATGAACAGATGGTTGGAAATACTATGCTACTGAATTCCTTATGGCATTTTGTAACCAACGGCATATGTTGTTGTGGTGGGTTTGTTTTAAAACGACCATTAAAATGTGTTTATCTTTTCTTTCACAAGTTTTATCCTGTGCTTGGGAGGGCATTAGGTGAATTCTGTGACTGTCACTAAGGTCAGATTAACAAGAGAAAACTAAGTCACCTTTTCTTTCTGCATCATGCTTACAGAATGCCCAGCCAATATAGCATGGCTGTAATGCTTCCCTTTTTCCTTTTTCCAGAAAGCTGAAGTTTTTTGAGTCCATATTTTTGTCAACCGATCTAATGTATGTTTGTTAATCTAATACAGTAGTTCTCAACCTGTGATCTGCAGACCCCTGGGGGGCCAATGATGATGTCATGGGGGGGGGGGTTCCACAAAGTCTTGAACAAATGTTATGACTTAAATCTTGAGTTAAATCTTGGAAGTCCGTGGCCATGGTCCATGGGCACAAAAGGTATTTAAAAGGGAGCATGTGGTGAAGAAAAGGTTAAGAACCACTGATCCTAACACATTGATCAGAACACAGTGAAAATCCATATTGTCTTAGATCATGGATGTCAAACTGGCAGCCCGCGAGCCACATGCGTTACATGCAGGCCATGTCCACCCCAACGCCGTGAAGGGAAAAAAACCTCCTGCTACGTCATGTGATGGCAACATGACACCGCAAGTTTGACACCCGAGTCTTAGATTAACAATAGAATGCTTACCTCAAAAAATGTCCTGCCCTCTGGTGCTTTGGAGAATAATTTGACCTGCTCTTCTTTGTGGCAGCCCCTCAAACGCTAGAATACTGCTAACATGTCACTCCTAATTCTTCTTTCCTTTAGACTAGATGTACATCAAAAGACATCTATGAAAGAAAATGTCCTGGATTTAAGCACCCATTCCTCTCCTCTACTTTTAATATATCACAAACTAGTTCAGAAATGGAAAGGAATAAACAGAACTAACAAAGGGTTAGGCAATCCCATATCCTCAATTTTCTACTTCAGTTCTAACACAGCATTTCTACCTAATGGCAGAAGGTTGTGAGAAAATCTCAATCTTTGAAAGTCTGAAAGGTTTCTGCTGTCTTCTGTCTGGAGTATTCATTCATTTTCTCAGCAAATTTTGCCAGGTGAAAAGAATAAACATTGGAATGGTAAGCCACTTACTCTCATGCTCCCCAGTGATGTCATTGCATCACCATACTTTCTACTGCAGTTGTTGAAATAATAAAAACCTGCAGCCCTCTTGCCAAAACATTGCTCATCCCTACTATAGAGAATATGAAGAAATACCAGCAGCCCTATAGATGTCTGAAGTGTGCCTCCCAATGAGACAAGCTTTTCTTCTTTGAGCCCTGATAGCAGAATTTTCCCACAGAAAGGCCCAGGTGTAGATCAAAGAAATCATGCCAAAAGGGCAACAGTGAAAGTGTAATGAGTTAGAGAAAGCTGTAGGAGAATGGCTATACAGGTGAAATTTAAGTTTTATTTTTGACTCTTAATGAAAGGACAATATTTCTTCATGTGATAGAAACTTTGCCCTGTTATATAAAACTACAAGGATACTTCCTAACATCTGTGACCTGTAGTTCTTGCCTCCTGTTGTGTTTACGTTGACCAGGTTGGTTAGATGTAGCAGAATTATGCATAAACAAGATTGACCATTCAAGTACCACTAATCCTTCTACTGATGCTCCTGTTTTTGTTCATCTCTTGCCTCATTTTGCCTGTCTCTGGAAATCAAATGTGTCAGAAACTAATTCTCAATTTGCTTATAGCTCCTACATAGCTTTCTCTGCTTTATAGTCCCTGCGTAGGCTTACTTCTCTCTTTGCTCTGAGGTATGAGCCTTTGTTACTCTGAGACAAACTGTGCTCCCAGGCAACCCTCTGTGGTATTTATACAGGCTACAGTTTGCTGTGGTTCAGCACACACAGCAATTCTCACATGGGAAATTTTAGCTTTGGAAATCTGAGCTAGACTACATAGAGATACACTTCAGTATTTGCAGAAATGTGTTCTGTGTTATCAAAAGCAGAGTTTGCATCCATTATCTGTAGCATTGGGAATCTTCTGTCAGGTATGCTATTGGGCAGTATGATGCATGTATAATGACTAATGCTAATTCTGAAAAAGATTTAGGAAGATTAAGTAAAATGTAAAGTATGTCATGGTAAGCAGATGTTGTGAATAGCTCTGAAAATGTAATGTGTGCTTCATGATATTTCTGTTTGTATACGTACTTCAACCAGATGCTATGATTATTCAGGTTACTTTCAACCAAACAAAAAAATCTCATTATGACTACTTAGCTATAAGAAAATATTTATGAGAATACCATTTTTCCTTTATAGAATTAACAACTTTGACTTACCTAACAACCCTGTGGAGTAAAACTGATAAAAAATAGTTTTATTTACAATGTTTAAGGTGGTATACATATAGGTAGTCCTTATTTAGTAATCATAATTAGGACCAATGACTTGGTCTTTAAGCAAAATGGTTGCTAAGTGAAAACATGTGACTACGACTGTACTTACGATTTTACTTCAATTTTCTTTTGCTTTACAACATCAGAAGGACGTGCACCCAAACAGCTAGATGAGCCCAAGCGGTTGGGAAAACTTCCATAACTCAACTCACAAGGAAGCCTGATAGGACAAATCAACCCCTTTTCCCCTTCTCCCTCACCCTTTAGAATACTCACCCAGGCCCTGGATAATTAGCAAGAAGAGAAATCAAAATTCTCATTAGAGAGAAAGGATTACAAGAGAGTAGGCAGGACAATACAACGTGCAATACACACTGGAAGTAATGCAACAGCACCATCTGTTTGCCTAATGCACTGGCAGTTGCAAGTCACAAGTGGTTCAGCGGGCAAACGAAAGCCTTTAGTGTGAAACTGAAACCAGGGGTGTCAAACTGTGGCGGCCCATGGGTGGGATGTGTCATGCGCAGGCCACGCCCAACCCAGCTCCATGAAGGGAAAAAACATTACAAAATGTCACGTGACGGCAACGTGATGCTGTGAGTTTGACATCCATGGATTAGTGTCTTGTCAATTTCAGGCAGCAGCTGTAAGACCCCTAATTAATTCAGAGCTAAGTTTGTTAAGTTGCCCTTAGCACTTTTTAAAGGGCAGATTCTGCTGTGGAGAAAAGCAGCTTGGGAAGATATAGCTAGTTTAGGCAATCTCTCTGCTCTGCCTGTGGGAAGAGGTCAGGCGCCATTATTCTAACCGATGGTAAAAGAGAATACATAACTGGAGAAGAAAGAGATGCTGTGAAGGTTGCAAATGTGGACATTGGTAGCAAAGTTACTTTTTTTTACACAGTTGTAACTGCAGAGAGTCATTAGATGAAGGTTACCTGTAGTTTCTTTCATATATATCTTATTTCATCTTCACAGAAATCCAGTGATTCTTTAAAAGTACTTTTCCAGTTTTAATTCAAATGAATATGAATATTCATTGCTGAGCTGGGATCTGAATTCTGGTTTATTACATCCAAGCCTGGAATACTTTAATCTTCACAACATCTTAGCACCCTTTAAACTATTTTTAGCTGCCTCTGAAAAACCAGCAAACAATGACTTGGGAACAAAACAGATATAACCAAATCCCCGCAATTTACATTACTTGTTTGTCTTTAGGAAATTTATACATTTCATTTTGAGAAACTTTTTGCTGATATACTTGATAACCCAAATATTAATTGAATTTTTCAGCAAAAAGGTGAATTCTAACTCTACACATTTCCTAGATGTTGCCATAGAAACGGGGTTATTACCAACCTTTCTTCATGAGTTGCTTGAGTTAACTTCATTCCAGTTACCATGGTGCTGCCTTACTATAAGGGGATTTTTTATTTTTATATTTATTTGTGCTAGAGTTTCCTTTTGTATTACATTACTCTTTCTTCCTTAGCATTGCCCAATCATTACAGTTCAGTCAGTATCTTTGGACCGATACACGTCGCATCTGCTTCTGGGCATCCTATCAGACATTTGGCCTTTTTGCTAGTCATTGTATATGTTGCTACTATAAATTAAAACTTTATTTTGAGATCATACTCACAGTGTGTGTGGTTCTCTCCCATTTGATTCCTTCAGTCAAGAAAAGTTCAACTGAGAAAGTAGCGATTGGCCAAAATTCAACAGCTGAGCATGATGACTCAGATGTGACTGACATAAATCAAATAAAATCTTTTTAATGGTCATGGACCAGCACAGCAACTGCTATACGCTGTCACCATTTGTCGTTTACTCTTTTTAGGGTATTGCAGGCCAGTTACTGCCTGTCTATAATGAAATTACTATAAGAAGACTCCTCTCATCTCCATGTCTATTAACATCTACTGTAATTCACCAATGAAAAATGAGCACAGGCTTTTCTGAGTCAGCAGAATACTGATACAGTTATTGTATTTAAGACAACAAATGATAGATACCCTCAGGTCCAATTTCATTCTGGGTGACTGGATCTATTCTGTTTTCTTGATAATGTTACAGAAGTGGTTTGCCATTGTTCTGATATTTTTTTATTTTATTTTTGCAGTACTTCTGCATACTAGCATAATTTTCAAGTCCTTGTACTAACAATAGCCAATTGTGCTTAGTTTCTGAACCCTGCTGAAGTATGCTACCCACTAAAGCAATATAATAAAACCCTTCCAAATGGTAGTAATGAAGAAGGAAAATAACTCATCTTTGACTCCAAGTTAAAACCTTCCACTTTTGACTTACTCGTTTATTTGAAACATTTGTACCCATGCTTTAGCTATAAAAACTTCCAGATATCAGAAATGATACTAGGCTTACAGTCAAATGTCATGACGCATGAGGGAAAAAGATAAAGAAAAACATGTTTTTAAAATTATAATTCTTAAAATGGAATGAAAATAGTTTTGGCGGGTACAGGATAGAGAATGCTTAACTGTGACTTACAGATACAAACAGGTGAGCAGGGTTGTGAAACTCACGGCCCTTGGGCCAGATGCTTCACACGCTGGCCACGCCCTCCCCTGGTTTAGCAAAAGGGAAAAAAGTTGTGATACATCATGTGACAACAATGAGACATCACGAGTTTGACACCCATGAGGTAGAACATTTGTCTTAATGGGAGATTACCGAGATTGACAGAAAACAATCAAAGTATATTTTCTATCAGTCGACCAGGGGCCTTTCCTTATACTAGATTCAGGCATAAATATCTCTTTTTGCTGTATCTCACTCCACGAGAGGGAAAAAATATGCTTTTCCTCATGTCTATCTGAAATGGTTGCATCTATGAAAGAGTAAGAAGACGGTATAACTTCTTATGAATTTCCTATCTTATTAATAAGGTGAATTTATAGTCGGTGTCAACGATTGGTATCTCTGGATCACAAGTTTACTGTGCTACCTATCTTAATGTATGCAGACCTCATCATTTCCTTAAAATAACTATACTATGTAGACCACAGATTTCAGTGCATTGCTGTTACCTGGTTACAGTTCTAAATTTAAACTTCAGTAATTCACAAGTTTTTTTACTGATTCAAATATTTTAGAATTAATTAAAAATGAATAATTGCCACCACTTCTTAACCCTGTATTTCTGCCATACAATATACAATAGAGCTGTCTGAAGCATTCATAGAGGACTTATCAAGAAGTATTGATAACTGAAGCTCCTGAACACATTAAAGTAGCTGCATCTTCTGAAGGGTTCACATTATTTTCCTTTCCTGGAAACAGGAAAGGACCAGCCCACAGTGCTTCTGCCAGCAAAAATGGGCTCCAGAGCTCCATTTTCAGCTGCCATGGCCTCCTGCAACCCACTGCCAGTGAAAACAGAGCTCAGGAAGGCGACATGCACCCCCAACATTAGTGACGTTGAGCTGGCCATGCCCACCCTAGGCCCCCCAAGGTCAAACACAACCCTGATGCAGCCCTCAATGAAATAGAGTTTGACACCCCTGGTTTAGAGGTTGATCTGAATAAACATACATTTCTCAGTCATAGAAAAAATAATAAAGAAGTCACCTTGATTGTTTCTAAAGTTTTAGGCAAAGGTCTACCCTATATGTAAAGGCAAAGGTTCCCCTCAAACTGATGTGCTAGTCGTTCCTGACTCTAGGGGTCAGTGCTCATTTCCATTTAAAAGCTAAAGAACCAGAATTGTCTGAAGATGTATCCATGGTCACGTGGCCGACATGACTAAATGCCGAAGGTGCAGGGAACGCTGTTACCTTCCCACCAAAGGTGGTTCCTATTTTTCTACTTGCATTTTTATGTGCTTTCGAACTGCTAGGTTGGCAGAAGCTGGGACAAGTAACAGGAGCTCACCCTGGGATTCAACCTCCTGACCTTTCTGATTGACAAGCTCAGCATCTTAGCCACTGAGCCACTGCGTCCCTATAATCTCCCGCTATAAGTAAAAACCTCTGCTGACAAAGGTAGATATTCCATGTGATTCTTGCCACCCTTTAACTAGACTATTAAGATCCTTCAAATGTGAAAGGTGCTTTCCTAAATCAATATTATACCTGGATTGTGCCTGATTTCTCTTTTCTGTCCAAACTGTTATAGGTGGCATAATACAAATAAAATTCCATTAACCTCATTTACCTGAATGTAATTGAGAATTGTGTCACATAATCTGCTTTAAGAAGAGAATCTCTCGCAGTATCCTGTGACATTTATTCAACCATTTCACCTTTGTCAGCGCTTTGTCCAAACGTGTAATCTATAACTTAAATAAGAACAACCATCTTGAAAAGTGTTGTGACCGTTTGTCTTCTGCAGATAGCAGAGGCTGTCATTTCTGAGGTCTTTAAGTAATTACAAGTTGATAAATGAGTTAACGTGCTTGCTGCGTTGGGAAGGAATAGCATATTTTTCATTTTCCTGTGCACTGCTTGGAGAGTCCAAGCGATGGGTTAAATCAGTCTGGTTGCCCTGGGACTGAGGAATCTTTTTCCTTGGCCACACCTCCTGGTATTACTTGGCGCAAGAATTTTTCCTCAGTCTGCCCTTTCAGGACTTATATTTGTGAGCTCCAGCATAATAATTTATCTAGGCTTGGACTCTCCTTCTAGTTTTTTCCCTTTCTTTTTCCTTAATTTGTTCTTTCCCTAACAGTTTAATTGTTTCCCCTTTTTGCTTCACGTCGTTTGAATTCTCCTAGAGACTCGGAGGTAGGCGTGGTGGTGGGGAGTGCTCGGCTTGCCATGCTGCCTTTGGACAGCAGCGGAGAGCTGCCGCATTTGCTTTAAAGCGCGGCAGGAACGACGAGACTTCCGGTGGCTGCCGGCGTTCCCCTTTTAGTTGGAATTTGTTATTTTTGTGATTTTCTTGCCCTTCAGAGGGCGCAGCCTGCCGTGGAGGGTTGCGCGGCCATCTTAAATTGCATGGCCATTTTAAATTGCACAGCTGCCATCTTTACCTCCTTCTCCCTCGCACTGGAGTGGTGGCCAATTGGGAGGGCCTAAATTCTTTCCTTTTCTCCCATTGGTGTTCCCACTCAGCCATGCTTCTGCAGATAGCCGCAGGGTGGTTAGCTGGCCTTGATAGGGTCTCCGGCTGGGTCACTTCCACTCACAGCATTTCCCCAAGCGGCGCTGGCGTCTTGGCCACCTGGTGGTCATACACTGGCACAGGGAGGGTTTTTAAGTATTTTTTTTTGCCTTTTATCCGCTGATTCTCCCTGATCTATCTGCCTGGTCTTGCAGCCTCAGCTGCTTTTCCACCTTCTCACCTCCCGTCAAGTGGCTGGACTCATTGGACTCATTGCAGAGCCCCAGTTTTACTCCTCTGGATTTTTTTTTCTACAAACTGTTCCTGCTTCTACAATACCTGCGTGTCATCTGATCCAGCACCAGCCACCAGAGTCTCCCTCATCTCCTGACTTCCACCTGTATTGGCTTCTTGTCTGAAGTCTGTGCCATCAGGCCATGGAGCATCCTGGCCCATCTGATTTCCCTGACGGTAGACCAGGCCCCTCTCAAGCTCCTAGCAAGGGAACCACTGCAGGCAGGGGCAAGGGGGTAAGGAAGGGCAGGGTGGCCAGTCAGGATAGCCATCCTTATAAGGCGCCTTCCACAGCAGCGACTAGGGATGCAGAGAGGTGGCAGCGGGCTCTCAACAAACAATTCGAGAAGGTCCAATGCCAGGCCGTGAAGGAGTGCCCTCAGCCTACCCCTCCTGTTGGGACAGTCATTCCACCGCTCCCAAGGGGGGATCGCTTGTCTGTAATTGATGAGGAAGTGGACTCCCAGGACCTCTCCCCGGATAGGTCTCTGGCTGAACCGGGCTCTCCTGCCTTTTCATGTGTTTCTGAGTCAGAGCCCGCCCCTGAGGGCCCTAATCCTGGGGGGCTCGCTGATCCCATTCGGGCCCAGCATGTTCCTCCTCCTTCCAGGGACCCCGTTGGTTCGGACTCTGCCATAACTCAGGAACCTGAGGTATCCACCACATACAGGCGGTGGTCGCCCGTGCCATTTCTCAGGGCATTGCCCAGGGGATTCAGAGGCATGACCAAACACCCATTGCTACCAGCTCCTCTCAGCCCAGGCAGGAGGCTCTCTCCACCACCAGGCAGGTCTGTCACCCATCTCTGGAGTCCTCAGTGCTAAGCAAGTCTTCTGTTTTGGAGGACCCGGATCAAGAGGAGCAAGAGCTCTGGGAAGACGAAGACCTTCCTCCGGATGCTCCTGCCTTTTCGGGGCTTTTTAAGCCTAGCCTATTTAAGTCCATCTTACATAAGGCTAAGAACACCACCCAAGTGGGTACTAAACTTAAGACCGTGCAGGGATCCTTGGATTCCGTTCCGGTAAACCCTCATGCTAGCATGTTTAACATTCAGGCACCTCAGCAAGAGCTGGTGCCAGTCCCCAATTTCTTTATGGATGTCATTCAATGGCAATGAGCCCAGCCTGGCTCCCTGGCCACGCCTAATGGCGGGGATATGAAACTGTACTCAGTTGACTCCATGCTGGAAGACATCCTGGTCCTGCCATCTATAGACCCCCCCCCCCCTATAGCAGCTCTCACTTCTAATACGGTCTTTCTGGCTGACTTGTTGGAGGGCCTCAAGGCAGAGGACAAAAAAGCGGAGAAGGTCTGCCACAAGACTCATCAGGTGGTGGCCTGGGCCATTAAGTCGTCTTTATCCACATCCTTCTTTAACAGAGCCTCTGTCATTTGGCTGCGTGAGCTTCAAACTAAACTGCTGTCAGGAGACACTCGTCTTTGCCAGGACATAACAAAAATTATTGCAGCGTCCCAGTATTCGGCTGATGCCTCCCTCAACGCAGCCAAATTCGCCTCTAGGGCATTAGCATCCAACGTGACCTCCTGCCATCTCATCTGGCTCCGTCACTGGCAGGCGGACCAGAAGAACAAATGGAAATTGGTGTCTGTCCCGTTTAAGGGGTCCAAATTATTTGGGGAGGTCTTAGACCCCTTCTTGATTGAATCCAAAGATAAACGGAAAGTTCTGCCCACCCTGAACAAGAAACAGGATCGTAAATCCTCTCCCTATTTCAAGAGGCAGTCCTTTTGTTCCAGTGAGTCCACAGGATCCTCTTCCATTCTCTCGAACAGAGCAACTGGTCAGTTGGGGGATAGGTCCCAGGACAGGCAGTCCTTTCGGGACAGGGGTAGGCAGCAGTTCAACTACCGCAGGTCCAACCGCGGCGGGGCCTCCAACAGGCCCTTCTGCAAGTCCAAGTGACCATCAACGCTCCCCTCCCATTGGGGGCCAGCTCCAGCTGTTCGCTCCCCAATGGGCACTGACCAGGGAGGACGCCTGGGTTCTCCAGACGGTCAGGGAGGGACTTTCCTTGGAGTTTCTCTCCCAACCCCCTCGGAACTTCATCCGCTGTCCAACCCCCTCTTGCCCTCTCAAGAGGGAACTCATGACCCAGGAAATTCACCACTCTTTCAAGATGCTTTATAGTTGGGGAAGAAACAAGTGAAAAAAAACAAGGAAATACTGTTTAGAAGAAAACTGAACAAAAACTAAAGCAAAGTATATTCATGCAGAATATGTAAACTGGACCTGTCTGAGAAATTGGTTTACAATGGAATTTATACATTGTGTGCATTTAAAAATGCAAAGCCAATATTGAAGGCTGGATTTTCCAGTTGATCACAAAATTATAAAATATGTGTAGTGGTTTGAGAGTTCCATAGTGCAGAGAAAGTCTAATTGGAAAAGAAGTATATTGATTTTCTTTCTCTGAGTTATATTTAGTTTAAAACATTTAGTTTAATTAGCACAATAAAACAGCAACAAAAACCTACAACAAAAGAAATGTTTGCTAGAAACCCACATATTTCTGTCATTAATATGAATTTCAGACATATTAAAAATAGTAGCAGATAATTCACAATTTGGAAAAGGAACATTTTGAAGATGTCCAATGTGTTTTCTAAAACTGGAAGCTAGCTATGTACAACTTGGATCTCTATTCTTCAAAGCCATTGCATCATTGTCATCATCAGCCATTCAGCCATGTCTGACCCTTGGCCACTCTATTGATGAACTCTCTCCATCACCCTCTGCCTCATACCGCCTCCTTCAGATCCACCGTGGTCATCCCAGTATCATCTTTTATAGTGTCCAGCCAGCAGATACTAGGGTGGTCCTTTTTTCTTTTTTCTACTGATCATTCCCAGCGTGGTTGACTTTTAGAGTGAGTCAGCTTTCGTGACATGACAGCCTATGGCAATCTTTGCTTCAAGGCATTGCACTTCTCACTTTTAGCTAATAGAATATCTAGCCTTTCAATTGATTCAATTTCTAATTTTTGCAAATATGCCAATTCCAGTCCTTCACGTATGTATATATGTATGTATGTATGTATGTATGTATGTATGTATGTATGTAAAATACTTTAAAACAACAAAACCTGTTCTGTAATTCATATGTACTTTTGTTCCCATTTTCCCCAACATTCTCTCCATTTTGCTTAAAGCATATATTTTTGCAAGGAATTTTTCACTAAAATATCTATTGGTGATTACTGAAAAAATTGAAGATCTTTAGGAATAAATTTGGATTTTAGCTTGTGTATTGGCTAGATAAGTTTGCCTTACAACATGAACCAAAATATATTCATTCATTCATTCATTCATTCATTCTATCATCTATCTATCTATCTATCTATCTATCTATCTATCTATCTATCTATCTATCTATCTATCTATCTATCTATTAAGGTGACCAGACGTCCCGCTTTTGGCGGGACAGTCAGGATTTTTAATAATTTGGCCCATGTCCCGCAGCGTGTTCAAAAAGTCCCGATTTTCCAAAACAAAGAAAACAATTTTAAAAAGGACGCCATTAAAAAAAAAGTTTTTATTTCTCTAAAGTGTCGTTCCCGATGTGGCCTTTAGAGGGCAGAGGTTTCCCTCTCTCCGTTTGGCCCCCTCCCCTCCTGCGCGTGCGCGTGCTGACGCACACCGTTTTTCTGCAGGCAGCGAGGTGAGGAGGAGGCTCGGTCCCGGGCCAAGAGACTCAGCCGTCGGAAGGGTTTTTTTTTGTTTTTTTTTTTGCCCGCTTCTCTCGGGCACCGCTCTCCCTGCAGCCATTTCTCCCTCTTTCTCCTTTTTGTCCTTTCTCCTCCTTCCCCCCAAAAAGAGAACGAGAGGGAGAAAGAGGAGGTGTGGGGCAGATCGTGGGATCGCTGGTTTCTGAGCTTGGGGAGCAAGGATCCCACTATGTTACTATTTTATTTTTCTTTATGTACACTGAGAGCATATTCACCAAAGACAAATTCCTTGTGTGTCCAATCACACTTGGCTAATAAACTATTCTATTTTATTTTACTCTACTCTACTCTATTCATTTCTATTTCAATTCTAACAAGGAGTTTAGCTTCTCTCTCTTGAAAATGTAAGCCAGCATAAGGCATTATAATGCAAGCTAGCCTTAACTTTCAAACAGTTCATTTAGTGACCAAAGTTACAATGGCATTGAAAAAAGTGTCTGATGACCATTTTCACACTTAGCGACCATTTTGACACTTAGCGACCATTGCAGCATCCTCATGGTCACATGATCAAAATTTTGATGTTTGGCAACAGATTCATATTTATGATGGTTTCAGTGTCCTGGGGTCATGTTTGACAAAATATAAAATTTTTAATCAAGCCCCCCCCCCCCGGTCAATGGTGTCCCTCTTTACCAATCTGAAAATCTGGTCACCTTACTATCTATCTATCTATCTATCTATCTATCTATCTATCTATCTATCTATCTATCTATCTATCTATCTATCTATCTATCTATCTGCAATTTGAAGGAGGTGCAGTTTCATACAAAAACATTTTCTCAGTGCTGTTTTCTTTTAATACTCTGGATTTCACTTTGCATTGTAAATGCACTGAATTATAACTAGACAGCTAAAGCATAGGGTAAGTGCTTTTTAACATCAGATGTATGATAAAATGTTTTAATTAACCTTTTCAGAACAATTGTATAGCATTGCACAAATACTTTTTCCAAAGGGAAAAAGACATGTATTATTTCAGTATATTAATTGTGCTTTCTTATGTTTATAAGCAGTAACAACAGGAAACTTAATTTAAATTCATTGTGGGATCATTTTCATGTCTTTTCTCTGTTCCTTTTGTAAAAGCATGTATGCTTATGTGTGAAAAAAAGTGTTGTGTAATGTACTGACTCACACTTTCAGCAGCTGAAAAATTGGCCCATTAAAAATATTTTGAGGAGCTTTTTGCACACACAAAATAGAGAGAATAAAATGAAAAACATGGGTATGACTATATGTTTTATATATAAAGTATATGTAAAATTAATCTTCAACATTTGCAGTTAAGGAAAAGTTTCTTTTTGGACCTCCTGAAGGAAAATAAAACTATATTGAACAAATACATAACTGAACAATCTTTTGTAGTTCAAAGGCTGCACTTTTTCTTTGAATGTCCCAAAGACGTTTTTTTTAAAAAGGCAACTGGACTTTCATTGTTTTTCCTTGAAGATGTTATGCTTCTCATCCAAGAAACTTCTTTAGTTCTGATTGAATGGTGGAGAATGGAAGGATTTATATTCTTTGCAGTCATCTGGTTGTTAGCATTCTTTTGGAGAGTCTTTGAGGCAACTTGGAGGTTTATCTGTGCCTCCAGGGTCATCTGAATATGGCAAATCGGTGTGGAATTTTCTTGGAACTGCTGAAAAAACTGTGTTATAAGGACCCTGATTTTATTCATCTATTGTCAAAGTGCACTATCTCCAAAGGCAGAGGTCAACATCCACATACATAGCCAAACATGTCATTTGAATTGTTTCTATGTTGGTATTTTGAACTTTTCAATGACCAGAAATACATTGCTGATTGTGAGAGCTCTAGCTCTCTCGCACACTTCTGTTAGGAGGTAGATATCAGGTGAAATATTCCCTGGACTATAAGTGGTGAGAGCAGAAATTTCCAAGTTGCTATCCAAAAATATGAGAAGGTCTGAAGAACAGAGGGTTTCTGGCAGTGATGGGATCCTTCCAGTTTAACAACTAGTTCGGAGATCGCACGGATTGTGTGTGTGTGCACAGTTTCTCGAACCCGTTCCTTCCACATGACTGCTGGTGAGAGTAACAGCTGAGGCACAGCAATCCCCTCCGCCGGGCAATTCAACTGTGACGATATAGGGCAGTACAGAGCAGGTGCGTGCGGGCCCAATTGCTCTCCGGAACGAACCTGTTCACTCCCAGCTGATTGTTGGAGCTACTGGTTCGCCTGAACCAATCTGAACCAGTAGAATCCCACCCCTGGTTTCTGGGAACTAAGATCTGAGTTTCAAGCCTTTCACTCTACAGGTTTTCCATTCTCTATAGATATTGAGAAGTTGTATTTCTAAATGAAATCATCAAATACAAATTGAAGTACAATTCGCTTGCAACTGAAGACTGAAGATCAATGTTACAAGAGATAAATTATGGAAGCAGAGTGAAAGAAAGTATTTCAATAGACCTGTGACTTAGCATCTGAAGTATATTGTACAATTCTACTAAACACCTTGGTTATCAATCCCTGTCTTCTTATATGACCCATTTGACAAAGAGATTATTTAATTTAACCCTGAAATACTAATGGGAATTTCTTGATAAGCTTCAGAGGTCATCATTTCATTAAACTACCACCCATATTTAATATTGTGGGTAGAGTAGAAGCAAGTTGCTTTAGGATATATCTGTCTAGTGCTTTTAGAAGTACACTATATAGTTGCTCTGCTGCATTGTGGCAGCAGAGCAAATATGCTGGTATTGTTCATACATCTTTGCTGTTATTATTCTCTAAATACGAGAATGCAAAATATAATTTTGTGGGTGAGAGATAAAAATAAATGAATAGATTGAAGGGAGCAAGGTAGTTAAGAAAAGCAACAAGAAATCATATGGGAAGATATTTTGTAGTGGATAAATGGATGGATAGACAGACAGGTAGATAGGTAGATAGATGGAGTGATTTAGTAGGGCATTCAATTCATTTTAGTGATGAATATGTGCTTGATATAGTAGTTTGGCCCCAGATACAATAAATACCTTGTCTTTTCTTGCTTCTTCAGTGAACATCAGGAGCAAGAGACTTACAATCAATGACATGGCACTGATGAAAAAGCAGCATGACCAGGGAAATTGACATTGCACTTATCAGTCCTTCTCCTAATAAAAAGACCCAACTAAAAAGGGCTCTGGGGCAACAAAGCAAGAAAGTGGTGATAGGAAAAGCAATAAAGAAAGCAGGGGACCATGACAGATCAATTTACTATGCTTCTTCTTTGAATTTCAGCAGTTCAATCAGAGCTGTTGGTGGCTTTCACTGTAGAAAGCTGACTACTACCCAGTAGTGTCCATAGGACATCCAAGTAGAAAATGTATTTTATCATTACCCTAATAAAACAGTTCATCAGACCCATGAAAAATCTGGATCTCCAACTAGGGACATATAGTATATACTGTAGTAGCTATTGCCAGATACCCTACAATAAGTAACAATTACGTTCTTTCTTTCTGACAGAGATGTGTTGGTACACTAGGAGAAACTGCTCTTTTTTCCCCCCAGTAACTTGCTAACCCACTTGTGGTGGGTTCACATCTGTGGAGTAGTGTTTGTCATATAAATAGGCTTAATTATAAGATTTCCCTCTTTAACAATTAAAGATACAATGATCCAGCTGCTCTCTTTTCCATCATGTCTAAATCAGAGTACTCTGTGGCCTGATGATGCTCGGCTAGATAGCACAATAGCCTGCAATTTTAATTTAATCTATATAAGCCTGTCCCAATTTTACACTGTTTTTGTAAGGAAACATAATTCAAGGATACTATAGTATATTGGGGTGGCTTCATTTGCATTTGTGGCACGACGGCTCAGTTGTTAAAGATGCGGAACCTATTAGCTGGATGGCTGATAGCCCCAGGTTCAAGCCCTGAGCATTGCACAAGAGGGTGAGCCCCTGTTACTTACCTCAGCTCCTTCCTGCCTAGCAATTTAAAAGCATGCAAATGCAAATAGATAAATAGGTGCCACTTTGGTGGGAAAGTAACAGCATTCTGTGCACCTTAGTGTATAGTCTTGCTGGCCACATGCCCACAGAAATGTCTTTGGATGATTCTGGCTCTCTCAGCTAAGAAACAGAGATGATCACTGCTTCCTAAAGTCGATCACAAGTGGACAGGGGAAACATTTACCTTCACTTTTACTATGATTATAATATTCATTGTATTTATATCTTAAAATGCTCAAAGCAGTGTAAGCAGACATGTCCCAGCAAGAACCAAATGAGATAGTGCAGGAGAAGAGCAGCCAGAGTTGGGGGCGGGGGCAGAGTTAAGCACGTCATCAGCCTAGAGTCAAACCCCTCATGAATTCTATTGACCCTTATCTAGTGCCAATTTAGTATTGAACGTTAGTTAACTAGATTCTTGGTATAGACTGAGTAATAAATCTTTATTACTGCAACTCAATGTATGGTCCTGATTTTTTGTGTCTTATACAGTAGGTTGGTATGACATGAAAGAATGTGGCCAAGTTACCCAACAGGATCTGTGGTCAGGTGGAGACTTGAACTATTTTATTTACAGTATATCACCACTTTATTATTGTTCCAAATAACTCAAGGCAACAAATATATTCAACACACCTTTTTCCTTCTATTTTTATCGAGGAACAACAATCTTGTGGGGTGGATGGGTCTGAGAGAGAGACTGACAGGCCCAAGGTCACTCAGCTAAATTCAGGGCTAAGGTGGAACCAGAACTCATGGTTTCCTGGTTTCTAGCTTGATGCCTTAACCACTAGATCAAACTGTGTCTCTGTAATTATAGTCTTCTCAATATAGTTTTGCTATCTTAAGTTCTATACCAGATGTGCCCTCATGTTTTATCTACATTTGAAAACTGGATGGATGCTCTGTGCAAGGCATATTTTTTTCCATCTACTTTCATTTTACAAAAATATGATTTGTTGTAAATTTCAACGTTTGCCTACTGGTTCTAGGTTACTGTTGATCAGTGACAATATCCCACACACGCACAAACACAAAAACATTTTTTTTTACTTGCCCTCTTAAAAGTCATCCTCTATTTTTGCCCGGCTGCAGTTTCATTAATATGAGCTGTCAGTTTTCTAAGTTCATTCCCAACCTCAGGGCTGGCAGATGTTCACACATATGCATTTATTTATTAAATATATACCCCACCTTTAATTAAATAGTTCAAAGTGGCATACAAAGTGTTTCTTTCTTCTCATATTTTTTCCCACAACAAGGTAGGTTGAGAGGGAATAGCCAGTTTACCCAGTGAGTTTCTGTGAATGATGGTGGACTAGAACACCCTAACAACTATAACAGACTGACTCCATCTTTGAACTTCTCAAGTAAGGGGTAGCTATCAGCCTCTAGCATTATGTCAAATTGTCCATAATACTCTAGAATGGGGAGGCAACATTTTGTCTCCTGTTGGTTTTTTTTTTTTTTTTTTGAGAATGTGGAATAATGTATTTCAATATCCCTTTAAAAAAAAACTATCACCTTATTACTCTGACATTTTTTTCACATTGGAGAGTGGTCTACATTCATTCCACTACGTTCAAAATGGTCCAAAAGTATTGATTCTGCTCTTTCAGAAAACATAATATCACTTTAAAAAAAACACCAGTGGACAGAGACCCCTGGTATGCTCTAATTCATGCATGTATATGTTTGTACGCATGCGCTTTAATTTAAATCTCAATGCCAGCAACATGAATGGCTTTGAGGAGCAACAAATTCGTGGCTGATAGACTCATCAGAGGATGTCAACAGTTACTATAAAAGGGAATTATCCTAAACATGGAGTATCCATTGACACCAATTGGAAGAGAAGATGCTATTGTGTTCAGTGACCTACTTGTAGTCTTCTCTTATGGTTCTTCTTATATATTCATTGCACACATAGTAACTTCTGAAGCATATTTTAAACTGATTGCAAAAATAGATGGTTTTCTTTTCCAATTACGGCTTGAATTCGCATCTCTCATTGGTCTTTAAATTAGTTACATGATAGAACTTAACCAACTTCTCCATTAATTAGACTTAAGTAATAGCCTCAGGTAGTAGATTTCATCACCAATCAGGGACAGCACATTGTTAATTAGACAGTTTGTCGTTATTTTATTTTTATTGCCAGAGAGCAAGAACATGGTTTGTGAGATTTTGAGTCTCACACCCCCAAATGATTTGACTGTCCTCAGTTGCCCTCTACTTTGACTTGGATAACATCATGTAAAATTGTGTGACTTGGCCAGGTTCAAGAACAAAGAATGCATTATAGAATAATTATAGAATTGCTAGTAATACACTGGGTTGCTATATGTACTTTAAAAGGATTATGAATGATCCATTTTATTCTCGTCTCATTTTATTTGTAAAGTATTTCCAGAGGAACTACAGCTCTCCATTATGATTGCACCCATTATCCCTTACTCTTCCAGGTGCATACAGTTCATCTTCCTAAGGTTTAACTCATCTGCATGGGGATTGGGGACAGACTGAAGAAAGTTGTCTTAAATTGAATTGGAAATAATTAAGTAACTTGCATGGACCAACCTATTGCTGGACATGATGATTCTAACTAATAAGAGGGATTAATTCAGATCAGCCACAAATAAACACCAGGCACTTTTTCTGATTTACAATGCATTTGTAGTGTAATTTGCTTGCTTTCCATGTGTTGCAGAGGGACATCTGCCAGCATACGTAGCTACATCTAATTATCAAGGACATATTGTTTCCATAGTTTCCAGAGACTTTTGATACAGCTAGAAAGCTGACACTGTCATGCCCCCAAGTATTTAAAACAAAATATTCCTCGATTTTTGGTTCACTTTTAATGGATTATTTTCTTTATCAACAGCTTTAATAAAACACATTTCCTCTACAATATGCACTTTTATTGAGTGTTGATTTAGTTAAATAACTGCAGGGTAGTTTATCACATAAAAAGGGCTGGATGACTTTAGACTCCATCACCTTTCTACAAATCTAGTTTTATTTGCCGAGGAATGTTAAATTACATTTGTCAAAAAAAAAAGCAATCTATGACTCCAAAACCTTTAAGGAAGAACCTACAGAAGTGAAAATATTAGCAGTAAGAAGCTGAACCTTCTGATCAGAGGAAAAAAGGTTTTTCCTGATCCGTTAGCTCAGGATGAGAAACACATTTATACTTCCTTTTTGCTAAACAGGGCTGAGCACTGCTCATATTGTAGCATACCAGGCAGAATGACACCAATATAAATCACAATTATTAATGAGCTGGGCATTTTTCCTGAGATGCAGTTGTTGTTGTTTGGTGTGAATGTTAATTAGTCCATTTAACACCTTTATCAACAAAATGAATGACTTAAGCAACAACGCACAGGCGCAGTTGTCTGCCAAAGCATATGTCATGTGCTCAAATAAAAATAAATGGAGAATTCATCAAGATATATCTGAAATCACCCTGCATCTTATTATAGACCATAGAATCATAGAATGTATTGATTGGAAAGTCATTTGGAGGTCATCTACTGCAATCCGCTACTCATTGCGGGAAGATCTATAAAACCATTCCCAGTTGTTGAGATTCAGTCTCCATTTGTAAACTTCCGGGTAGGGGGCTTGCATTATCTGAGTAAATATTGCCTAATATTCATCCTGAATAATTTTTTTTGCCTTTAAATTTCAATTGTTTGGTTCTTGTTTTCAAAAAAGAATAATTGTATGACAGTTTTTAAGATACTATAATGTATTTGTAAATTGCTATCGTGTTGGAATTCCTTTGCAGTAAGAACACCAAACATAATGCAGCATTTTAAACTTTGGTTATGGTTTCAGGAGTTTTATGTTTTATTTTTTAAAAAAATCAATTTTAGAATTGTAAGCTGTCCAGAGTCACTTGGCTGAGTCTGTATAAATTGATTGATTGAATGATAGCTTGATTAATTGACTGAATACTTTGCATTACAGGCTTGAAATATGTATATAGCTGGATGTGTAGCTCTCTATATCTCTCTGCCATGTTTATCTATATATTCTCATTGCCCAGTGTGCCCAGTTTTTCACATCTTGGTATGTATAACATTCATCTGAATGGTTGGAAACTGCCATTTCTTCTGCCATATAGTCTTTTTGGATGTGCACAATCTGGTCCCTTAAGAATATTTCTATTTGGAACTGGAAAAAATAAGGTCTTCTTATTTTGAGCTGGTAGACACACAAAAATGATAATGAATGTTCTAAAAGAGGATCAAAGGTAAAGGTTTCACTGTCCAGTTGTGCCCAACTCTAGGACATAGTCCTCATTTCCGTTTCTTGGCCGAGAGAGCAAGCGTTGTCCAAAGAATTTTTCATGTGGCCAGCATTACTGTACATTGAGGCTCAATTTGCTGTTACCCTACCACCAAAGTGGTACCTATTAATCTAGTTGCATTTGCATGTTTTTGGACTATTAGGTGGGCAGGAGTTGGGGCAAGGAACTGGAGCTTACTCCATTGTGATTAGCATCATTAAAAACAACAACAACAAAGTGTATTGCTCTGTTCAAAATGGAAAACCCTGGCCAATGTATCCATGTAATGCAGCTCCTCCCATCGTGAATCATGGTTGTATCTATTGTACTGTGGCTCTCCACAAAGATAAGTGTCAACTCCTGACTTCAAAATATTCATCATCTTCATCCTTGATTTACTCTGTGATACAGGCTTACACAGAGCACTTTTCTTTAGTTGTAGATTCTCCAAATGTGTTTCATAACTATTGTCATGGCCATAGTGATTGAGAACCATAGAAACAGTAATCCAATGCATCTAAAGAATCACAAATTCAGGAAGGCTGATATAGAGGGATCATGCTGAGTACTTTGTCAAGTTAGTTTTGACAAAAAGTACCCTCTAAAGTATTCAGTAAGTGCCTCTTAGACTGCAATCCTCTGATCACCCACTATGAAGTACATTCTGTTAGGTTAATTTGCTTGGGTGAAAATATTATAGAGATATCACATTATTGCTGTTTTTTTCCACTGTCCTCAGGAACCCTTTAGTATTTGAAAAATGCATTCCACTTCCATGCACAGCTATTATTATGGTTGGTTGCACGGTTAGCCAGTTTAAACAACTGGATTTATTATTATGGTTCATCACACAGTCAACCAGATGTTTAGATTGGATTTGGCATTTTTATCCATCTATCAAGTCTTTCCCCAAGGACCTTAGGCAGATGTTCTTTGATGATATTAAAGGTACCATCGCAAGATGTAAACCATTCCAAGGAAAGCTGCCTTTTGCAATTGACTGATGGTGATTTTGTCAATGCTGATTGTTGCTCAAATGTTTCTTCAGATGTATTGGGATTATACCCAAGGCTCTTGTCTCTATTGGTACTATCTTTGCTTTCTTTTGCCAAAGTCGTTCTAATTCTATTTACAGGCCTTTGTATTTTGTGATTTTCTCAATTTTTTTGTTTTTTCTGTTTTGATGTCTCCACATACTGTACTGTCCACTGTCCAGCCTTTTTTGTCTTTGTTATCAACAATTGCTAAGTCTGGGGTATTACGTGTCAGGAACTTGTCTGTTTGAATTTTAAAATCCCAGAGTACTGTAGCTTCTTCATTTCCTATTCTGTGGTCCTACCAGCTCTTGCTTGCAGGTAAATGGCATTTCTTGCAGATATTTAAGTGCACCTGGCTATTGTTGTTTCCTTTATTATTCTTACATTTTATATGCAGCCTTATTCCCAGTGACTCATACATTTTTAAAAGCACAAAAACACATATTTTGGCTGCTTAATATTTATTTATAACTCCAGAACACAAGAAGGGTCTGACTTACTCTAATACATTGTAAGAACATAAATGGAGGAACAACATATGGAGATGAAAAGTGCTCTGTTTCTCTGATTGAAATAGTAAGTTTTAAGAAAAGCATCTCCAAACATTCCCTTGAGATGTGCAGGACTTTGAAATAAAACTGAGAGGAATAAGGCCTTTCTGCCTATGAATAATTATCCAATTTTCACATCTTTCTAACAAATCATCACACTTGGCCCCAGAGGGAAGTTTCTTCCTTGAATGAATTTTATCACATTTGATTAATTTCTTGGAGAATCATGGCATGACAATGTGTCATTCTCACTGGATTGTATTTTTGGGTTTTTTTTTAGTTAGCTCATCTTTCCCCTTACTAACCTCATTTAGATACATTGGAGGGATTTTGTACTCAGTCCTGCTCTTGGGCTGTTACCCTTGACCATTTCAAAAATTTTGTTTAGCTGTGACTTTTAGTAAGGCGGAGGCAAGTTTAACCTTTGAATCTTGTAAAATCAAACTGTATTTGCACCAGTGACACAAGGGACAAATAAGAGAAGGAAACTGGGTATGTCTAGTTTAATGAAAAGAAGGCCTAAGGGAGACATGATAGAAGTATTCCAATATCTCAGGCATTACCCCAAAGGAGATGGAGTCAAGCTATTCTCCAAAGCACCTGAGCTTAGGACAAGAAGCAATGGATGGACATTAATCAAGGAGAGAAGCAACTTAGAACTAAGGAGAAATTTCCTAACAAAACAATTAATCAGTGGAACAACTTGCCTCCAGAAGTTGTAAATGCCCCAACACTGGAAGTTTTTAAGGGGATGTTGGATTACCATTTGTCTGAAGTGGTGTAGGGTTTCCTGCCCGAGCAGGGGGTTGGACTAGAAGACCTCCAAGGTCCCTTCCAACTCCTTTATTCTATTCTATTCTAAATACATATTTCAAGCAGCTGGTTTTGAATGCTATGAAGAAGCAGAAATTGATATTTAACTGACTATATTTATATTTTATTGCCAAGAAAGGTATTTACATGTTTTTCAGCTACGGTTGCCATAACCATTTTACTGATACACATAGACTTTTGCCTGGGTCTTTGTTTTTTTGTATTTGTTTTGCTCTGCCGTAGCATCAAAGCAATTTTAACTAAATGTACTTCTATAGATATACAACTCTACATCTATATATCTAGGTCTGAATCTGTATATCTGAGTCTACTTTGAACTGGTTCTTATTTAGAACATAGAATAAAAGTCCAAAACCCTGCTTAAGCAGGAGACCCTATACCATTTCAGATTGTCCAGTTTCTTCTTGAAAGTCTCCAATGATGGGGTGTCCATAACTTCTGATGGCAAGCTATTCCACTGGTTGATTGTGGATTTCACAACTATATACCTTTATTGGGCTTGGAGAGCTGTCAGGCCAATATCTTCCAAATGCCACTCTGTACCAGACAATACTTGGCAAGAAGTCAGGAACAGATCTTCAATCTAATGAATTGAACTAATTGTCTCCTGCAAACTCCACTCCCCTTTTGCTCCTCTTTATTCCCTATGGGAGGGGCCATTCACCATCCACCTGTGCCTTTACTTCTGAGTCGACACTTGTTCCTTACCTATTCCCTTCTCCTGGCAGCTCTGCGCATGTGCACACTGGGAACAGGCTCCAGCTGTTCTGCCCCATTGATATCCGACTCCGAAGGCAACTGATAACTGTCAAATGGCCCTGGCCCCATCTCTGCTTCTAATGCAGAGCGTTCGTCAGAGCCTTCCCCAGACTCCAGGACTGGCCCATGTTCCTCCCCAACCTCCTCACTGTCTGCATCTGCTGCCAGATCTGCAGGCTGCTGGCAGGTCACAACACCATCTATTTTTTTTTGTCTTGCCTTTTGTTGTTTTGGAAAATAGTTTGGACTTCACTGAATGACTTGTGTCAGTCATGCCCCCTTAGCCCAATTTTTCTCCTAAACACATGGGATGAATTGAGAGGATATATCAATATGTGTTGTTTTCAAGTGGTTAGAGAAAAACTTGAGGTACAAACACAGTTAGTAGTAATAAATAATAAAGTGGCTTCACCCTTACGCTTCTTTGAATATTCTTAACAGGTATTAAAGCAGTGTTTCTCAACCTTGGCAACTTGAAGATGTCCGGACTTCAACTCCCAGAATTCCCCAGCCAGCGAATGCCAGCGAGTTGAAGTCCGGACATCTTCAAGTTGCCAAGGTTGAGAAACACTGTATTAAAGGGTCATTTCATTGACTCTGCACATACCATCTTTGTTCTTCTATGTTATAGTGGGCTCTATCTCTTGTGTTGCATTATTCCTTGATATGTACAGTTCTTCTATCTTTTGTTTATTTGGAAAAAGGGTAACAGCCACAATAAGTTCTAGAATCAAACATTCTTGTGTTTAATAAGTACCTTGTAAGTATGATTTCCTTGAGGTTTTTCCAAAAAGAATCAAATCCTTTTCTGCAATAAATACACAGCCTGTTGCAGTGTATTATACATATTGCATATTGGTACGTTAGCTGATATATGCATGTTTTCATGGATGGAAAGATTCCAGTTCAGGCATACTTGTATGTTAATCCTAAACAGGATTTTAAAAAAAAAATCGTGTCCAGAAAAGCAACGTGGTTATTTCTGCTACTAGTCCTATCTATTTTACAGTTCTGGGATCAAGGAATGAATTCCTTCAGCACTATTTTATGCTGCAGATTGGCGATAAAATATCTTTATGAGCTTAGAGGAAAAATTACAGCTGCAATGTGTATTAGGTTATTCTTAGAGATGCAATAAATGATCCAACATTTCACCCAGAAAGGCTGTATCCATATTCACAGTGATATATTTTAACAGCTTATATTATCAATGGCACTAAAGTCTCATGACAGATCCACAATTTAGCTTAAACTATTGGTCTCCTGTGCTGCTCCTGCCTGTTTTTAAAGGTAGCATTTAAAATTCAAGTTAGGATTGAAGTTGCTTGGTGGTGGAGCCAGGCTGGCATTCAGTCCATATTGTGTCCACAGAAGATCCTGATTGGACATTCCCCTTCTTCTTATACTTCCCATCTATTCATTGGGGATAGACCCTTGTGTGGGTCAATCAAGCAATGCCTTTGCTTTCTAAGGATTGGTTCCTCTTTACTAGCACCTGTTCTTTATCTTTAATTCCCAATTGTTTACATAACTATCTGCTTTCACAATCTATTCCCATACTCCCTTGTTTTACATTAATCCATATCCTATCTTTGTTGTTGTTTTCTCCCTTATTTTATCATATTACAATGATAAAAGGAAAGAAAACTGTTCCTTCATTCTACTATACATCTACAGAAATGCCATTGGTTTTGTTTACAGAATTATAAAATAGCATTTGTTGATTCCTATACCTTATAGCTTCTGTCAATGTGCCTTTTTTGTAATGGAAAGTTTTCCCCACCTTTTCCTTTTGTCGGAGAGAAAGAGAACCATGGAAATAAGGTTGGGAAAGAAAGAAGAGTTGGAAGGATGTATCTGGGCAGTGATTTGAGACCAGAAAATATGTCCTTCACTGAATATATTAGCTTTAGACAGTTGTGGTGGCACAGTGGTTAGGGTGCAGTACTCAGGCTACTTCTGCTGACTGCCGACTGCCTGCAGTTTGACAGATTGAATCTCACCATGTTCAAGGTTGACTCAGCCTTCCATCCTTCTGAGGTGGGTAAAATGAGGACTCAGATTGCTGGGGGCAATGTGCTAACTCTGTAAAGTGCTTAGAGAAGGCTGTAAAGCACTGTGAAGTGGTATATAAGTCTAAGTACTATTGCTATTTATACGACAAAATTGCTGGCTCAGGTTCCCAAATCTCTGTCGGTTATCAAAAAATTTCCGCCACTTCTTTTCTACCAGTAAAAGAAGAAATGCATCAATCTAAAGAAGGGGACATAAAAGAGTATAAAATTGCTTCTGTTGATTCATATGTGTAGATGTAACTTTAGAAATACTTAATATGATTCTAATAAATATGTCGTTTATTTATTTATTTTTATGTCACTATTATCTGTCACTTCCCCACAATTTACTGTATATTGCAAAAAACATAAAAGCACACTCAAAAGGAAAATACTTGTAATTATACGTATATTCAATTTATAATATCTTTTATTTCTTTCCTTTTCTGTTTACTATGGAAGGGAGTTAGGCTAGCTCACTGGCTGTTAAAAGTGTCTTCCCCTTGTGGGCACTTCCCAAAGTCAGCATTTTTCAATCTCAGATAGAACAGTTGTTATGCTAATTTAGGAATAGGGAACAATACCAGAATTATCTGTATTCAGTTTTATATTAGTAACCTTTGAGGCAGGAGTATAAAGAGTAATCTGGAATGGGGCTACCATGGCCACCAGTCTTCATAATCCCAGACATATACAGCAGGCTTTCCTTTCAATCCAGTCTGCACAGAATTTTCATCCTTGATGGACAAATGGAAAATTCAAGCAATACACTGATCTTGGAGCATTCCCGAAATGCACTCACATTTGATACAATTGTTTTCTTTCTCTCTATGAATGATCTGAGGGATGTTATTGGCAAGCACCAACCGCAAATAGTTAACCAAGTCATTGGTGTACTTTATCGCTGTATGGTAAGATATATATTTGGTTGCTTTAAAATCAACCAAATTAGATTAGATTGGATTAGATTACTTTATTTGTATGCCGCCCTTTTCCCTGTGGGGACTTAGGGCGGCTCACAATTCAAGGGGAAGGGAAGGACAAACAAGTTACAAACATGAAGACAATACATCGTTAAAAAGCGCAACAGTCATACTATTCGAGTGGGGTTGAAGTCTTTAGCCCCAGGCCTGTCGGGACAGCCAGGTTTTAAGGGCTACGCGGAAGGTCTGGAGGGTGGTGAGGGTACGAATCTCCATGGGGAGTTCGTTCCAAAGGGTCGGAGCAGCCACCGAGAAGGCTCTCCTCCGGGTGGTTGCCAGTCGACATTGGCCGGCTGATGGGATTCGGAGAAGGCCTAATCTATGGGATCTTATTGGCCTAGTGGAGGTAATTGGCAGTAGGCGGTCTCTCAAGTACCCAGATCCAATACCATGAAGGGCTTTGTAGGTGACAACTAGCACCTTGAAGCGCACCCGGAGATCAACAGGCAGCCAGTGCAGCTCGCGGAGGATAGGTGTTACGTGGGTGAAACGTGGTGCACCCACGATCGCTCGCGCGGCTGCATTCTGGACCAGCTGAAGCCGCCGAATACTCTTCAAGGGCAGCCCCATGTAGAGCACATTGCAGTACTCCAGCCTAGAGGTCACAAGGGCACGAGTGACTGTTGTGAGAGCCTCCCGGTTCAGGTAGGCTTTATTACAAAAACCAGTTTGTTGGCTTCTTTCACATTTTGATTGTTTTACTATCGTTTTGTGGTCTTTAAAATATACCATGAATGGAGGAGGAGAAGGAGAAGGCCAAGTGTAATTGGATCTACTACTATATCACCTACTCTGCCATAAATACAATCTACATAAGGAATACTTATTTAGCATTAATTATTGGGAAGAATTACAAACTTGTTTCTTCATCTCATTAGACTATGGGTAGTTTAGGATTCTGAGAAGGTTGGCTGTGGTCCCGGTGTTTTCTTTGCTAGCACTAATAAAATCTTCCCAAATGCTGATCACTAGTTTCCTTCTCCTGCATGAGTAACCCATTGGAAACAAGCTTTCTCTTGTTAATTGTCTGCAGAGAGAGAAATATGGAATCTTTTATCCTACTACCCCAGGGAATTCATTACTTCTCTCCCCACCTTTTTATATTTATTGTCCGTTTTAATCATTGTTGTACATGTCCATAGATTTTTAACAACCTGTGGTTTTAAATGCTTTTAATAAATAAATTATGGGGGACCATTTCATTACTCTATTGTTCTTTCTCCAACTGTAACTAAATCATCCTCACTATAGTCTTTTAAAAGTGATTAACCTCCCAGAAGTTAATTGGTATCATATTTTACATATTAAATGCTTCACTTTCTTTACATGACTTTCCTTACATAGCTCAATGTTGATAATTACCAAATGTAATGAAATAAATGACAGAGTAGAGAAATTACCTGTATTTCATGATTATGTATCTATGCATGTGTTTATGAGAACATGATCCCACATATGCTTTTTAGATAGTGGTTTGTCCAGCTTTATAATTTCAAAGACCTGCTTATATTGTTTTGAATAAAAAGGGGCCACCACAAATATTTAATATTTAAGTACTTGACACTATAACAAATCTTTGGTAGCATACATTAACTCAATGTTAGGGAGCATGGTAGCTCACGTGGTTAGAATGCTGCACTGACAATCAGCAAATCTGTGTTTGATACCCAAGTACTTCTGTGAGATGGGTGAGCTCCCACCATTCACTCCAGCTCCTAGCAGTTCAGAAGCATGCAAGCGTGAGTAGATAAATGAGAACCACTTTGATGGGCAATTAATGGGGTCATGAAAGGAGCCCCCAACTGAACATCCCCTGGGCAAAAATGATGTCATTGTTAATCCTTTCAACCTGGAAGTGTTGAAAGTTGCTTCCGATGCAAAAAATGCAGCAGCCCAGTGCTTTTCAACCTTGGCAGCAGTGATGGGATTCAAAAAGCATTTACTACCAGTTTTGTGGGCATGGCTTGGTAGGTGTAACGTGAATGGTGGGTGTGGCTTGGTGGGTGTGGCAGGGGAAGGATACTGCAAAATTCTCATTTCCTCCCAATCAGCTGGGACTTGGGAGGCAGAGAATAGATGGGGGTGGGGCCAGTCAGAGGTGCTATTTACCGGTTCTCCAAGCTACTCAAAATTTCCGCTACTGGTTCTCCAGAACTGGTCAGAACTTGCTGAATACCACCTCTGCTTGGCAGCTTAAAGATGTGCCAACTTCAACTCCCAGAATTCCCCAGCCAGCCTTGCTGGAAGTTGAAGTACATACATCTTCAAGTTGCCATGTTTGAGAAACATTGCCTTAACTGAATCCCTATTTGCTCAGTGAATGTTTTAAGACGTGGAGTTGCAACAAGGCCAACTTATTTGGCCTTCTAGTTTAGAGTTTATTTCCAAAAGGGCAAAAAAGACCACCCTGGGTAGCTATAAATTCTTGATTAGTTGCCCCTTGTCTTAACTAAGATCTTTTATTATTCTAATTTATATTGCACCATTATGGTGACTAGCAGCTCAAGGAGTTAGATTATTTGCTGATTGTATTCATTACATTAAAAATGAGTGTGGTGTAAATTGCTTAATTTTTAATGCATAGTAACATAATGTTTTGAAATGTAGTTTCTGCCATGTACTTTAAATGAATGTAAATGAGTTTTTTCTAGCATTGCCAAGGTGAAGGTAAATGTTTTTCACCTACAAATGGTATTTTTTTTGCAGAATGTTTTGCAACATACTTGTTTTAGAGCTGACAATAAGATTGAATGTCTATTAACAATGCATAATCATCCAAATGTGCTGGTGTGCTGAGTGATTATCAAGATCAATGTTTTGTTTTTGTTTTCCTTTCAGGGATTTAAAAAGGTGAAACAAAATTCTTAAAGGAAATTTTCTGCAAGTATTACTGTGGTGTTGAGTTATAAGCAAGAATTTTCAGAGCTTGTTCTAAACTTTGTTGATATAAAACTTCTCACCAAATTGTGAACATTTTCTTCGTTATTTTAGAATTACATTTCTCCATAATTGATTTGGAAATGGTTTCTGTAATTCACCTTTATCTTCCATTTGTTCAAAAGGATGCCCTGCCAAACCCTTTTCTACTTATTTCTGGATTTGCGGGTTGATAATTATGCTTTAAAGATATCAGACAGATAAAACAGTGAAAATGTGTGAGAATCTAAAAATCTAAATTCACATTTATTTATTCATTCATTCATTCAATCATCCACCCCTCATATTTTTATACTGCTAATCTAACCTAAGTGACTCTGTGCAATTTGAATTAAAAACATGTCACAACATATAAAGGCATAAAGAAATACTAAGAAAAAACAGAGTTAAAAGATAGCATTACACAGTATGAAAGTTAAAAAGCTAAAAAAAGTGGAGAGAGCACCTTCATGGCGCCAACCATCCCAGGGTTGCCTAACACTCTTTGACCCCTATGCCGGTTGGCAGAGCCAGGTCTTGACACTTTGTGATATAAATATTATTATAAATACATATTATACATATGTATTTATACCCATAGATATAAATACATATTAATCACTGTCCATCTTGAATGCCGATGGGTATAAGGTGGGTATAAGGTGTTCCAAAGGGTATGGGCAAGAGCAGACAATGTTCTCTTTTTGACTTCCACCAGGTAAAAAATTTAACTGACTGCATATGCAACATATCGTTCCTGCCTGATCAGGTGGGATGGGACAATATAATCGTACAAGATAGCAATAGCACTGAGACTTATATACCACTTCATAGTGCTTTACAGCCCTTTCTAATCAGTTTACAGAGTCAGCATATTGCACCCAACAATCTGGGTCTTCATTTTACCCACCTCGGAATGATGGAAGTCTGAGTTAACCTTGAGCCTGGTGAGATTCGATCTGCCAAACTGCAGGCAGCCGGTGATCAGCAGAAGTAGCCTGCAGTACTGCACTCTAACCACTGCACCACTGCGACCCAAGATGTTTCCTTGGGTAACCTGATCCTGTGCAATGAAGGGCTTTAAAGGTGATAACTAACACCTTGAACTAGACCCAGAAGCAAACTGGCACCCAATCAGTGGTGGGTTCTGGATCCTGGTGCAACCGGTATGGTGCAACGGGGCCAGGCATCCACCACATGCACATGCGCAGGGCTTGCATGCATACTTACCGCTCGCGATGCTATGCAATGCTCCAGCTATTCGGCGGAGTATTGTGCAGGCACCATACGCTCCACGGGTGTAAGCCCTGATCAGCTCAAATAAGGATAAGGAGGGTGGGCGGGCGGGCGGAACGATACCTGGTGCTCCCAGCAGGCACCGGTATACCCGTACTGGGGCATACTGGTCATATCCCATCACTGCACCCAATGTAGCTTGCTTAACAGAGGTGCCTTAGGGACGTTCAAGACCCATGGCTTGTGCCACTACATTCTGCTCCAGTTATAGCTTACAGATATTCTTATAAGGAGGGTAGCTCCATATACATTTCCCTGCAATATTCCTTTCAGGGGATGATCATGTTATGAGTGACTGAAAGTTTCTCAGTCCAAGAAAGGGTATAACTAGTTCACAAGATGAAGTTGAGCAAAGACACTCCTAGCCACTATTTCCATCTGCTCCTTGAGCAGGAGTTGTGAAGCCAAAAGGACCCCAAATCACAGTCAGTATTGGTTTACGTGGAATAATCATGATATCTAATGGATTAGCTTTGGCTCATTAAGATCTCAGCAGGCTTTGAAGATTCTAGGTACAAATTTTGAAAAATGAAATTTAATAGATTTGGATGAAAAGCTTAGGGAAAGCTACAGCATGAATATTTTTCATGACATAATACAGACTTCTCCTTCTGGTTGGCTCGAGTTAATACTTTTTATTCATTTCAGCATGGAAAAGTTCAAGAAGGAACTGGAAAATTACACACTTTAAAGCTATTTTGAGTTATCATTTTCATGTCTCAACAACACATTCAGATTATTTGTAAGCAAACAGGTTAAGCAGTTACAATGTTAGACAGATTCCTACTAAGCCCCCCAAAAGTTGAACAATATTTATGCCAACTGGTAAATATTCTCCAATTATTTTTAGCTATAGCGGTCATATCGCTAAAAAAAAAAAGATACCTTTGGCTTGCAGGAAAGATTCACACACACACACACCACACACAGAGTAGTTTTATACTTACTCCCTGGATAATCCTAAATGCAGGTAATCCTTTAAAAATAATTTTGCAATGGAATTTTCCAATTAAACATATTACGAATTAGAAGGACGTCTGCATAAAATCACATTTTAGTAATAATAAATGTCTCTATCATAAATGATAACTGTCTCTATGTATATTTGTGTGTGTGTACATGTATATGTACTTTCTCTGTGTATGTGTATAAGTTGCTAGTCAAAAACCATTTTAAAATGTACAGGCAGTAAACGATGTATAAAAACACTTGTAAATTTTACATGCATTTTTTTAAAAAGATAACTCAATAAAGACATAAGACTTTAAAAAATGGAATCTGATAGGGAAAACTTCGTTATTTTTCAGTGGCTGTGCTTAAATTGCATCTACTTTGAGAACAGGTTTAAAGATCCAAATCAAAGATTTGAAATGGCTCAGCTTTAGCTGACGATTAATATCCTTTGTTTAGCTGTCCAGAACAGTGGCTGTGATCCAAGCATCTTTTCAGCATGCCTCGTGTTTCCAGTAAGGATTAATCTTCCCTTCTCTCAGTACTGCAACATCTCTGCAACAGAACAATAATAGCTCTTAAACCTTGAAAGTAAATGACTGCAATAATCAAGGTCATGCAGTTCAAAGCAATGAGGACTCTAAAGAATTCCTTGATGTAGCTAAAATATCAGGTTAACCTAGAACCCCTTTGACATGGCTAATCTCTCAACACTGTACTCAATGAATATATTCAAGCTGAAGTGAAGGAACCTCTCCTGCAGCATCAAACTTAAGCAAGCTGTCCCTCATGAGACTAAGCAGAAAGGCAAAATTCAGGTGCTTCACACTCCCACCTATCCATCTGTTGGAAGCACAAAGCAGAAATGTGCGGAAGCACAAAGGCATGAATGGATGAAGCCAAAACATATTCAAACTCTAATTGGTCATTGTCAATATGGCTATAAATTAGAGGGGGGAGGGAAGAAGGGGGAGAGAGAGAGAGAGAGAGAAAGAAAGAGAGACAGAGACGCTGCAATGACAAAGAACTCTAAACAAGGATGTTTATCAGCTTCTACAATGCTAGCCTGTTTTTTCCATTTAAAAAGTGTGACAGTCACATAACAAACAAGTGTTAATGCATTTAGATTGTTGATGTAATTAACAGTCTGCTGGAAAAATCTCTGCTTTAAAAATACAGAAAATGCCATCTGCTAATGTGGAATCAGCTCCTGTTCTATTAAGAACTCAGATGCATGCCAAAGTATGCCCAAAGATTCCCATCAGCTCCCTACTCATTATTTGAGTCTTTAACTGTCTACATAATGGGCATAAATGAACAAGTCAAGCTGTTAACTGCTACTGCCTCAAACACAGATTAAACAAGAAACCATTTCCAATTGATCTTGTCCTTTTTATGTCTACCACCAAATTATTTTTGTGGGAACCCAAGGCAGAACATTTTCCATGTCAATGCTCAGGTTATGGGATTTTGTTTCAAAGAAAACGAAATTTATCTGATCTTTGAAGGCAACAGTGAAAGTATTCCACTTGGCTCTTTTTTTTAAATGTAGGCTTCCACATTTGAGGTGTAAAATTTAATCTTTGTTATCTGATGGTATCTTGTCTGATTCTACTGTGCAACTGCTTAGAAGATATTTGTTACAATTTCAGAAGTTATTATTGCACAGTTGGTCGCATAGTCAGCCAGATGTTCAGACTAGGTTTGGTATTTTTGCCTACCTATTGATAGGCAGATGTTATTATTTCATGATGTTAAAGGTATCGCCGCAGGATGTAAGCCATTCCAAGTAAAACTACATTTTGCAGAGGATTGATGGTGATTTGTCAATGTCAGTGGTGTTCAGTGGTGCTCCAGATGTTTTGGGATTGCATCCATGACACCTATCACCTATGCCTATTTAAATCACTTAAGATTTGCAGATGATGTTATCTTCTCACAAAGACACATACAAGAGCTGCCTAAAGCAGGAGAAACATCTGGATTAAAAATAAATCTGCAAAAGAGCTAGGGTATGTTTAATAAATTTACCAAATAAATTAAAAACATATATGTGGAGAAAAACTACACATAGTAGACCACTACATATACATTGGTCAACGGATCTCAGTGATACAATAAAATAAATTGAATGCCGTGTTAAATGTGGTTGGCAGGCATTTGGCAAGCTAAGTATATTTTCAAGAACAATCTCCCCCTACACCTGAGGAAACATGTTTTCAATCAGTGTGTGCTGCTTGCTCTAACACATGCTGGTGGAAACATGGAGACCAACCTCACAATCAGTACAAAAGCTAAGAGTGGCATAAAGAGCTATAGAAAGATGCATGCTTGGCATTACAAGATAAGATAGAAAGACCCACACATGGATAACAGAACAAATGAAAATATAAAATATCAACCAGAGAGTAAAATAATTTAAATGGAATTGGGCTGATTACATATCAAGAAGAACTGATGGCAGATGGACCAAGGCAATCCTAGAAAGGATTTCACTTGATAAAAACCATTCATGAAAGAGACCTAAAACAACTTGGATCAATGACATCAGCAAGTATTGCGGACCCAATTGGCAAAAGAAAGATTAGGACTGAATTGATTGGAAACATGCAGAAGAAGCATTCATCCTGCAGTGGATAGACAATGGCTAAGATGATGATGATGATGATGATGATTCAGTATGTTGGGAATTTAGTCTGTATGTAATTCTTTGCAGTTACCAAGAGCAGAAAGTAAATGGAGTTTTGGTACATCTTCACCAGTGGCGGGATTCCAATTTTTTTACTACCAGTTCTATGGGTGTGGCTTTGTGGGTGTGGCTTTGTGGGCAGGGCATGGCATGGCTTGGTGGGTGTGGCAGGGGAAGCATACTGCAAAATCCCAATTCCCTCCCCATTCCTGGGGAAAGGTTACTGCAAAATCCCCATTCCTTCCCCACACCACTAACCTGCTTTCCAGCTCCATTCTCCTGTTCAGGGCAATAAAAGAAGATCAGCTGGGAGGCTGCAGGGGCGGAGCCAGCCTATTTGCCGGTTCTCTGAACTACTCAAAATTTCCACTACAGGTTCTCCAGAACCTGTCGGAACTGGCTGAATACCACCTCTGATCTTCACTATTTCTATAGTTGGAAGGTTGCTAAACATTTTTTTTTAAGTCTATGAAAGACAATGTTTTAGGCCAAACTTCCCCAGTCTAGCACCTTCCGAATATTGGTTAGTGATTTTCTGAGTTTCAGGATAAGTCTGAATTCCTTATGAAATTACTCACTAATCATTGTGCTTTGTATAATTTTGAGTAATATTGATGGAATGCTTTTTGCATAATCACATTATCTGTTAATACCATGCCTCCCTCTTGTAATTTTAATATAATTTTCTTTTTGTTTTCTCCAACTATTTCCCTGGGTTGTTTGCAGACTCATTTCTTTCCTTTGCCTAATTCATTTGCTTCTATTTCTCTTATTGCTAACATACATAATTGTCACTGGAGAAGCTTAATTTGTTAAGAAACATTTATCTTCTCGGGAAATATCATTTCTTCTTTTCTTTTTATCTTAACCAAAATAGCTTGTATTTTTTCTTGTTTGTTCTCAGCTTACTGTTATGTTATATCAAAACCGCTAATGAAAGCTTTACTAGCACCCCAAACCATACTTACATCAGTACCTTTATCTAAATTATTTTCACCAAAAAAAAGCTCTTCGAGAGTCCTCTTGTATTCTTGTCAACAAGCTCTAAATTGTCCACCCACTTAAAAAAATAACTTTTGGTAGTTTACTCTGTGTAATTTTAATACTTTTCTCTGAAGTCTGTGGGGGAAATCACTCCATTCCAATTTTCATAAGAATAGTTCATTGGTCTATTCGTATGTCATTTATGCAAAACTATACTTGGTACTCATTTGGGACATAAATTCCCAATTTGATTGACTTCCACCCCAGCATCACTGCTATTAGTCAATATAAGCTCTTAGGGGTTTATAACAAAACCCAAATGGATGTTTTCTCTGATGGGAATATTTTTTTGCGTATTAGCATTTAGGTTTATTATTTGGGAGGAGGATATTGCTGTTTGGACTATCTTTTGTGTATTCATTGACTACTACTTGTTGCCATTTCTGCCACTGCCTTGGGTTAGGATGGGAAGGATGGAGAAGGTGGTGGTGGAGGAGGAGGAGGATTGAGAGGTCAATGATATATGAGGGGTTTTAATGGTAAAAAAAATAGCAATAGCATTTAGACTTATATAGCACTTCATAGTGCTTTACAGCCCTCTCTAAGTAATTTACAGAGTCATTCTATTGCCCCACACAATCTGGATCCTCATTTTACCACCTCGGAAGGATGGAAGTTTGAGTCAACCTGGAGCCTGGTGAGATTTGATCTGCCAAACTGCTGGCAGCCGGTGATCAGCAGAAGTAGCCTGCAGCCCTGCACTCTAACCACTGCACCACCACGGCTCTTATGGTGGGATAGCAGTTTTCAAAGAGACTAATAAGCCTGTGTTCACTCAATTAATTTGAATGAGGGCTAAATCTTCAGACTCACACATGGAATTCCCATGTTCTACCCCATCAAAAGTTACAAAATTCACTTGTGGTTCTTTTTCCCAGAGTGACGGGAAAGGAACAGGAAATACTGTCCTCAAACTATTCCACATAAAGTCAGTAAATGTAGCACCAGTCTACTGTGTCATTGCTGAGGCACACTAAAAATTAATGATGAGGACCAGTAATGGTTTTCTCTTACCTTCGCTACTGGTTGGGAACTGGGAATGCACACACACTTCTGCGCATGCGCAGAGTGTCTGTGATGATGTCTGGGTGGGGGGGTGGAGACTCCTGCCACCACCACTACCGGTTTGCCCGAACCAGGGCAAACCAGCAGTATACCACCTCTGATGAGGACAATACAGATTTTTCTGCCAGTTCAGGAGAAAATATAGACATTACTCTCAGGCCCACACTTCTTGAGACTTCTTGAGGTTATCAAATCTGAGATTATTTGGAGTGGAGATTGCTCATGTGCATATTTACACATAAATGGTAAGAAGTAATCATTTAAAGCAGTGTTTCTCAACCTTAGGAACTTTAAGATACATAAAGGTCAGTTCAGTATTGATTGACTTCATACTCATTACAGGAATTAGTACATTCAAAAGGGATCTGTAGAATTTCATCAAAATAGTGAATGTGCCATTGCAATACAAGCTTTTACCCTGCACATTCAAAAGGAGTTGTGCTTGTATTGTTGGCAGCGTTGATATATTTATTTACATACCCATTTTAGAGTCATAATGTGGGCTAAAATGGATATTAAAAAATACAAAATCACTGTTTACTATGTCAAGCTACCGATCCACAAGCATATTGCCTATAAGGACCGGCAGCAGCTGCAGACCAACAGGGTCAGGACCTTCCTTTTTAATCTCCTTTTGCACTGTTATTTTAATCTGACCACTCCAAGCAAGGAGGTAAACATTAAGCTTCCTACTTACAGTTTAACCTTGCCACATGCTTTTTGTTGTACCTCCATCTCCCTGGAGGATGGAACGACGCTTCCATGCTGCTGATCTTGCAAAGGACTTGAAGACATGCTTCTTTGTTCAAGTCTTTGGGGAGGATGATTTGAAGGTGCCTTTAAGAAGTGCAAGATTGGTTTTGCTCTTCTCCGCTTTGCTGTCTTACATTGCTTGTTCTTGTTTGCCATTATATTGTTTTATTCCTCTTAATATTGTTTACCAATGCTCAGAGCCATTGGGAGCAACCTTTACATTAAGTGTAGTAGACTATTACTTAATAATCAGAATAAATAAAAGGATCCTGTTCTTAAGAATGAAATGAATCTGCAGATAATGGCACTGGATCCATCCCACAGCAGCTAATTACTTTCCTTGAAGATCTTCTCTCCTACAGTACTCAATAAAGGAAGAAAAAGATTGAAAAAACAAGCTGAATGAAGGGACATTCATTATCTTTTGCATATATTGATCTTGGACCGGCCAACTTCTTGCCTTTCAGATAATTGAATAGGTTTTTTATGTATTTTACATTTTTAATCCCACCTTTATTGTTTTCATAAATAATTCAATCCAGTGAACATACCTAATATCTAACACTAAGTGTTGTAGACACTATCACTAAGTGTTGTATCTTATGATTCTTGATTAATGGTTTTTTTTTCTTTTATGTATACTGAGAGCATATGCACCAAAGACAAATTCCTTGTGTGTCCAATCACACTTGGCCAATAAAGAATTCTATTCTATTCTATTATAATTCTAATTCTAATCTTCCTCCTATTTTCCCCACAACAAAAACCCTGTGAGGTGGGTTGAGCTGCAAAAAAGTGACTGGCCCAACATCACTCAGTTGGCTTTCATGATTAAGATAGGCGTAGAACTCACAGTCTCCGGGTTTCTAACCTGGTGTCTTAACTGGCTCTAATGACTATCTGGCAGCTTGCCATTTTTGCCCTTCCAAATTTTATAAAGCCATGTAGTAGACCCACCTGATGCTGTCGAACAGAAGACAGGAGATATGTGTTTTCCACAAACCTTTGGGTCTTTTCATCCAGCAAAGCTCCAGCTTTGGGGTAGTAGCTTGCTTCATCAGTGCCATCACCTGTTTTCCAGGAACCATTCTTCTCTAATTCCAGTGCTTGTGTCAGAATTGTCTCTCCCTGTGTTGTCTTTCTGGTGATTAAAAAAAATGCACAGGGGGGGAAAAAGAAAGAAATATTATTATATAGTGCAGCCTTCATTCTGCTGGAGGATTCAGTCTTTTCTTGGTAGATTGAGGAACTCACAGGATATAACCAAGATTTAAAAAATATGATACATAATAATATTTTTAACTTAATTTTTGTAAAAAAATGCAGACTTTCAATAGGAAAGGAGATCATTATAAAGCTGTTTGGATCATGGAAAAGAGCTCCTTGATTAAAAACAGAAACTATGCAAAAGACAGTGTAATGCTCCCAGTAGATCCTAAGCTGTTGCTGGTCTTCTACCAATAGCTCATTACTGTCCCAAAGCCTCCATTAAACAAGAGATGGGGCAGAGAGTTCCAAATTAATATCACAGTGCACAAGAGGTTTAAAAGAAAAGGAATACTTCCATGCATAGCCCGAGGTATGCTGCATAGACAACATAAAACACAGTTCCCTGTGTTCTACAAAGAAAGAGAGACAATTTTTCCACATGCAGGAAAAAGAACAAAAATCTAATATGAATTCCTGCTAGACTTTTTAATCTTTTTTCCTCCCCAGAAATAATGCTGTCTGAAGCATCTGTTCCACATTTCGTGGATTTCCTCTTTCTCAGACACTCCACTAGATTAATGTTGAGGCTGCTGGGAAGGTGGAAGGAATCCTTTTCGTTTTCTCAGCTTGTCAGTTTCTGCACTCACATTTAAAAAGACCTAAGGTTTGCTGGAAATCTGAGAAGGTTATGGTAATTTGCCTGGGTGATCATGTGACAAACAAACTTCAACAATGCAATATTACAGATCTGACTGACTGTGAATAATTGAGTTTGACTGGCAAGCAAAGAAACTACATGCAGCACCAACTAGTTCCATGATGGTGTACCTATGGCACGTGTGCTGGAAGTGGCACACAGAGCCATCTCTCTGGGCACGCGAGCTGTTGCCCATTGCTCTTCTGGGTTCTGGTGCACTGGCCAGTTGGTCTTCATGCATGTGGCAGCACTGGAAACCAGAGAAGCAGCCGCCCAGCGAGCTGTTCTTCACACACGCATGCCCGTCAGGTGGCCAGTGCGCATACACACGCCGGAAACCAGAAGACATCTTCCTGGTGCACACATGTGCACCAGGCGGCTGCTCTTCCATTTTCTGGCAACACGTGCATATGCGTGCTCCCATTTCAGCACTTGGTGCCGAAAAGATTCACCAACACTGAACTAGTTCATACCTTGTGAGTTCCAATTATATTGCCTTTGTTTCACCGGATGATTTAGAAATACCAAGAGTTCCCAAAAAAATACCCCCAATGAAATAAGGTCTGACACGAAGCTCTTTCCAGATGTAGCTAACCTGGACCAAGGCTTCTTTGGGCCGCTTCTTTGAATACTCAGTCAGTAGAGGTGCAGTGAAGGGCTATTGAAAAGTTTTATTGGACTCTTGATGTAAAATAGTCTCAAATCAGGAAGTGGACAATCCAAGGCTGCTTAAGAGACACACTCAGGGAAGAGACAAGTGTCATTAACCTATGTCTTTGGGAGAGAGTTTTGGAAACGATTTATATTCTATTTGATTTCTGAGATGCTAAATTGGAGGGTTTCCTTGTTTGTTAGAATTATGATCATATATTAATGTGTAATCACTCCAAGGACTATATGTTGCTCTGCTAAAGTGTGGGAATTTAGTCTTCAGGTTAAGGCTTCCTTACTGTAGTGTTTGAAGTAGGATCCAAAACTAGATGTTCTTTTCCCCCTGAATTTCTTCCCTCGACAAAATAATAGAATAATAAGACCTGGAGCAACTGTAATTGATTCCATCTGATTAGTTTCAGTGAAAAGCTTTTTTTAAGCAAACTAAATCACAGCATCACAAAAAAAAAAAATCCCCCCCCCCCCCAAAAAAAACCTGCCTACTTTCCATTCAAATTGCTGGCAGATGCTGTATCACATACTTCAGTTTCCCTCCACTGCTATATAGGCTGAGTAAGCTTGCCATTAATGCATAATTCATGTCGATAGTAAACCATAAATCATGGTTTACAAACTGCATTAACAGGGTTCATACAATTGGTTAATACAGTTTAAATAATAGCAATAGCATTTAGACTTCTGTACCACTTTGTAGTGCTTTACAATCCTCTAGTAAGTGATTTACAGAGTCAGCACATTGCCCCCAACAATCTGGGTCCTCATTTTACTGGCCTTGGAAGGATGGAAAGCTGAATCAACCTGAGCTGGTCAGGATTGAAGGAATCAAGCTCACGGCAGTGAACAGTGAGTTAGCTTGCAATACTGCATTCTAACCACTGCATGACCATGGCGCCAAACAGACCATACCATGGCGCCAATACAATCAATAATTTGGCTTCACATAAAGTATTGATTGTATTTTCATTTGCTTATAAGTTGCTCAGAGAAGACTGTTAAGAGGCAACAGATATATATTTTATAAGTAAATAATACATGAAAGATATTTCTTTGCCAGAATGTATGTGAGCCACCTTTTCAGAGAATGAGATATGATAAGTCTATATATTACGTTGTCCTCACCCTTCTCATCTGCTGTTGCTTATACATCTGTATGTGTACATTGGGAACCTTTCCAGATTAGATACAGACACGGGGCTCTATATTTGGATACACATGATTAGCACAGACTATCATTTGCATATAATTGAAATATGCTAGATAACAAGTTGAGATAACAGGTTTTTGCTGGATTGATTTGCTGCTTGATGCTAATTATACTCCTATTTTAATTCTAGAAACCTTGGGAAGTCTGGATTAAGAGTTTCTTGTTTGGGACTGGGTGAGTATGTTATGTTTCAGAGTTTCTCTGTGTATATTTGTTGGAGATACTGGTTAATTTGCATAACTTTGTTGATGTTAATGCTAAAGAAGTAACAGAATAAAATACTGTGACAATTATTTGTGTTCAAAATCATAGTGGTGTTGCATTTCTCTCTTAGATAATCAAAATAGACTTGTGAGAGTATTATCCATAGACACATTCACTGTGTTTGTGTTTCTTGGTGTTATAGTAGTAAGATCAGGTGTTAACTATTTATTGTACTTTTATCGTCCCCAATGAAAAGATGTCACCCATTTTCCTATGTTGGGAGCTAGACAGCTTTTAGATGCAGCCTGCTGGCTTCTCCATAGGTTGGACTGTAATTTTCATTATTCCTGATAATGAAAGGAATATACTCTTTCATATACTCTATGCTCTTCAAGGAAAAAAGCAAAATAAATTGAATGGATAAATGTGTTTCAAGGAGTGCCTGAATACAAAAAGTCAGACAAATATATGTTCGATATTTAATTTGATTTGTGTGCATGCAGAATACTCCATCTGACATGAAGTCAGATTCATATTTTTACAAAACTGTTCTATAGACAGAAATTGTCTCCTAAAGGGGAATGTTCCTAAGGGGTAGATATCCTTGTTTGCTTTTTTAGAACTGTCATCTTCATTTATTTCCAGATTCAATTGGTTCTTTTCTTCTTGCCATGCAGTATTATAATGCATTGGATAGATGATTTTCCCCACAATTATCATAATGTTAAGAAATTCTAAATAGATTTCTCACAAATGAAGATAAGAATAATTTGAAAAGCAATCATATGATCTATAGATTCAAATCTTACTTCTGAGAAAACAAGTCATAAAAGATTTGAAGAGGAAGAAAGGTTAAGAGAACATTCAAGGCCTATTCTGTGAAGATTATGTGGTTATAACCTTCAAAATAGGTTGGGAGCACAATTTCCAGTCTGGCTTGACCATACTTAACTAGGCATTCTAAAAGTTTTACTCCCAATAAATATTGGAAGTGCTAGGCTGTGGTTTATTCTTTGATCTTTGGGCACTCAGTGTCTAAAAGGTTCACATCACTGGTCTAAGGACTATACCAGTCATGATATAGGACAGAAAGGCAGAGGACTAGCAGAGTATATTTAGGAAGACCAGCTAGCAGTCTGAAGACACAATGAAAACTCTTCAATCTCATAACACATGGACAGAGTCAACCATACTTTTAACTGGGGAACCATGAGCATCCTAGGCCAAGAACACTATGGGGTCCTTGGAAACTAGGTATTCAGATAAACCAGCCACCAACAGGCAGACATAAACTACATTTACACATCATTAAAAAAAAAAACTAAGCAGGAAACAAGATCAGAATACTTCCTTTTTAGCAGTCTACACCAAGATAAGCAGGGATTAATATCAGACAAATAGCAGAAAATCATACCCTCCCTCAAAATAGAGCTACCAAGAATAAAACCACAAACCCCAAAACCACACACCCACCAAAACTGACAGGACAAGCTATTGTATATAAACAGGGAGCAAGCCCCACACTCACTAGCAGTAATGAAGTAACTTACTTGGATAATGAAACATCTGCAGGAAAATAATCAATTCAGAGAGCATAAGTATGGCCAACCCAGTTACCTTGTGTGAGAGCATGGATGTAACATAGTAAAATTGATTGGAATCCTGGAATCACAATTTTGAGAGGAGCAGCTATATAGATATGAGAATGAATGAATGAATGAATGAATGAATGAATGAATGAATGAAGGAAGGAAGGAAGGAAGGAAGGAAGGAAGGAAGGAAGGAAGGAAGGAAGGCAGGCAGGCAGGCAGGCAGGCAGGCAGGCAGGCAGGCAGGCAGGCAGGCAGGCATTCTTCATAGCTAGGAATTGAGGATCCAGTGCGAAAAACAACAATAGAGCAAATTCAGATCTTTTCTTTGTCCATTCCCATCTTCTGTCAGCTAATATAATATTCTGCATTTATATTCAGTTGAAGATACTTTATTGTCATATTCTCATTTTTACTGTAACCTACCCTGGGATGACTTATATCATGGAAGTTGGAGTAAATTCTCTTTCAACTCAGGCTTGACTTCTGATGATTTCATAACTGTCTCCTAAAATTACTGAGAAAACTACATAAAAGTGTCAGTGTTGTCACTAGTAGTTTGAGCTTCACTTGAGGGTATTTTTTTTAATCATTTTTCATCTTTGACATATAGTAGCTTCCAAGATAAAGATCTATCCAAGTGTTAATCAGAACTGTATCTGTAATGTTTGCTTATGCATTTAAATTAAAGGCCACTTTGAAACTCTTACTTCTAAAATGTGGGGCTGTTTATACAAACCTTCTCTGGTGATGAGGAATCTGGCACAGTTTGCGCATCTTACTGTGTTGCTATGAGACATAAAGCACTTCAGTACTGTGGAATCCATAGATGAGAGCAAAATGTAATAATCAAATCTGACAGTTCCCAAAGCTTTATAGAACCTGAAATCAGATTTATCTTGAGGAAATTTATCACATAGTTTTGATCAGAGTGAGTCAATCCACTGAATTATTATTGGAATTTGTTTGTTCATAAATTATTTGTAAATGACTTTCTAGCTATTAAATCAACTTAGAATAAGTGGTAGTCACTATTCTTACTGCAGACTTATATTCTTACTGCCAACTTATAAATTACAGAAGAAATTCTTAATTCCTAACACAGAAGCTTCAGGTACTTACCACCTAAATCATGGCCCATTTTACCTGAATTTTGCTTGAGGACAAATTCCTACATGTTAATGTGACTTCATAAAGATGTCCCTTAGAGTACAGTTTATTTCCGAAAACTCTAAAACTGAAATATTGAATAATATATACACATACAAGTCTCCTAATGTGCAGGGCAGACTGGTTTTAAAAGCAATATCCATCTTGGTTTTAAGAATAATTCCTCCTGTTTAATTCTGAATACCCATGCAGAAAATAGTGTGTGAAACCAGTGCAATGAAACTTTTCTCTTTATTACTTAGTTATTAAATGAAGGCAGAAGTTGTTCAAAGCAATATTGCACAAAACTGATTGCTTTCTATTAGGATAGGAACTTTGATTTAAACTTGGATTGGCATGTTCTAGAGAGAAGAGAAGATGGCCTTGACAGAGAGTGGGAAGATCCATTACTAAGTTAACAAATAGGAAAAAAACACAGTTTAATAACCTACAGAGATGGAAATTTGCAAAGATTAAGACATAAAACTCAAGACTGAATTTTAGCCCCCCCTTCACCTAGGGGCAGATGTAAAAACCTGCCCTAGGAATACAGATGACCCTGATCTGATTGGTCTTCAGAAAGCAGTGGCTTTCCTTCCAGTCACTGAGGCCAGAATACTGATGGGGCTATATTTACTAAGGATGCAAGATTTCGTTAATTTTGGTTGGGTTTTTTCTCCTGTTTTAATGGATTTTTATAATTGTACTATGTTTTTATTTTGTTTGCTATCCAGAGTACTTTACATTTGTTAAATAAATAAAATTAAAATAGTAACATTAGATATATGCTCATGAATTATTGTTGCTGTTGATGTCCCTTCCTGGCCCAGCCTAGCAATTTTTTGTTTCTGGCAACATTATAGCAATAGCAATAGCAGCTAGACTTATATACCGCTTCATAGGGCTTTCAGCCCTCTCTAAGCGGTTTACAGAGTCACCATATTGCCCCAACAATCCAGGTCCTCATTTTACCCACCTCGGAAGGATGGAAAGCTGAGTCAACCCTGAGCCGGTGAGATTTGAACAGCCGAACTGCCGAACTAGCAGTCAGCTGAAGTAGCCTGCAGTACAGCACTCTAACCACTGCGCCACCTCGGCTCCTTTATGAAGGAGCATTATGAAGAGCTCCCTATCTTTGCTGCCAATGGCCACATCTCAGTAACAAGTGGTGCAAATGGCTAATAATCATTATTTGCCTTCTTTATTATAAGTGGACTTTTGATTGTACCAAATTAAATGAATTATTCTCTTTTGGTATTTGGGGATAAACTAACTAGCCAATGCTGCATGCACTTGATTTCACTGGACCAAATGCTATGAAAACTGTCTTTATATTCAATCTTGCTTAGAATAACAGCTGTATAACTGTGGCACCATGGTTAGAGTGCAGTCCTGTGTAGGCTACTTCTGTTGTTTGTGGCTGCCTGCAGTTTGACAGTTCAGATCTCACCAGGCCAGTGGTGGGATACAACCGGTACGTCCTGGTACGGGTGTACCGGTACCTGCTGGGAGCATCAGGTACCGTTGCGGTATGGTCCTCCAGAGGGCCACCCGCCCGTCCGTCCTCCTTACCGGTATTTGAGCCGATCGGGGCTTCCGCTCACACGCACTGAGTGTAGGGTGCCTGTGCGATGCTCAGCCGAGCAGCTGGAGCATCGTGGGCGGTAAGCACGAGTACATGTGGTGGACGCCTGGCCCCGTTGCACCGGGATCTGGAACCCACCACTGCATCAGGCTCAAGGTTGACTCAGTCTCCATCCTTCCTAGGTGGGTGAAATGAGGACTGAGATTGTTGGGGGCAATAGGATGACTCTGTAAACTGCTTAGAGGGCTGTAAAGCACTGTAAAGTGGTATATAAATCTAAGTGCTACTGCTAACACAAAAATGTCTTAGATGGTTTTCACGCTTCTTCATCAACACAAATGCTTTTCTTTCACAGGCATACAGACCTTTTCTGTGTTCTATTCACTGTTCCAGAGAAACCATTAAACATTAAAATGTCTCAAGGAAAACCATTGCCTGCATCATTTTGATGTTTGTAGGTATAGACACACCAGTGAATACCTTTTTCTAAGGTTTTTATTACTCTACCGAGTGCTGCTGGTTCCTTTACTGTTGAGAATTGATTTTAAAAAGTTGAAAGCCAGTTATCCCTTCAATATCTGCATTGCCAATTCCTCTCTTCTGCCTTTGGCTAATTATTACTCTAGGCACCCAGATTTCTAGTATCAAAATTATTTTGTTGTTTCGCCTTTCTGAGTCTGCACCAGCTTCAATCATTTGAATCAAATGTACTGCAGCCCAAGGATTATATATAGAGTGTATATTGGTTTCTTGACTGATGACCTTTCATGATGGAATGACTCTATTACCTATGGACATGATTTATATTATTTGTATATTTTTACTATTTTTAATTTTTATATGCTTTGTAACATTTCAAATTCCTTAAGCTTACAAGAATCCCTAATCAATATTACCAAGGATTGTGTTGCCTGGGAATTCTTAGCGTTGAAGTCCAATATGTGAGGAGAAATTTAGTTTGGGAAAGGCTGTTTTATAAGGATTTTGATCTTAAATTTTTTGTCTTTGTTGGAAACATTTAAAATAAGACTGAAGCTGATGTATCATGTCAGTTCTGAAAATCTAGATTTATTAGAAGATTTTGGAGATGGTTTATTGGAATTGGTTTTCTATGCATAATCGTTAAAGCTTAATAAATATTTTTCTTTACAGTTTGTTTTCTTTTTCAATATATTTGAGATATTGAGCCATTACCATGCTATTGGCTGTGGTTCAATATATAGGAAATAATTATTTGTACTTTTTTTTCTGCCTTTACAAAAATTCCACCTGGATAGGTAATGCTATTCTATCTTTTAATGTTTTGTTTATATAAAATACATTTCATTCGCATAGCCCAAAAGAGGCATTTCTTTTGTATAATCCTAACTTTGGAAATAAAATGAATGTCTGCTTGCTACAAAGTTATTATAAATACTTGCATGGGTGGTCCCGAATGCTAAGAAACCCCTTGGAAATACCGCAGAAGGAGAAATGCATATATGATCTTCCTCCGACAGCTCTTTGAGTGAGAAATTTAATTGGCTTTTTCATTCCTTTCAGCTGGTAATCGATTGGAAGTGTTGAGTGTTTATAGTGGTTTCTAAGTCCAAAATGTTTCAGTAACAACATATTTAACAGCAAGCTTCAAAACATTTGATATTTGGGAGCTGTTTGCTACATGTGTGCTGCTCTAAGGAAGCAATGCTTAATCCATTAATGATTCCAAACTAGCTCAGTACATTGTTTCCCTCCTCCAGATTCTGAGTCATGTACTTTGGGAAGTTAGACTGTAAGAATATGCAGAACTTGGGGAGGGAGTGAAGTGCAGTCTTTTTTTTTTTAATAGTACTGCCATCATACCCAGCATTTTGAATCAGTGTGATGGTTTCTGCTGAAATCAATGGAGATTCTCAGTCAACCAGGTCATGGTTATCCCCAAAGTGCTTTTTTTCGAGAGACAACTAGACTTTCACTGTTTTTTCCGTGGAAGATGTTTTGGTTCTCACCCAAGGTGCTTCTTCAGTTCTGACTGAATGGTGGAGAATGGAAGAATTCATATTCCTTGCACTCTTTTTAAGAGTCGTTGAGGCCATTTGGAGGACCCTGAGGGCACACAAGTGCCTCAGTGACTCTCAGGAAGAGTGCTAATGACCAAGTGACTGAAGGGAATATATGGATGAGAAGCTAAACATCTTCAAGGAAAAACAAAGTTAAGTCCAGTTGCCTCTTGAAGAAAACACCTTTGGGACTCTGGTGAAATCATTCTGCAAAACACTTAAGTCGCAAGGAGGAGGGGAATAGGTTGTGTCTACATGGTTGAACACAGGGTTTTGGTTACATTTTTTTATTTCTCTCTTTTTTGAAATTGTCATTCAGCTTTTGGGAACATATATTGGATTTGCAATTAGATTTATAACAATAAGGATGTTTGAGAATTGAATATGTCAGAATAAACTAATCTGATCCATGAATCCTTGATTACATTTATACATTTACATTTATTCCTCATTTATTTGGATTTTGTAGTACTGCCCCAATTTTTTTAGAAAACATGATTTTTTTAAAATTTAGGCCTATAACATGAGTATTTCAGGAATAAAAGCATTTTAAAATGTATGTTTTGTTATAAAATTATTTATGTGTAGGCATTGTGATCTAGATTAACAAATCTATAAGGAAGAAGATTTCTTCAAGACATATTACAATGCAGTCCCAGTGGGAAATAGCAATTCAATGATGTATTCCCTATATCCCAAGCTCTACCATCAACCAACATTTCACTTATCCATCCATCTATCCATCCATCCATCCATCTATCCATCCATCTTAATTGCTTCAAGATTCCTCTGGATCAGAGGCGTAGAACGGAACTGGAAGGGATCCGATTCAAACTTCCTATTGTCTATTCCTTTCAGTCTGCATTGTACCATTTTTGGAGATCTGATGGGGCAGGATTTCTTAGTCTCATAAAATATCAGTAGAAGAGTCTAGAAGGGAGATCTGTTTATTTATCTATTCAATTTCTATAGCCACCCATCTCAAGGAATGACCCTGGGCAGCTTACAGTTCCAAAACAATTGAATATTATGCCTTGTAAGGTGACCCGATCCTACAAGTTTGGTGATATTTTACTAGCAGTTGCAATTATTAAACGATGATAGATAGATAGATAGATAGATAGATAGATAGATAGATAGATAGATGGATGGATGGATGGATGGATGGATGGATGGATGGATGGATGGATGGATGGATGTGGGTGTAATGTGATATATTATATTTTATAATAAACATTTGTATCATACATAAATCTGTGCAGAGTGCAGATGCTTGTCTGAGGAGACAACATTTTGCATGGTTGGCATTAAAAACAATGGACATAATGACCCAAAACATAATTTTAATTACCATGTATAAGTCATTAAGCTATGTGCCCCAGAGGTTGCTGTCTCCCCAGGATTTTATTATATTATACAGTATAACTTTAGTTTACTCACTCCCAGGCTATAAGTATTAAGTTTCATTTATGCCATTGCAAATTAAGGCCAGCCTATCATAAAGATAGACCCCAAAAGACCACCTGAGTCATTTGGAGTCGGGTGATGCCTAAATCAAGTAAATTAAATTACGGTAAATCTTCCAGCTATCCATTTGTATACAGTGATTATGACTCTGAAACAAATTATTCATCTTGTGGCTATAATATTGCTTCAGAATCACCTGTTTCAAAAACATTATTGATTGATTTTGTTTTGAGAGACCCTTTTACAATAGCCAGATGAAGCAATCAACTAGTATGCTCCCTTTTTATACTCTGGGTTTTCATATTCTAACTTATGGACAAAAGCATTTGTGCTCTACCTCTGCCTCTATACTTAAATACTTTAAAGTCTTGTTCATAACTGCTTTTCTTAAATTGCTTTTGAATTGGTTTAAGATTTATCTCTTTTCTTTGCTAACGTTATTATAGAAATAAACATAATGAAAATTGTCTTTAAAGAAGAATTGTAAGAGCTTTCATAGAGAAGTAAAGAATTTGTGAAAGCATATTTTAGAGCTGGAAAAAGTATGTACTGTGTATATTTTAACTACCATTATTAGTATTACTTCATTCCTGTGTGATATTTTTTTTTACATTTGCTCTGTCAATCACTTTTACCACCTATCCAGGTTTTTTTTTCATTTTGTTCCACAGAATAGCATAGAATTTCTTTAATTCACCCTAATATGCCATGCTATTTTGCTTGCTGAATTTGTATGTCTTAGAATATAATTAGCTTCAGATTTTGCACTTCTTGCATTCTGCAATAAACTTTACCCATCAAAATATGCATAAGAATGTTTTAGAAAACTATTAGGGAAATGAATTTGCAAAAAAAAAAAAGCATGTATTAGCATAAATTGAATGCAATGTATACACAAATGACTTCGTGCACAATAATCCATAGAAATTTACATATCCATAAATGAATGTGAATATAGGTCAGAATTAACTATAGCTGAGAATATGCAATACTGGACAAACATTTCCACTTGTCCATCTTTGGTGATTTTTTTTCTTCATCCAACCTCAGGTAACCAGTATGACCATAGTCTGAAATTTCTCTCAAACACAGTCCCAATATATCTGGAGGTGCCACAGTCATTGGAAGAAATAAATGTTAAAATTTGAAATATCTTTATTTCAAATGCAAAAACAAACCTTGTGGGAAACACAAATAGAATCCTAATTACTTTGTCCCCTCATGGTTAAGCTTTGAAAGAACACTTCAAATTAAAAGTTTTCAGAGATGATAGAAATCTGTCAGAATTTTAGTTGATGCATAATATTATACTATTCCACAAAAAAAACAATCAATCAGAAGAGAGCTGGAAGGGACCTTGGAGGTCTTCTAGTCCAGCCCCCTGTTCAAGCAGGAGACCCTATACTATTCAGACAGCTGGCTGTCCAGTCTCTTCTTAAAAACCATCAGTGATGAAGCACCCACAACTTCTGAAGGCAAAGAGTCCCACTGTAATTGTCCTCACTGTTAGGAAGTTTCTTCCGAACTCCAGATTGATTCTCTCCTTGATTAGTTTCCATCCATTGTTTCTTGTCCTGCCCTCTGGTGCTTTGGGACATAAGTTGACCACAGAAGAAGGAGATGTAAGTTATTTACCACACTATTTTTATTCAACTCTATGGTTTATATTGTTTTCTACATTAACTCCATTAATTATCTCCATAATCCTATCCTGATCATATATGGGTGTATTGATATATTTTATAAAAGTGGTATATAAATACATTTTGGACCAGTGGACTACAAGTAGTCCTTGACTTACAAATTATTTTAGTGACTGTTTGAAGTAGCAATGGCACTGAAAAAAAATGTGACTTAAGACCATTTTCCACACTTGTGACCATTGCAGCATCCCCAGGATCACATGAAATTCAGCTGCTTGGCAATTGGTTCATATTTATGACAGTGTCCCAGAGTCACATGATCACCTTGTCTGACTTTCTCACAAGAAAACTCAATGAGGAAGCCCAATCCAATTAACAACCATGTTACTCACTTAATAACAAGAAAGGTTCTTACAATGGAACAAAATTCAGTTACCAACTGTGCCACTTATCAACAAAAATGTTGGGCTCAATTGTAGTTATAAGTTGAGAACTACCGGTAATGTGGAATTTTGAGAGACTTCTGGGCCAGGAAAATATTAGGTTACTCATTACAGTACTCTTGCGAAATGGTGCTTTATAAAATTTCCCAGTTGGTTCCTCCAGTTCAAGCCCTGAAACGCTTATATATTAGAGCATGCATACACTGGATTTGGCATCTTTTGAGGTTGCCTTGTAACTGTGATTGAATCAAAGTGACATGGTAACTAGGTAACAATGTGCAAAGGGTGATGTTTTAATTCAATTTTTCACACTTCAGCACTCTGCTTTCCATATCACAATCTGTAAAGCTTGCCGGTGAGAACAGAAACAAAGACTATTTCAGTTTTTACTGATCAGCAAGGTCTAATAGTTTGTTATCGCTGTATATTAAACAACGGAAGGGATTTTTTCCCCTCAATGGCAGATATTATATAGTACGTGTTTTCGTAGATTTTCACGGGTATAAGTATGCTGGTCTTGTTGTATTCGGGTCATTTCCTGTGTAAGATTGAGATTGTCTTGGCAACGTTTCGGCGAGGTCTCACTCACCATCTTCAGGCTGGTGTTTTCGGCTTGAAGCCGAAAAAAATGCAAGTAGAAAAATAGGAATCCACTTTGGTGGGAAGGTAACACCCTTCCGTATGCCTTTGGTGTTTAGTCATGCCAGCCACATGACTACGGAGAAATAATTGAAGAATTGGTCAGTCCTTCTTGCAAGTGTACTTGAATAACACAATTCAGAAGTCTATGGAGATTCTCAGTCATCCCGGTCCTGGTTGTAACCCAAAGGTGCTTTTTCAAAAGGCAACTGGACTTTCTTGGATTTTCCTTGAAGACGTTTCATTTCTTATCTTAGAAGCATCAGAACTGAAGAATGGATGATAGGTGAAACTTCTTCAAGAAAGTCCAGTTGCCTTTAAGACAGTTCAGAATAATTTACCTGTAGCAATGAGCAAGTAATGTGTGTATGCGTTGCCATTTTCCAGGTTATACAAACCTGTATTGTAGAAATCATAAATGTGTTCTTTAGAACGATGTTAAACAAAGCTATAATTATATGGTAAATGTATTAGATATTTTGCTGTATTCGCATGCTTGTTTTATAACTACAAAAAATTCAACATAAAAATTGATCTGTACTTTAAGCACGGGGATATTTTTAGTTATTTCTGATGAAGTGGCCTGGTTTTCTTGTGCTAGCTTCTCACTTTGAGAAAGGTAGACATTTTATTTGTTTATTAATTTAAAAGATGAACACTTTTGTGGAAATGGCTTGCTTTTGTAGAATACCATTTTTTCCATGGAATTTATTGCAAATAGATTGTATTCCTTATTTATCTATTGTAAAAAAGAAGAGAAACAAATTTGATGATACAAATTTGAATCTAATGGCAAAGATACAAAAAATGTCACATATAATCAGATTCTACTTCCTGAATTATTAGTGACTTTAGACTAATAAAAATCCCCTTATGTCTTGCCGCACATAAGAAAGAAGCATGGGGTTGTTTTTTTTTAGCACAAACACAACGGTACATGGTTTCAGTGTCTTTATTTCTGTTCACTTCTCTTGTGGTTTGTTTAGAAAACCATTGGCTTAAGGGAAGATCAGCTTACAAAAAATGTAAAACTGAAATATCCAAAGGCTTCATAGCCACTTTTTGGCTGTTGCATTACAAACTACTTGCAAGTTGTGAAGATGCATTGATGGCATGTCAGCATGTCCTGTGAGCAGGGATTGGTTTCAGGATGCCAAAGCAGATGGATTGGGAAAGGGAACAAATCCATTCCAATGTATATAAAGAAAAAGAAGTTGCAGGAATGAATTGGTGAACTGGGAGAAAAGTAATAGTTCGTTTGAGTTCATAAGCCAGAGTGTGACAAGAGTTCTCCCCAGTGGGGGGAAAAACCATTTATAATGGATGCCAAATTGGAGCACATTGGAGAAAAATGCCAAATTTGCTGCTTTTTCTGAGAAACCAAAGAAGAGTTAGAAATAAATTAGCTCAGCTCCCAAAAACAGATGAGGCTTATCAAATCTGGCTTGGATCCCAGAGCTACCCATGCTACTGGTATGGAAACATTCACATAATCCCAGGGCATTTTCATTCGTCTTCTGTTTGAAAGGAAGGAATCCCTACTTAGTTGAAGCTGTTTAGGGTGCTGGAACTGGTCAGCTAGTACAATGGTTAAAATTCAGTATCATTGAAATACTTTCTCGTAAGATAATGGATTCTCAACAAATCAAACATCAGGAGATCCTATAGAGAACAATTTCTTAATTATAATATATTTTGGTTTATGAAATTAATGTCCTAAATGTTAATAAATGTCCATTTCTTTCTAGGGACTTGGGTCACCTTTGGAGGTCAAGTTTCAGATGAGGTGAGTGATGTGTCATTTAGTGGCAACCTAGAAAAACAGAACTTGAGTAATCTAGAAATAATTACATAACTTCAATGTTTCCATTAAAATTAAAAACCATGCCATGGAAGTCTGAATAAATTTAAACAGGATATGGCAAAGCATGATCATAACAACAACAGAAAATCTCATTTATATTAATGGAATATATACTATTTCATCTCTGGTAATATAACAGCCTAGATGAGATTTGGCAAAGTTGGTCTCCGAAGAAGGTAACATCGAACTCATAGCAAGAATAAGCTTTAAAGCTGAGCAGATTTGTTCTAGGTTTTGTCCCCCCCAAAAAAATTCTAGAGGGCTAGTTGACAAGATTGGTGAATCTCCCCTTGCTCCTTGTCTTCTTAATGGCTTACATGCAGCCTTTTCCATTACCTCCTCTGAGCTACCACCCTTGAATTCAAGCACAGGCTGACTCACTCCTTCCTGCTCTTCCCAGAATCTTTTTTTCCTTTATTTGCAACTGCCAGTGGCCTTCCCTGCTTTCCTGCTGCCCACTTCCTGAAATGCCATATCCAAGCTTAGACCAATATTGCTCGGTCATTTCCAGATAAAATATAATGTACATTTTTTCAGAGGTGGGCTGCTACATGTTCTCCCAGGTTCGGGAGAACCCATAGCTAAAATTATGAACGGTTCTTGTTGCCCCTCCCACACTGCCCTACCCCCCACCCCGACCCTCCCAGGAGTCTCCACACAGTCCATTTTGGATGCGAGATAAGTGCAGGGCCCACGCAGAGGCTCGGGGAGGGGGAAAATGGGCCTCCCAGAAGTTCCAGAAAGCCAGAAACAGGCCCATTTCCAGGCTCCGGAGCCCGGGGGAGGCAGTTTTTGCCTTCCCAGAAGCTCAAGGAAAGCCTCCGGAGCTTGGGGAAGGCGAAAATGCCCCCCCTCCCACTGTGGTGCAGGAGGCCAACTAAGCCACGGCCACGCCCACCATCCCCATGCCCACCTAGCAACCGGGCAGAGACCCATTGCTGAAATTTTTGAAGCCCACCCCTGCAATTTTTTGATCCAGACATGGGCCACCTAAAATTAGATATGCATTGTGTACATCTCTGAAGCCATGATACCAAAGCTATTGAGAGAATGAAATGTGAACCATGGAATCATGACTCTCAGCCATTACTGTTCTTAGATACCTGATCTATCACTATCACATAATAGAGCAGATTGATTTCCTACTTCTGATGACCCCTATGATTTATATCAATAGTACTTTAAGTTATAAAATTATACCCATTTATGTAGGTGAAATCAAGTCACATTGAGTTTAATGATTTCCTTAATGCTAATGAACATATTGTAGTGTACACTTTCATGATTGAAAAGTTATATATCATAAGAAAGCTGAATTGATAAACAGTTAATTGTTAACTTTAGTATGTATTGCAATGTACACTGTATATCACATAAAGCGTAAATGTTGAAGATGATTAGAAGCAGTTTCAAGCTTGAGTTAGGAAACTAACTTGCTTAACTACTTGAAATTGGTGTGAACAAAGATCCCAGGTCCAAAAATATGAATATTGGTAAGAAATAGTGGCAATCTGCTTTCCTGCATCCTAAATTTGGTCCATTGTCCATAATTTAAAAATTAAGCATTAAGCTCTGAAACTATTTCATAATGAGTAATTCCTGCAGAATTTGGAAGACTCAGGACAGAGAGTTATTATATTTCTAGGATTAATTTAATGTCTCTATTTCCAAAAGGTGGCCGAGCATCTAATGACCATTGCATATGAAAGTGGCGTGAATCTCTTTGACACAGCAGAAGTATATGCAGCTGGAAAGTACGTATCTGTGCCTCTATTCTTCCATCATAGGTAGATTTTATTTTTAAATTAAATATTATGGCTTTGCAAGTAGGCACCATATAGATCAATGACTAAACTTTAATTCACTTTTTTAAAAAAAAAAAAGTCCCACATTTAATCCAGGCCTCTCTACATAGGAGGGAGAAAACACCTTTGCAACTTTTGCAACTTTAATAAGATTTGTATGCTGCCCACTCCCTAGGGACTCTAGGCGGTTTTCAAACACCTGTTTGAAAACATGGGGATCTGCTGTTTGTTGATATCAACCAGCACATGCCGGCACTGAAAGCTGCCATGCCGGAAAATATGGCTCCATGTGCCACCTCTGGCACACGTGCCATAAGTTCGCCATCACAGGATTAGATGCAGTGGTTGGTTCTGGATCCCTTTGCAACCAGTACAGTGCAAAGGGGCCCGGCGTCCACCACATGAACGCGTGCAGCGTGCATGCACACGCGTGTAGTACGTGCATGCATCCTACCCTCCAGCGATGCTCCACGACGTTCCAGCTGCTCGACAGAGCATTGCACAGGCGCCATACGTGCCATGCATGTGGGCGGAAGCACCGAAGAGTTCAAATACAGGTAAGGACGATGGGCAGATGGGTGGGCCCTCTGGGGCACCGTACCAGAACGGTACCCAGTGCTCCGGGCAGTCACCAGTACACCCGTACCAGCAACCCACCACTGATTAGATGGATGAATGAATAGAATCACAGGTAGCCCTCAACTTATGACTACAGTTGGAACCATAATTTCCATTTCCATTGCTAAGCAAGGCAGTTGTTGAGAGAGTCATGCCTGACTTTATTCTACCCCAGTTGTTAAGCAGATCACCGCAATTCTTACACAAATCTGGCTTGTCCCATTGGCGTTGCTTATTGGGAAGTTGGGAAGGTCACAAATGGTGATCACCTGATCTTGGGATGCTGCAACTGATATGAATACATGCTGGTGGCCCAGCATCCAAATATTGATCCCATGATTCTGGGGATATTGTGATAGTCATAAGTGGCTGTAAGTAATTTTCTCCATGTCATTGTAACTTTGAACAGCTGCTAAATGCATGGTTATAAATTGAGGACTACCTGTGTTTAGTATAAGGCAGCTTCCTATGTTCTTGGACTAAAAAGAGAGAAAATAATGTCAGCTGGAAGAAACGTGTTTGTTAAAATTAGCAAGGAGTTCCCTCTCTCCATTTCACATAACTGATACGGTGGCATTTGTCATCATAGCAAATATTACAGGAGAAATCCTACTAGCTTCAGTGTACTCCATAATTTCACCGTCAACTTATCCCTCTTAACCTGCCAGTTCCATCTAAATAAGTAATTCCAGGCAACCTAAAAATGGGACACGGTCACCTCGCTAATCTTATGAAACTGCCATAATGTTATACTAGCTAAGGATTATGTGAGCTGAAGTCCAAACCATCTGAAAAGTACTAGGTTGATGGGGATCTGTCTTAAATCATTGGACAGGAATTGGTGTTATTCCTTACACCAATTAAACCCCAAACTCTGTGCTGTGACTTTCATTGCACATTTTTGAACATGCTTCTATTTCACATACTGTTGTGCATCTGTATCAGGGGTAAAATCCAGCAGGTTCTGACAGATTCTGGAGAACCGGTAGCGGAGAATTTGAGTTGTTTGGAGAACCGGCAAATACCACCTCTGGCTGGCCCCAGAGTGGGGTGGGAATGGGGATTTTACAATATCCTTCCCCCAAAAGTGGAGAGGGAATGGGGATTTTTAGTTTCCTTCCGCTGGAGTGGGATGGGAATGGAGATTTTACAATATCCTTCCCCTGCCATGCCCACCAAGCCATGCCCACAGAACCGGTAGTAAAAAATAAATAAATAAATTTCACCACTGGTTTGTATTTACAGTGATATGTATGTACTGTGGTGGCTGTTCTTCTGACAGGAAAACTGGGGATTTGTTTCATTTATTACACGAGAGGGATAGGAGATTCACCTCGTCCAATTTAGTAGGATTATAGTAATTCCTTTCTGCTAATACATTAGTGGAAACTGCCTGAGCCAAATTGTTTCACAAAATATCTCTCTCAAAAAAAAAAAGACATTTCTTTGTAAATTCTCTCCAGGCCTGTTGACAGATGGCTGCCAAAGCTGGACTATGGTAGCAGGCAAAACTGAGGGAACAGAAAGAAAGGATCACAACCAGGCCAAGCTCATGCACAGCTTTCGTCTTAAACACAAATGAATACAATAGCAGAGTTGGAAGGGACCTTGGAGGTCTTCTAGTCCAACGCCCTGCCTAGGCACAAAACCCTATATCGTTTCAGATAAATGGCTAGCCAACATTTTGTTAAAGACTTCCAGTGTTGGAGCATTCACAACTTCTGGAGGCAAGCTGTTCCACTGATTAATTGTTCTAACTGTCAGGAAATTTCTCCTCAATTCTAAGTTGCTTCTCTCCTTGATTAGTTTCCACCCATTGCTTCTTGTTCTACCCTCAGGTGCTTTGGAAAGTAGTTTGACTCCCTCTTTGTGGTAACCCCTGAGATATTGGAACACTGCTATCATGTCTCCCCTAGTCCTTCTGTTCATTAAACTAGACATACCCAGTTCCTGCAACCGTTCTTCATATGTTTTAGTCTCCAGTCCCCTAATCTTCTTTGTTGCTCTTCTCTGCACTCTTTTTAGTCTTGGTTGACACCATCATAAAGCAAAGGAGTTTTTCTGCAATAGCTCAGTGGCCTTGGGGAATTCTGTCCATATGTCCCCGTTTCCATCCATGTTCCTTTACATATACACAGACAAAACATATACACAGAGACATAAGCGTCCATCTGATGTACTTCTTGTTCTGTTTATCTGAGTTTATCTCAGTTCTCAGGATCTCCATACATCATACTTCTGCAATTCTCTGTGTGTTCTGAATTTATTTAGGGATTTCAAATGCAGCAAGGCTTGCATAATACTGACTCTGAACCTGGGTTCCTCTAAACTCTGGTCTCAATATCTCCCTTAAAGGTAAAAACAAAAAACTTTGCACTTTAAAATGGAGGTGCTTGCTTAGAGATAAAGGAATATTGGAAGTATATTTTCTGGGGGTGAAACATTTCACAAAACAGTTTGAACACCACAAAAAATACCCCATATCCCGCAGTTGTGGTTCAAGGCACCACAGACTGGTTTGCCTTTGTGACCAGATGACTTGGTGGTATTTTCTGAGTAAAAATTGTGACATTTTGCTCTCCATGGACACAAACTCTGCTGAGACATTTGGAGAGAGAGCAAAATTATTCTGTTAAATAGAGAGAGAGAAAATAAAACATTGATTCCCATGTGTCTGAATATCTATATTTATATTTCTTCTCTGCCATAAGATGAGATGTGCATCAATCTTCCGTCCTTGCTAGCAGCCTCTTATTTCTTCTTTTTATACAAGTCAGTAACCAAAGACTTTTCTATTCCCTTTATGTCTTCAAACTGAAGAACTTCAAACCATAGCATAATACCTTGGTGAACGTAATAGAACTAGGAAGTTATAAATGATGAAATACTTCTGTGCTTCTGCCCTGTTCCAAAACCAAAATTATTAATTAGATTTTTTTTTAAAGTGTGGAAACGAATGATCTATTCAAACTTAAATGACAAATTATTAAATAAGAATTTATGTTTATTTATATTTATTAAACACATTTATATAGCTGCCAAACTCACACACTGTGACTGTGGTCAATATATGGCAATAAAAAGCCAAAATTAAAAACCCATTCCTCCTCTCCCCACCCTCGGCATAGCAGCGACAAATCCAATCAAACAAGCCACTTCATCAGCTCTATATCAACCCAGGGTCTCCAAAGTTGCTGACAGAACCATATCTAGAGAGTCTTTCAGAAAAGCAATGTGGGGCAGGGGACCAGTTTTATCTCTGGAGGAATGATCTTCCATAAGGAGGGAGCCTATAGAGAATGCCCTTTTTCTTGGTCCCACCAAATGTATTTTTAAATACATGGAACCCAACTGCAGGGGTGGGATTCTAGCGGTTCGGACCAGTTCAGGAGAACTGGTTCACTCTGACTTTCAGCTGCCCCCCCCCATTGCACCTGGAAATAAATTGGCAACCAATTCAGCTCCCCCCCCCCAAAAAGAAGTGACACCTGTTCAAGTATTGTGAATAATGAAACACATGGATGTTATGATCTGTAAATGTTTTTATTTTTACAGGGATGAAATGTTTTTATTTTTACAGGGCTGAAATTATTTTGGGAAACATTATCAAAAAGAAAGGCTGGAGGTAGGATGTTTTGTTGTTTATATGCTCTTTTTGTTAACTGTAGAATGGAGAATAATTCAGATTCTAAGAACTCTTTATAGATCTGATCTCATATCCATGCCTGGCTAATTCTGAGCTTCCTATTTCTGTAAGAGACCACAGAGACCAACTTCTACCAACTGCTCTATCGACGGTTTGCTTAAGAAGCTGGAATACTTCCAATACCTTGCCCTTATGGACCTAGGCAAAGTTTTGAGGATATCTTTAAATAACTAGAAAAGATATGTTCCGCTTAGCTTTTCCAACTTTCTACTGAGGTTTATACAGGTCCCAATTTTACTGAGATTGTCCTGATTTAATGCATGCATCTGGGCATTCTATTGGTTTATAGAAAAATAAACGGCAGTGTAGTCACATAATAATGTTTTATGACTCTTATCTATGGTAGTGTTACCATTTTTTTGGTCTTTGCCTTCACAGGCAAAGGGAAAGGAGGGATGTTTAAGGGATAAACCCATTCTCTCACTTTTCCTGACGGACATTGATGTAGGTACCTGTTAGAGCTTGCTTCCCCTTTGTGCAAGCAGATTTTAAAAGAATGGTACCCTTCAGCTTTATCTTTTTAAAGCCCATTGACTTCATTCCGGTTCAATTATTTGAAAACGCAGTGTCAACACATATCCTCCACAGACTGACTGTCTGAAAGTATTACAGGTAGGGAGGTGCAGGCCATCAAAATTCTGCTTCTTTCTACTGTCAATTTGTGCAGAGTCGTTTTTCCAGACCAGTACATTTTTACTGAATTAAAAAAAAAAAGAAATCTCTAGAAACACTTGCCAGATTGAAACAAAAGTGGAAGTGGAATTCACTTAAATCTCTTTCACTTTTTTAAACTTTAGAAAGCTCAACATGCTGTGTGCTTTACAGAGAGATCACAGACTGAATTGTCAGTCACATTCAGGGAAACGAAGAATGGAAGAAATTTCTCACTCTCTTTTTGAAAGAAAAAAGCCAAAGTACATAATATAGATCAAAAATGTTTTCAGGTGTCTGATACAAGCAAATAGCTGAACTGTTATATTTTCTGAGATTCAGGTAGTTTTACTTCCAAGATCTTGAGAGACCTCATGAGACAATCATATGAAATTTTAGTTACATCTGCTTCTGCTTCTTACTACTTTCTGTTAACTAATACTACTTTTAAATAACATTGAACATAAAAAGGAAAAAAAAACAGAACAGTTGAAAAAAGAAAGAATGATGCGTATTGCATTGTACCACTATATTACTACAGTATTGTTTTATTCTGGGGTTCCATGGGCATTGTCAAATGCTGCACAAATTCATTGCCAATGACAAATGGGAACGTTCTAGCTGCTTCAGCATGTGCTTTAGATATTTGTAGTGATAATAAGGTATCTCTGTTTTCTCAAACCTCTCATACTATGGTTTTCTTAAGAAAAGAATTAGACTGAGCATTCAATAACATCCCTGCAACTTTAACATGTAGCGGTCATAATGTTAGCAATTGCACTAAGTCTTTTGGATGACTTTCTGTTCAGAGACATAGCTTAAATTGGCAGTGTAGGAGGTGAAACTGCATTAGGGAAAACAGGGGCTACAATGATATTTCTTAAGGAATGAACAAAACTGAAATGTAATTTGCTTTGTTTAGGAGATCAAGTCTGGTCATTACAACAAAGCTCTACTGGGGTGGAAAGTAAGTACTGTATACTGTGATTTCCTTTGTTATGGAAATAATGTATTTCTCTAGCTTTATGTGACTATTTATATAGTGCATGCTTATATCATAAGTATCAACATGACATGGTACTACTGTATTACATCTTGGTTGGTGAAGGCACTAATTTGGATTCTTCCCTCCCCCTCCCCCCAAAAATAGGCAAACGTTTTGATTTTAAAACTGGTTATTCTCTCAGTAAATGTATTTGGAGAAGATGTCAGATGTTGGAAAAAGAAAATTTATTGCACGTGCTTAGTTAATTAGAGGGATGCCATACTCTCTTCAGTTACTCATTCTCCCTTCAAAGAGTCTTCTTTGGGTGATCAAAAACCAAGAACCAGCATGATATGTAAATCACAAAGTCTAGATTTGTCCAGAGAACATTTGCTAAAGTTAAATTTTTGCACAAAGTACAGCTTTAAACTAAAACTCTGGGCTTTAAATTTCAGTCTGGTATCATGTCTATTTTCAAAAAGTAACACAAATGCAACATATTTGGCAATGTAATATTTCATTTGAAGATTGAAATAGGTGAATCAAACATGGCACTAAATTGTATATTTAGCACACAGTGTACAGTTTTAAACTCAAAGTATAAACTTGACTCTTTTTCCAGAGTTCCAGAAATGTTGAAATACTGACAAAAAGAATACTTCTCTTGAACACAGAAATATCAGAACAAAACATGAAGTATTTCCCCATTTGTACCTAACCATAGCTAAACATGCCCTATTGTCCTAACATCCTGATATGGTTGCTTTTAACTCATCCTGTGCATATCTGAAGCAATTTAATATTATTCTTGGCTGTTCCCAGCTCAAAATAGTCCCCCCCCACTTTAAACAATCAACAAGCCATGGAAGCTTTACTACAGTTGCAATATGAACTGCTTCATCTATCATTCAATCAAAGTTACTTTTGAAGCTTTAGGCTGGTACACATCCTCCTTTGCCCCTACTCCCTGTATGTTGTCTTTCAGGCTCATTCTTTTGGGGCTGTAGGAGAGTGTGAATTCAAACTATATAGTTTCATGAACTCACCAAGTCTCCAATTTAATCTTTAGATTAGCAGTAGCATAGACGTATGAAACGCGTTAGAGCCATTCCCTTTCTCTTACTGCAGCGGACCTCTGACTGAGGTCTTCAACTAGTTGTTAGTAGAACTCTCACTTGTCTGTCAGCTGTTGTATGATCTTTCAGAAGAACCCCAAACCAGTGGTTAAAATTAGGCTTCACATCTGACAGATACACTGGGGAATGGTTATAAAAAGAACTCCCAATAAGCACCTGTTCCACACCCTTGCCATATGTTCATTGGGCTACTTCCAAGCACACTTGTCACATTCTTCTGAAAAAAGCAGTAAACCTGTCTTCAGAAGGAATCTGAAGAGGAACTTAGCACACTCTCAAATGGACGCTAAACACATGTTTCAAAGTATCATGAAAAACCAGCTGACTGATGCTGAAGGGTTACGTGATGGAACATGATCTCTCCCATTTCACTCCATGACCTACCACCTGCACATACCACCTACTTTTCAGGTGTGCCAATAGATGCTGCAGTCTAGCAGGACAACTCTCTTCTTTCAAGTCCTGGCAGCTTCAAAATGGGCTACTAGGGCTGAGAGGGATGGCATTGGAAGGAAAAGGGATAGCACTGGTCATCTACATAGACTAGAAGGTGTATCATCACTCTCCATGTATTTCATGGTGGAGCAGAAGAATGAGTCTCAAATGAAGCAATGGAAAGATTGCCTAACAGACCTTGGGAACACAGCAGAAATTACAGGGAGAAACCTAACATTACAGAACAGATTCTTGTGCAGGAGAAAAGCATGAGTAGTAGACTTAGAGTAACTCCACCTTAAATCACACTAGGTAGAAGTTGCATGGGAGATTGACTTTGGTAGGCTTTTGAGATTCTATTACTTTACTAGCAAAATACACACACACACACACACACACACACACATACATGTATAAATGTATGTGTGTGTGTATATATATATATATACATATACATATATATTACATGCATGCATGCATGCATGCATATATATATATATATATATATATATACACACACACACACACACACACATACACACACATATGTGTGTGTGTGTGTATGTAATAAAAACCAAGTGATTCTTGTTCCCCACCTTCTTCCCAGTATCCCAGGAGTGTTTGAAGTAACACCAATAAAATGTCAGCATTTTGCAAGTAGATTATCTTCTCTTTTATATATTATCTTAGACGTTCTGAACATTAAATGATAACCACATGTCTTCCTCTGCTATTTCTCAGTTGCATAATTTCAACTGTAAAACCTTTGGGGAACAGAATTCTCATCCATGTAATACTTATTATCAGTTGGGGAACAGGATAGATGTGAATAATAACTTTTGCAGAAATGAAAGCGTTTTATTAAATGTAAGAGAGTTAAAAATATCTGGCTCACCCTTGGGCATAAGCTCAAATGATTTCTTGCAGCAAGACCAAATCAAGACCATTTTCTTTCATTAGAATTGAGCCCAGCTTGCTCTCATGTACACTCGTTTTCTCACTTTCCCTCTTTCTTCCCTTACATAGGGATAGATGAAAAAAAACAGATTTTTTTCCCTCTCTCATAGAACTGACATCCAGTTTTTATTGGTTAAAATTATCTTAAAAGTGCCAAAACCAGCTTTAGAATGTAGAAGCCAAAGTTGAATGGCTTTTGCTTTTTTTAAAAAAAAAAAGTCATTTAGTCAAAAACAAGACAAGCTGCATCCTAAAAGAATGCCTAATGTTGAAAAGACACCATGATCTAGAGACAGCCGAGAGCTTCAGTACTTTTATCAAGTTTTGGTTTAATCAAATTATGTTTATTATTAATTCAATTTATGTGACCATCCAGCTCCATATAGTAACCTCAATGTCATGCCTGCGCCATATTCCTTTTGGATCTTTGGCCTGCCACACTCTCTATTACTCTATTATGCTTTTTCTATTGTGGGAAAATGGGAGGGGGGATTGTACAGAGAGATGCTATGTAGCCAAAACAAAGTTCCAATTTAATAAGAGAGCCATGTTAGCACATCTGGAAAACCCAAATCTGAAAGCTTCCGCGGTTTTCCCCACCCAGTTGAAAGTTCAAGATCTTGCCCCACACCCACAATCCTGTCACATGGTCCAATCTTCCCCTGCCATACTGGCAATTCCACCCATCCACTTCCGGTCAGGTACAGAGGTGCCAAGACAAAGGATGACCTTGGCTTTCTGGAAGGAATTTTGATGTTTTGGCTACATCGCATCTAACTCCGTACAATGCCCCCTCCCATTTTCCCACAATAGGAAAGGCATAATAGAATAATAGAAAGTGTGGCAGGCCAAAGATCCAAAGGGAATATGGCTGCAGGCCTGGCACTTAGGTGATTAACATCACTTAAAGTCATAATGCAAATTAAATACCTGTTATGACAACTGAAGCAAGAAGACAATCTGTTGCAAAGAATCTGATGTGGTGCAAGTCAACCCCAATCTTCAAAGCGCCAAAAAGCCGGCAGGATCAGGGCCAGTCTAATCTCAGGTGGTGGGTGGTTTGATGAATTCCAAAAGGCAGATACTGCAATAAAAAGGCATGCTTTGTAGAAATGTGAATGGTTGAGCTTGGATTGAATATGGAGTCTACTGGGGAGATCAGAGATCAGATCAGAATTTCTGGGAGAGATTGGTGAGTTAAAGAGTTAGTTTACTTATTAGAGATTCAATGCAGAAATATTGATTTTTTTTTTTGCATCTTTTATCCTATTGAGCAGTAGAGACATTAGGAGTAGGAATAGCAAGCAAGGAATTCCATCTTAGTTCCTTCCTTCCTTCTTCCCTCCCTCCCTCTCTTTTTTTCTCTTTTTCTTTCTTCTTTTCTCTGACTAGAAAATGCCTCCTAAGATGTTCCCTTTAGCTTGTTTTCCACAGGAAAAATGTAGATAACTTATTTTAGTCTTTCCCCCTGTATTACAGAAAATTAAAAAACACAGGGTTTCTGTCAAGTCACAGAATCTTCTGAATAATTTTACTTACTTTTTTGTACTTTAAGCATTTGACTATAGATATTTTTCATGAGTTCATTTCTCCTGCTACGCATTGCTCTGCTAAACTGGGACCCCAGTGAATAAATTGAAGGAGTCCCTCAAATTTTCCATAAAACTTTTATCACTAGGTGAAACTGAACACCATGAAACAGATTTATGTAGTTAAATATTTATAACCGGCATTATATTAATTCTGTTCCTCAGTTTCACTGTTTTTCTATTCTGTGTTCCATCTGAATTGCTTGTGATTTTGATTTCGTGATGACTCGATTCATTCAGGTTGGAAGTTTGGAAGTTTCAGAACCTTCCCTCGTTGTTGAAGTGGAATTGCCAGCAATACTGTAAATTGGAGAGTTAAAAGGAAAGATTTAAAAGATGATTGGCATGTCAGCTCTGCTCAAAGCTATATTGGCACTTGCTATATCGACAGTTGCTTCATCAGAAGAAAATCTTCAGCTTAGTTAACCACTATGAAACTATATATCAAAGATTCTTTCTTCTGTCCCTACCCAGGGTATGTTTGAAAAGACTTAAATTTTGAGGATGGTCTCAGGAATGAGATCAATTGTTGTTCTTTTTTCCTGCCAATGCCTCCTTAAATAGCTGCTCTCAAAGCTTATTTGAACACTTTCATTAAGACGTATTTCAGACAAATCTCCCATTTGTCTTATTAGAATAGAATAGAATAGCAGAGTTGGAAGGGATCTTGGAGGTCTTCTAGTCCAACCCCCTGCCTAGACAGGAAACCCTATACCATTTCAGACAAATGGCTATCCAACGTCTTCTTGAAAACATCCAGTGTTGGAGCATTCACAATTTCTGGAGGCAAGCTATTCCATTGATTAATTGTTCTAACTGTCAGGAAATTTCTCCTCAGTTCTAAGTTGCTTCTCTCCTTGATTAGTTTCCACCCATTGCTTCTTGTTCTACCCTCAGGTGCCTTGGAAAATAGTTTGACTCCCTCTTCTTTGTGGCAGCCCCTGAGATATTCGAACACTGCTATCATGTCTCCCCTAGTCCTTCTTTTCATTAAACTAGATATATCCAGTTCCTGCAACTGTTCTTCATATGTTTTAGCCTCCAGTCCCCTAATCATCTTTGTTGCTCTTCTCTGCACTCTTTCTAGAGTCTCCACATCTTCTCCTTCTCTTCCTCAGTATACATGCCTCCTGTGAAAGGGGAAGTGTTTTGTAGATTCCACGCTAAGCTCCAGGCAGAAGAATCATTTTTGTTTGGCCAGATGCCAGATTGGGTACAGAGGAGAGTAAAGGAAATGAAGATGCTGTTCTTTCTTTTCATTTTGTGCTGGAGCTGCTTCAAACTTTTCTTTTTCCCCTGGTACATTGCTTTTCTTTGGATAGAAGGGAATAGAGTAGGCAGAATATGTAGCTTCACCTGTCCTTAACTTCTAGGAGGTCTCTGGAGCTGCAGAAAGAGTAGGAAGAAGTGAGAGGATATGGCCTTCGTTTTTCCATTAAGATGTCAGACAATTTTTAAAAGATTTCACTTCTCAGTGTTTTAATGAGCAATGCAATAACACAATATGGCAATTTTTTTTTAAAAAAAAGATGAAACCAAAGCAAAGAGCAGATGTCTCAACATCAGCTGACAATTACGAAACCTGAAAATCTATTTTTTTTACCTTTATATTTGAATCCTGCCCTTCACCCATTTTTTATTGTATGATGTCTGAATTTGTAGTCAGGGATTTTAGACAAGATGTCTAAATACTTCAACACATGAAAAATAATTAAACTGTAATAAGGGCAATATTGTTGTTCTAAACTCTACTCAGGAGAAAGAAGGGTGGAATCCCAAAATTTGGAAGGGGTCATATGAGTCTTATCAATTCTGCAGTATGCAATGACAACAATGAAAGCAGCCACCGCACTGTGATAGAAACTCTGCCTCTTTTGTGTATGTCGTGTGTGTCTGTGTGTGTGTGTGTGTGTGTGTGTAGGATCCCCTGTGATGCCTACCATCTTGACTTCAGATACCCCTGTAATCACAGCAACCAAGACAAATGGCTGTCCCATCTCTGTCTTAGTACTACTTTCTGTGGCTCTTATTGCGATTTTCCCCCCTTCATTCAGTTAAAATCTCCTTCCTGGACCTTGAATCTGTAACTCCACATTCTGCACTCTGGAATAATTAAGCCAGTCTCTGACTTTCTCTGTGATATTCTTTGAGGTATTTGAAGAATGACATATTGTCTGTAATTCTCCCTTCTGAAAATTAACATGTCCAGCTGTTTTCATTTCTTATCACAAAAACTTTCTAGCCCCTTGATTATTTTTGCTCCTATTTCAGTTTTTTTCAAAGACAGTAGCTGGATCAACACAGAATAAAATAGAACTATTATTTTTCGTGCTTTAGATCTGTGGTATTAAATCAACAACCTAAAACAGCATTTACCCTTTTTTACAGCCACACCACAAATCACCACATTCATTCATGTTCAGTGCAATCGGTTACTGTTCCTAGAAGTTTTCCAGAAGTCCTATGACCAGTCATACATTCTATACTATGCTTTTCACTTGTTTGTTTGTTTGTTTGTTTTGCTTTTGATTAAGAGAATCTCTTTAGGGCAATCACTGCTTTGTTACATTCATTGTGAGGTAAATGGTGTGCTGATTTAAAGATTGTAGCATCACACATGTCCTTGTTTTCCAAGCTAATTCAAGAAAATATGGAAAGGAGCGCTCATCTGTCAGTTACATACCTTGTGGTAATGTTCCTATTGTTTGCTGCTATTAATAGAATATATTTCGAATATCAAAAGATTATCTGGACTGAATTTGGCAGATAGCGGGATCAGGCAGGAGGTGTCTTCGTAACATCCATTTCCCATTTTTTCCAAATCATTTCTATGCACGAGCAGTTTAAATACTCCAACTTTGACCTTTGTTTTTGCTTCCCATATTTGAGAACTTCTGTGTTATGTAAATTAAAAATAATTATTAAATGACATATTTATTTCCTGTCCGAACTTAACCACGATGAAATACAGTAATTCATTGTACTTATGGAAAAATAATTTCATTTTGTTTATCACAGAAGGGGATAGTAAAAAACACAAGATTCATGACGCTTTGCTTTAACCTATTAATATTTATTTTACTTTCATCTTATTCATTTTATATGAGGTACCTTGTGCAATTTTTCTCTTACTTGTGAATTTAGTAATTATTTTATATCTTCACATCATTATTAAAAATATGAGTGAGGATCTAGAGCTAATCCTTGCAATCTTCCCCCCACCTCCCATTTGTCTCTGCAGTTTAATGACAATGATTGAATTTTGAATAAAGGTTTGCTTCAACTATCAATCCGCTTAATTGGAATGCTATGTTGGTCATTTAGTTAGTTTGCTGGGCTTTTTTATCAAATACTTTGCTGAAATCAAGTTATACTACACCTAAAGCAATCCCTTAATCTATTAAAGAAGTTAACTAATAAAAAATGAGATGGTCTGTTTGGTTAGGATATGTTCTTGTCAACTTCAAGCCAATGCCTAACCTTACATTGTTTGCAAGATGTTTACAGATTACTCTTTATGAACTGCTCAAGAACTTTGCCAGGTGTCAATGTACAATCTTCCCAGTTGCGTTTTAAACTGGCAATCAATAGTATCCTTTTTCCTCTTTCTGAACATTGAAATAGCATTTGCCTTCCCTCGTCAACTAGCACTACACTAGTTCTTCATGATTTGTCAAAACTCCTTTGGGAGATAGGAGGCAATTCACATGGTTTTAGAGATGTAAAATATGTTTCTTTTAATCTCAAGATTAAATCTGGCTCTTTCATCCTTCTAATCTGCTGTTGGAATCTATACCCTCTTGTTGAAGATGACTCAGACAAAATAGGAATTGATCAACTTCCATTTTCCTTTGTTGTCTGTTCTTACTGTACTTTCTTCAGAGCAGTTAATATACTATTTTCTTTTTATTTTATTTTGAATATATAAAGGCACCAAACTTGTATTTAACTTTTTGGACACCTTCTCTACAATTCTAGATTACCAACTTTTTAGGTTACATGGCCTTATTTTCATTTCTTTTGTTGAATCAATGCCAAAGTAGAAAATATTGACAAAATGATTGATATAGAGAATTTTGTTACAAAGTGCGATGGGATTTAATTATTATTTGAAAGTCTTATAATTTACAAGTGTTATTGCTTCTTGAACCAAAAAGCATCCTAAATTAATATCGCACTATATTAATATAAATAAGCACCTGTTTGTTACTAGAATGCTAATAATTTGAGGGGCTTCTCATAGATGTCTTTGCTATTTATTCCAAATAAAATGGATGTTTAAATTTTCTGACTATAAAATCCATAGTGAATTGCTCTTTTCCAAAGAATTTTGAATGAATCATTCATCTCGAAGATCTGTTTCTATGCCTACTGATTAATTTTAACAGGGCATCTGGCTAACTTTGATACCTGTTAGGTTTCAGCTTATCTTACGTTTTTAATATATATAGATAGGTAAAAGTCTCTCTTCAAATCCAGTTTGACTCCAGGAAACTCCATGAATATGTTCCTGTAATTTTATTGAGAATAATATGGAAGCAGCTTGCCATTCCTTTTCTCCAGGGTGTGGGTTTTTTTCAACTCCCAATTTAGTCTAAACTTTGTAATCTATTGGGGTCTTTCTTTTAAATATAAGCCTGGTCCAACCCTAGATAGCTTCTGAGCCAAGAAGTAGTCAACAGACACCATTAGCTGCTGACAAATAATAGTTGAAGGTCAAAACCAAGTTGACTATTCTTTAAAACAAGAAGGATGTTTTGTTGCAAAGTGAAATTGTGACAAGTTTCTTTTGAACTGGAGGTGTATTTTGCTATGCATGGGTGGTAATTGACACAGAAAAACAAGACAATAGAGGTTTACTATTTATAGTGAAACTACTTACAACAAGCATTTACAATAGGTATATACAACACAGTCCTAGTGTTTATCTGGTATCACATTTCCACCCAGAGACTATCCTCCCCTCTCTCCTTTCCCCCTCCCCTACTAGCTCGCCTGCTTTCTCTCCTTTTCTCTCCATCTCTTTCCTCTGTTTTCTTCGTTGAGAAAGAATGAAAAGAACAGAATGGGCTGAACTTAACTATAATGTACTCAGCATTAAGAGTACATTATGAGCCGTGGTGGCACAGTGGTTAGAGTGCAGTACTGCAGACTACTTCTGCTGATCACAGGGTGTCAGTTTGGCAGGTCGAATCTCACCAGGCTCAAGGTTGACTCAGCCTTCCATCCTTCCGAGGTGGGTAAAATGAGGACCCAGATTGTTCGGGGCAAGACTCTGTAAACCACTTAGAGAGGGCTGTAAACACTGTGAAGTGGTATATAAGTCTTAAGTGCTATTGCTAGGTCATGAACTTTCTCCTGGAGCTGCTTAGAATGCCTACTGCTTTTCTGTTTGGGGAAGAACCTCTGGGTCTCTTTTTTTTGGAAGAACTTTTCTCAAAGTCTTCTGTCCAGTCCTTCCCCAAGGATCAGGGCTTTGCCAATGACTGAGAAACTCTTCCTTCCCATCTTGGGACTGATATGAAGATGTCCTCTCTCTGGGTCTTCACTTCCCTTCTTTCAGGGAAGTTACCTATAGACCTTTATTCTCCTTTTCTGACCAAGAAATGACAACTGCTCTGCACACACATATAACTTTGCTTTCCAATTTTTCTCTTCAGCCATTCATTCATTCATTCATTCATTTCCTATCTTTGTTGCCCCTCAAATATTTTCAAAATGTTTTATTGAAAACATTTCACTTATCATGCAAGATGCTTCTTCAGTTCTCAGAACTGAAGAATTGAAGAAGCTTCTTGGGTGAGAAGTGAAACGTCTTCAGGCAAATAAAAAAAAGTTATGTTGCCTTTTTGAAAACATCTTTGAGGCAGCCATGATCCGAATGACTAAGAACCTCATAGGCATTCCTGCCTTTATTATTTTTTATAGATAAATCAAGGGGGCAAAACCTTACGTAATACTCCTTCCTCCATTTTCTCCTCTTCTTCTCTCCTCCCCTCTTTCTCTCCAATGTTGGTCGAACCAGTAGCATATCTCCTAGCAACCGAGAAGGTGGATGTCTCTTCAGGACTCTAGTCTCCAATGCCTATATATACCAGGCTAGATCAATGCTTTTGCTATCTCTGTAACTCCTCTCAACAGCCTGGTCAGCTCATCAGCCATCATGTCAGCACAGCTGCCCTTCCACGGCCAAAATTGAGCTTTCTCTCTCTCTTTTTCCAATTCCATTTAATGACTCACAGCAGCAGAACAACAGTCAAACCAGGCCACTAAAAACCATATGCCGCAGTTGCTTGTCAACACGTATGGTAGTATATTTTATCCAACGGCATTATTATCAGTAAAATATATTGTTTTTAACAAATAGTTTTCCATACTAATCAAACATATGAAAATAATGTGTACATTTTTTTTTTTGCAGAGCTGAAACAGAAAGAGGACTTTCAAGGAAACACATTATTGAAGGTATTTGCTTATTTATTTGTACAAATGTTTCTAGGCTGCTCACTTTAAGGAGTCTGGTTAGTTTGTGGGCAACTAAACAAAACAAGATCTCGCCATTCCTATTCTGTATAGAATAATGCTTCATATTTTATACTCATTGAACTGCTGCAACAATCAGTTACATTATTTTGTACAATAATCCAAATGAAGGAACAGGGCTGAGAAATAGATTTAAATGAAAGATTAAAGCAGTTTTGAAAATGCTCATTTCCACTGGAATTCAGAAAGTTTTTGAGTTGCTTCTGCCTCACTTTTTCCAAATCTGTGCTGTAGCGCATTTCTTTTTCTACACAAAGTAGTAAACCATTCTACAAACCCTATGTAGTGTAGTGATTACATTGTTGGACTCAGATATGCTACTGGTTTAACCAAAATTGGAGAGAAAGAGGGGAGGAGAGAAGAAGAGGAGAAAATGGAGGAAGGAGTATTGTAACGTATGGAAACTCATCAGATAATTTTAAACCAGTATCTAATTCAGCCACACCTACTATAAAGAAAGAATATTTCCATGTAAGTCTCCTTGAGCTGAAAAGGTGTGATATATATTGAGCAAGTTAACCAGCCAAATAAATCTGTGACACCCCTATGAGATCATCAGGAACTGTCTTCTCACTTATGCTAAGATGAAACTCTCCATATATTAAGAGGAGTATTGAAGACTCTTCTTTGTGTCTTACCATCATCATAAGAGAAGAAAGATAATGGCAATCAAGTCTGCAGTTCCCATCATTCTCAGTTCTAGCCAATTTGGAGAAGGTAGTTTGAAGATCTCATCTTGATACCTATTTTCTTTTGATGCACCACATTGAAGTTATATGTTTATTATGAAATTATTGTAATTAATATGTAATTCTAATTTATTCTTCTATTTTGGGTATTCAATTTGTGGAAAGTCTTAAATAATTTCTAACTGTGTGGAAAATATACTTTGGGGACTGGGGATAGGCAAATAAATAATCCTAAACCAAGACTTATATCACTGTGGCATGAATTTGATTAGATATTCCTTTCTACAACTGCTGAGTACCAGCTCCTGGATAGCTCCTAAAGTTAATGCACTGTATGTACCGTAGTCATTCAAAGTGCAAAGATCCATGAATTCAATTTCCAGTTGGGGGTTTGGATCAGTGGTGGGTTTCAAAATTTTTAGAACCTCTTCTGTAGGTGTGGCCTGCTTTGTGGGAGTGGCTTGTCGGCCATGTGGCTGGGTGGGAGCAGCTTGGCAGTCATGTGACTGGTTGGGTGTGGCCAAGTTGTAAAATGTGGTGAAACTCACTTAACAACGCTCTTGCTTAGTAACCAAAATGTTGGCTCAGAAACTCTGGCATTTGAAGCACACAAGTCTTAAAGCCATCAAGTTACAAGACCCTTGCACCCCTAACCCTTTAGAAAAAAAAAAAAACCAGGGGTGTTCAAACTTGACAGCTTTAAGACTTGTGGACTTCAACTCCCAGAATTCCTCCTCCATTCATGTTGGCTCAGGAACTCTGGCACTGAAGTGTGCAAGTCTTAAAGCTGTCAAATTACAAGACCCTTGCACCCCTAACCCTTTAGAAAAAAGGGTTTAGATAGGGCTCTTAGAGGCAGGCAGGGCGATTGGTTAGCCAGCGAATCAGTGAGCAGCGGGCAGGGCAAGCATGGTGCGGATGGTGGTGGGGGCAGCTGGAACCAGTTCTAAACGGCACAGTAGATTTGTGGAACTTCTTCTATAGAAGAGGTTAGAACTGGCAGGAACTCATCCCTGGTTTGGACCCCATAGAATAAAAACTGGCAAATTATTGAAGAATTCCAATATGTAAGAAAACAGTGCTTCCTCAAGATAAAACATTATTTAAACACAGAAAAGATAACACCAATTTCAAAAGAACAAAGGAGGCGATAAACAGGCCAGTAATGTTAGCCAAAGTGGAATTAGTCCTGAAAAACCAGAAAAATAATAAAACTCCAGGACCAGACGGAATACCGGTGGAGCTATAGAAATATAATAAAATAATATTGGAAGAACTAGGAGTGTTTAACGAAGTTTTAGGAAAAGCCAAGATGCCTGAATCATGGACGGAAGCAATAATATCGCTAATCCCAAAAGAAGAAACCAATCTACAAGAAATCCAAAACTACAGACCAATTTCATTACTAAATTCCGATTATAAAATATTTGCAGCAATTATGGCAGGAAGAATTAAACAGGTTTTAAATGAATGAATACACCTGGACCAAAACAGATTTTTACCTCACAGACACATTAAAAATAATACCAGAGTGATTCCTAGACATAATAGAATATTACGAGGTACATCCAGAAAAACAAATGGTACTGGTTTTCCTTGATGCACAAAAACCATTCGACAACATAATTTTGAAATTTATAATAACACTATTAGACAGGATGAAATTCGGAAGAAAAATTACAAAAATGATAGAAAAACTTTATAACAGTCAGACAGCCAAAGTTCTGATGAACGGAGAACTAACAGAGAAGATCAAAATAAAAAAGGGAGTCAGACAGGGATGCCCCTCTTTCCTTTGCTGTTTATATTAACCCTGGAAATTTTATTAAATGAAATTAGGAAGGATCAGGGAATAAAAGGTTTGAGACTCAAAAACGAAGAATATAAGGCCCAAGCCTATGCCGATGACTTAGTATTTGTTCTAGAGGATCCATTAGAATCCAGTCTGAAATTAATTTAAAAATTAGAAGAATATGGCGAAGTGGCAGGATTAAAAATCAATAAAGGCAAAACAAAAATGATAACCAAGAATATGACAAAAAAGCAAGAAGAGGAACTGGAATTAGCAACTAGAATGCAAATAACTAAGAAAGTTAAATACTTGGGAATCTTGGTGTCGGCAAAATGTTCCACAATTAAGGACGATAATTATAATAAACTAGTGACACAAATAAAGATTTAGAAAGCTGGAAAAATATTCAGCTATCACTAATGGGACATATAGCCACAATCAAAATGAATATTTTACCAAGAATCGTATTCTTGTTGCAAGCCGCACCTATTAACCTGGGTAAAACTTTCTTTCAAGAATTAAACAAAATAACCGCTAGGTTCATTTGGCAAGGACGAAAAGTGAGGATTAAATTAAAGTCAATGCAAGATAGCAAGGAGAGGGGAGGTTTAGCATTACCAAATTGGAAATTATACACATTAGCAACAACAATAACATGGGTGAAAGATTGGATAGAGCTAAAGAATAAAAGAATTTTGACCTTAGAAGGCCATGATTTGCAAGCAGGTTGACATACATTCCTATGGGATCATAAAAATAAAACGCACAAATACTTTCAAAAACATTTAATTAGAAGAGCGTTATTGCAAAACTGGCTCAAAATAAAAAAAATTCACTATGTGGAAATTCCAAATTGGCTATCACCGACAGAAAGGACGATCCATCCAAATTTTATAGGTATGAATAAAATGCTAAGATACAGAGACATAATTGACCAACAGGTAAATTTGAAAACAATTGAAGAACTGGGAGAACAGAACATGAAAGTTGACTGGCTAACCTACTTGCAAATCAAAACTAAACACAATAATGATACTATATGACATTGAAACAGAACCACATGAATTGGATAAAATAATTCACAGCTCAGATAGAAAGATGATAGGGAGAATATATAAATTTCTCCTGAAGCATAAAATGGAAGAGGAAATTGTGAAAGAACAAATGGTAAAATGAGCACAGAACTTTGGCTATAATATTGAATTGGATAAATGGGAAAAATTTAGGAGAACAAACTTAAAAATGACACTATCAGTTGCATACAAGGAAAATCAGTACAAAATGTTTTACAGATGGCACCTGGCACCAAAAAGGTTAGCTAAAATCTTAACAAATACCTCCCCAAAATGCTGGAAATGTGAATCAATACATGGAACATACTACCACATATGGTGGACCTGTGAGAAGGCTAAAAAGTTTTGGAAAATGATCAAAAAGTGGCTAGAGATAATAACAGGTGTTAAAATAGAATGGAAACCTGAAATTTTTTTATTAGGAATAATGACTGCGAAATATAAAAAAGAAATTCTGTATTTAATATTACATATAATTACGGCGGCGAGAATTGCCTTTGCCCAGAAATGGAAAAACAAATTAATTCCAAGCAAAGATGAAATAATAAGAAAGATTGTGGACTGTGCTGAAATGGACAAATTAACAAAAGAAATCCAGGGAAAAGAAGAAACAGAATACTATCAGATATGGGATAAATGGTATAGGTGGATGGAGGAAAGAAACAAGAATCAATGAAGGAAGACAACAAAGCCAAAAAATAGTAGTTAAGGAGAATTAACACATATATATGTATCCAAGTGGTTTAAATTTACTAGAGGTAATCAGCCAATATAGCAGACAGATGAGTAAGATAAGAGGGTTAAAATGGTAAAATGCAAATGAAATATAATAGAAGGGGAAACAATACGTGAGCAATATTGATTGGCAATTGCTATTAGAAAGAACAGGAAACTCCTGTTCATATTGTATTGTGTAAATGTGGTATATGTCTAAGTTTTGTGTATTTTACATGTTTTTAAATAAAATTAAAAAAACAACAGCAAGAAAATAGTACTTCCTGTTGTTTGGTGTAACTTAAAACAGGTTGTATTTCTAAACCTTGCCTTTTGAGGATGTACTTTTAGGGATTGACTGGCAAATGCTTGGGCTCTCCAATCCAGTTTTCATCGTAATAAACAGACAGAATAAAGCCCTGCAAAAAGAGAGAAAGATTCTTCTCTTGATTTGGTTCTTTTTAATAGGCAATATAATTTCACCTATACCCCACTCTTCCTTGAGGAAAACTTAGATGGTTGATGCTTCTGAGCTATTACATTTCTTGTCATGTGCTTGGCTCTAATGATGCCATTTCATTTCTAGGATTAAAAGCCTCTCTCCAGAGACTGCAGCTTGAATATGTGGATGTGGTTTTTGCAAATCGACCAGATGGTAATACTCCAATGGAAGGTTAGCAATAAATTTAATAAAAATGTTTTGCTTGATTGATCTTGGCTCATAGGTCTATGCTGCTTATGGCAGGATAGAAAATTGTTGTCCTCAAGGGTGCAGGCAAATTATAAAAAAACCTCTTAAGTCTTGATTCTTTGGAGTCTTCAATATTTTTATTAGGAGACCTGTACTTAGAGTAACGGATGTGTATTTACGTAGCCCACTTAATACGGAGCAGTTTTCAACATCTTTTGTTTGCACTGCATAAATGATTCTTTTTCTTAGTTACTTGTACTTTAATTGACTTAGGATTTCAAGTTGATATTGTAATTTCTGTGCAGCTCCCGTCAGAGATGGCAAAACCATCCATCATTAAATCATACAAATTTACATAGTTGGCATGTTCCATTTTATTTACAGTATTTATTTAAGACATAGATGGCCACCCATCTTAACTAATATGCTTTGAGTGGTGAACAAGAACATAAAAATACAATAAACAGACAAAAACTAATTAAAAACCAATTAAGGCAGATAACCTGGAACATATTTTATACCATAAAATATATACCATATAAAATGCATAAAATTAGTTTTAGAAATCACTGCCAAAAATGCATACTGATTTCACAGTAATGAAATGGAACAAAAAAGCCCAAAGAAACCCAGTAAGAAACCAACTTTACATGTGAAAAATTAAAATTTGAGTATGGTCTAAATCAGGCTTGTCAAACTCGCGGCCCACAGGCCAGATGCATCAGATGCTGGCCACACCCATGGCTGGTTTAGCAAAGAGGAAAAGAGTCCTGATATATCACGTGCCACAGGGGTGGGTTGCTAATCCCGTTCCAACCGGTTTGGTTGGAACGGGCCCGGCGGCGTCCTCGTGCACGCGCGCAGTTCACGCATGCGTCTTAGCGCCTGCGCGATGCTCCAGCTGCTTGTGGAGACTCGCGCAGGCGCTGTAAGTGCCATCCAGCTGCTTGCGGAGAATCGCGCAGGCGCTGTATGTGCCATGCGCCTGCATGGAAGCGCAGAAGCCTTCAAAGACCGGTAAGGAGCGCGGGCGGGCAAGTGGGCCCTTCGCTGTTCCTGGAAGTTACTTACTTCCAGGTTCACCGACCAACCGGTTCACGGGGACCGCCGCAAACCAGTTGAAACCCACCCCTGAAGTGCCACCACCGTGATGACGTGAATTTGACATCCCTAGTCTAAGTCAATGTTTTTCAAACTTGTTCCCTTTGAGATGTATGCACTTCAACTTCCAGAATTCCCCATCCATTACACGGGACTTGAACTCTGTATATCTTAAAGAGGCCAAGTTGTTTCCATATATACACGAAATCACCATACAACAGCTAAAAGAACTGTCTGAGTTTCTTTAAACTGGAGGCAAGTGCACCATCAATGAAATAAATTGGGTTATTAGTTGTTGCTGGAGCTAAAAGCAAGTCTAAATAAGGAAGGTTAGCCAACCTTCTTTATAGAGTTAATTTGATTGTGATTCATTGATCAGGTTATCAAGTTAATGTGCATGGCTTTAAAGTGAAATAGCAAATGGATGCAGTGCCATCCTTAAGTTAGAACAAAGAGTCAGGGGAAGCATATCAAAGTAGCTTCATTCCTCTAGCTGATTTCTAAAAGCCTTGGGTTCTCAGTGCTAATTGTTAGTTCCTCCTTGTCCTAGTTAGCATTCTTGCAGTTAGCACTTTCACATCTCATTATCGCTTGCAACTTTCTTCACACCTGAGTGTTCCTAGCGCCTAATTGATTATGGCCGAGCCAATGCTTAATTTTCCCAAGGAAGATGTACGTGTCTAAAGGGCTTTTTAGCTTTAGTCCAAGAACTGCTTCTCTGGATATTACAGAGCTTGTCATACCACTGATTCGTTCCTCCCCCACTGACTGCAAAGCTGCTAGTAAATATAAAATATATGATATACTATACATTTTCTGCATTTCTATTTCCAGATATCAAATTAATGACCTCCAATTAAAGAGACTAATTCTATTGGAGATTCTATACGATGCAGCTATCCTTGTGATAGCTATTTCTAAATGTTGTGCCAAAGCAGGTATTATTCAGAACAGACTTTGAAATGTGGTACACAAAGCCAACCTCCCATGCCCCCCCCCCCCACACGTCTGGCGTGACTTTATCACACAGCTGACCTTGCCTCCTGAAGTCCTTGAATACTGGAAGAAAGATTTTAAAGAGGTTACTCCATGACATGGATTAACACTGGGTGATCACCTTTTAAAAAATCTGTCCTTGCTCTCAAATATATACTTGAAACCTAGTTCTTTCAGGCAAGAGCTAATAGCTAGGAAGTCAGTTAAATATTCAGTTCCATGTCTAAGGATAGTTTGCTGTTGTTAATCAATAATGACATGTGTATTTGCTGGCTGCTATTGGAAGAGGGATGATGGTTTGGGTTTACCCAGCATCATTTTTCTTAGTCTTTGTACCATAATGAAAAACAACAGAAGCTCCCGGTGTAATAGGTAATGCTGTATTTTTTTGTTGCCTTACCTGGGTGCACATAGAACTCAGGTGCTAATTGATTATGTTTATTTTCAGTAAATATTCCTTTGACTAAAATATACTACATGATAAAGAATGCAATCATCAGACCTTAGCAAAAGCAAATGCTAATTGCATTGCTTTTTGCTTTCATCTTTTGCAAAGCCTTCCTTATCCCTGCAATAGTGCTTTGCCAATAATGCTGTGGTTTCATGTATGACTTCCAAAAGCAATGGGAATTGTTTATTTCCTTGGACTGCTTTGTGTATCATCGTTTGCTTCTTAGTGATTAATCTTTTTTTTAAAAAAAATACTGCTTTGACTGCAGTATTCAATTAATGGCATTATTTTTTCTAAACCAAAATACACAAATTAGGCAAATTAGTTTCTTAACATATAAATTTTTCTGTGGTGCATTATTATTTTTTAATATAAAAATGTAAAGTGTGACTCATCCCTTTTGTACAAATTAAAACAGACACCGGTAGCATTTCTTAAATGTTTGGTTTGATGTGAAGTTTCCTGACGTTGCCCTGTGGGGATAAGGATGAGAGTCTTTACTGGAGATGGGAAGAAGACTGCAAATTTGTTAGCAGATAATGAGCTTAACAGGTTTTGTGACTTGGAGCAAAATACACCTTTTTGTTCAACCAGTTATAATGAAGGTGGGGAATATATAACAGGGCTGCAATTTTGCACGTAGGTCAGGCTGTTTGAAATCAAATACCATAGCTAAGAGTAATTATATTCAGTGGCATTTGAACTATCTATTCTTGCACAGGAATGTATTCATGACAATCATAACTGCATGTGCACAGTTCATTCTAATGGTGTTTATATGAACATCACTTACAGAGACAGTTTTCAGAATTATTGTTCCTCTGTAGTTGTTTACAGGTGAATAAGAATTATGGGGATGGCCTAGGGATCATCACACACAAGTCTTGCTCACCAGTGACAATACAAATAATTGCTGGAATAGCTGGCCTCCCGGCTGTTGTGTGTTTGGCTAAATTTCAGGCCCATCTGTTTGCAGCAGTGCTAATCTCTTACAGTTGTTAAACTATATCTTCTCCCTGCTTATTCTTAGTATCCCTAGATTACTTTTGTGTGTTTATGAAGACTTGTATTTTGGGATTATCTGCACTGCACTAATCTCCCTCTACACAAACAACCTCAAGTATTACTTAACTGGGAAGCAGTGGGAAAAGTAGAACAGGCCAAATGCAAAAATGCAAGACAATTCATGTGTGACATTCACTCCAAGCAGTGATTAACAAGGGTACAGAATTTTATCCATATCTATAGATGTATCGAAAGACATAAATCCAACATTAGCCCCTTAGCTCAGCACCCAACAATATCCACACAGCAATCTACAATTGCTACAGCTAGATATGGTAACCAAACCACATCTGGATTTCAGCAGTCACAATAAAAACAAACATATAATTCAAGGGTCTCCAAACTTGCCAATTTTAAGGCTTGTGGACTTCAACTCCCAGAATTCTCAGTAAGACATAGTTGGCTGAGGAACTCTGGGAGTTGAAGTCCACAAGTCTTAAAATTGGCAAGTTTGGAGACCCTTGATATAATCCATCGAAAATAGCCACCCTGCACCCAAGACAAAAGGGAGAAGGGAGGCTAGCTAACCAAAGTGCTCATTTCATCCACACTGCAACACTGATGGTATTATCTAGCAGGGAAATAAAATGTCTACCACCCGGATATCAGCTCAGAACACTTGAAAATGAAATGTGTTTGGGTTTCTTTCTATTGCATCAGGAATTCAAGAAAGTCTAACATAAAGTAATTGGGGATTACTTTTTATTATTATTCTTATACTTTTAGAGTAGGAGGGCAAAGTTGAATTTCCTAAGTTTTGTTTTGTTTGGTATAGAACAGTGTTCTCTTTATATACATACAAGGTAGGATATCAAAAGAACATGTGGGGGAGTCAGGATAAAGCTTTGTGATGGAGAAGCTTCACTGAGAAAGAAAGAAAAGGGAAAGAACAAACTGTGCAAATTGTATTGTTGTCTCCAACCTTGGCACCTTTACTATTTGTGGACTTCAACTCCCAGCTCTATTGGCTGAGGAATTCTGGGAATTGAAGTCAACAAGTCATAAAGCCACCAAGGTCATAAAAAAATAGCAATAGCAGTTAGACTTATATACCGCTTCATAGGGCTTTCAGCCCTCTCTAAGCGGTTTACAGAGTCAGCATATTGCCCCCAACAACAATCCGGCTCCTCATTTTACCCACCTCGGAAGGATGGAAGGCTGAGTCAACCCTGAGCCGGTGAGATTTGAACAGCCGAACTGCAGAACTGCAGTCAGCTGAAGTAGCCTGCAGTGCTGCATTTAACCACTGCGCTACCTCGGCTCTAGACCCACAAGAACGTAGCCCAGGTCACGAAAGGCGTCTGAAATGGGTTTCATTTGGTCTTGTCCTGCTTAAAATGCTTAAAAAAGCATCCCCCAAAAGCAGGACTCCCAACAATGGCTAGTTTTGGCTGTGTGATGTTTGATTAGTTTTCAAAACCATCCCTATTCTTTGGTAGCCATTTGCACTTTTGCACATCACTATCTTCTTTTTAACAAATGTAAGAGGATTTCCTGAAATCCACAGATAAATTACTTGTGGGGAAATCTAATCTTCCTATCAGTAAATACAATTGGCAACTCTTTAGGCTTCTTCCTACTGCCAATAGGAACCTTCAAAGCAAATGAAACATGAGTAATTGAAAATGATTTCTTTAATCAAATGCTGGTTCTGGAAATGTTCTGAAGGCCCCAAACAACGTAATTTATGCATAAAGACATATGCAGTGTTCTACAAGAAAAATATTTCTAAGTACTTAATCATCAGGATAGGATCTATACCAGTGATGGCTACCCTTTTCTGGACCGAGTGTCCGAAGTGTGTGCATGCGTGAATGTGCGCGAGCCCGAACCCCCAAAATGCAATGTGTGTGCAGCCCCATGCATGAGCACACCCCCAACCATGCCCCACCCTCATGCATGCACACATGCCCCCCACATGCGTGTGTGACGCTCATGCATGGCAGAGACCCGACAACCATCTGGCCAGCAGGAGGTGCACATGCATGCACAGTGGAGTTGAACTGGCGCGACGGCTTGCGTGCCCACAGAGAGGGCACTGCCTGCTACCTGTGGCACGTGTCCCATAAGGTTCGCCATCACGGATCTATACCATCTCCATGCGCGCTGCATCTATTTGCAGCTTGTTGTTACTGTTTGACCAATTGCACAGCCTTGTTTCATGCTAATGCTCAAACCCACCATACTGTTAATCCTCAGAAGGAAAGATAAATGCACATGGTAGAGCAGGCGATGGGATGGGAATGTTTGTCAGCATAGCTTACACATTTTTTCAGCTCTTGCCTTCGGTTATAGTGACAAGTATTTATGTGTCTAAGCATTGAAGGCTAAGTACTTCCATTTGAGTCACTGAACACACATTGAAATATTATCTGCCTCTGACAGCCTTCCGAATTACCCATTAAGTGAAAATAATTCAAAGAGAGACTCTCTGTGCAGTTCCATACTTGTTCACTCCAAAGTAAGCACTCCTTTAATTAGACTTTTTTTGCTGGGGGGAGGGGACTGTCCTTAGTCTTAATTCCTGGAGAAAGCTTGAACTAGTCCCTGCAGTTTTCTTGACACCATTTTTTGGAAGTGGTTTGCCATTTTCTTCTTCCTAGGACTGGCCCAGAGTTAGCCAGCTGCTTTTCATGTCTACGGAAGAGACTAAAACTAACAGCTTCCTGGTTTCTAGCTTGGTACCTTTAACCACTATACCAAACTGGCTCTTTTAATGAAACATACTTCCCGATATATGTCCCTCCAAATATTGCTCTCCTGATGTGTTTCAGAATAAAAGTGCGAAAATTTCAAGCTACTCTGACTAATACAGTTTCCCTTTCTCTGAATATCTATGGAGATTTTCAGTCATCCAAGCCAGGGTTGTCCAAAGGTGCTTTTTTCAAAAGGCAACTGGACTTTTTTGCTTGAAGAGATTTCGCTTCTTATCCAAGACGCTTCTTCAATTCTGACTGAGTGGTTAAGAATGGAAGGGTTTATGTTCCTTCATGGGACTTTGAAGGCACAGAAAAGATGTCATCAACAACTGTCAGAAAAAATGGTAACGACCACATGACTGAAAGGAATATAAATCTTTCCATCCTCCACCAGTCAGTCAGAACTGAAGAAGCTTCTCGGATGAGAAGCGAGATGTCTTCAATCAAAACAAAGTTCAGTTGCCTTTTGAAAAGAAAAAAAAAAAGCACAGCATCCACAGTTTCTGGAAATATACAGTCCTAAGGACATGATAGGTATTCCTCAACTTACAACAATAATGGAGCCTAGAATTTAGGTCGTAAATCATGGCAGTCATTAGTTAAGGCACCCACACAACCAATCCAATTCTACAATTTTTATTGAGGCAGTGTAAAGTGGAATCTGGTAGTCATAAAGCAAACATGGCAGTCATAAAATGAGTCAATTCATTCCTATGAGTGATTTTTGTCAGACACTGGCAAAGATATCAAAAATTGCAGTCCTATGATTGTAGAATACTATAATCGGCTATAAAAAATGAGCTGGTTGCCAAGCGCCTGTCATGGGACCATGGAGATGGGATGACACCATCAGAACTCTGGAACTAGGTCATAAGTAATTTTGGGAGCAGTCCATTGTAACTTTGAATGGTCACCAAACAACTGGTTGTTAAGCAAGGACAACCTGTAGGTTGATGAAGATAATTTGGAGCAATTCCTTCTACCTGGTTTTCTTTACAGTTGAATGAACTCTTCCCCCTGTTAAATTGAAATATGCCATGGCAATAGTAAAGGATGCATATCATTTGCCATTTGTGGTCACCACCTCAGCTTTTCTTCAGCTGCTTGTTCATTCCTCAATAGTGTCATTGTCTATTCCACAAGGAAACCATGAACGTTTTTAGACAAAGTATGAAACAGCTCTCTGAAAAAAATAGCAGATCCCACAGAGAGGTCTTTTATGGAGTATTGTACTTTCATCCTACCCCCACAAGGAATTCTTCCACTGCCTTCCTATTATCTGGAAAGCTGACTTGGAAAATGTGTTGGTCTCAGTTGCTGAACCCTCTCAAGTTACAAATGAGGCTATGCTACTCCTTTTCTATTAAGAAAATTGGTGCAGGACAAAAGGGATCTTCTTCTCAACGGTGCTCATTATTTCAGTTGTCTCCCAAGCCTAGAAGTCCTTCAATGGGCATGTTGGCCACAAGTCTCAAATCAAAAAAAGATAAAATAAATCCCTTTATTAAAAATAATAATAGCCAAAACCCTTTCAGCTTTTACCAACATAAAAATTATAGTTTGTCTATGATGCATTCAAAAGAACTGAGTAATTGTGAGCTATAAACATCTAAACCAAACAGGTATTAGAGCTCAGCCTCCAAATAAGCAAACAATAAATATCCTGTTAATAATTATTAGTGCTCTTTGTTTTCCTCATTGTAGGAAGAGAGTAGGAATGGCATGGTGGCCTAGCAGTGACACAGTACATGGTGAAGCAGTGCATGGTGGCCTAGCAGTTGCCTCCCACTCGGAAGGTTGAGCTTTTAATTCTGGGTACATCATATGTTTCTCTCTCAGGGTGCAAAGAGAAAATATCTGCTGCGAACTCCACATAGGTGTCAGGAAGGACATCTGGCCTGTAAATGCTCAACTCCATCCAGTCGCCCCAACTTTACCCTGAATGAAAGAATTACAGGGTCATAAAAAGGAAGTTATTGTAAGAAGAAAATAATTTTAATTTAGGATGTCAAGAAACCAGGTGTCTAATAGAACCTTTTCTGACCAACAAATTTTAAAGGCATACACTTTGGTGAACCTCATGATTTGATATCCTCATATTTCATTAATATAGGCTAACAAGATATGTCAGTCTACTCTGTTGTGAAATCACAGTCTAATTTCAACAACAATAAATTCCATGGACCACTTCATTCCTTCACTTTGTATTTTGTATTTTACATTCAATCTTTTCTGACAGTTCATTAATTTAAATTTTGATCATTAGTCGAAATGTCATGCTACAAGAACTTCGAAGAATATATTCTTCAACTGGTTAAAAAGAAGGCCAGTTACTATTCTCCTGAACAGCAATAATGTTAATTTTTCATGGTATCACATTGTTGGTGTTGGAAGAAATGAACATTTGGGTTCAGTTCCAAGTTGGGAAAAAGACACTGGATACAATGGTGGCTGTTTGGAAAGATGGTTTTAATGGCGGACAGGACCACATGGCTTGAAGTCTCACATGGGTGAGAGAAAGAGAGAGATTTATACCCTCTGTTGGGCCCCACGTTAGAGCTTCCTGTTCCTGTGTAAGAAATGTATCCCATTGGCTGTCAAACTCCCAAGGGGTGGGGGATCTTAGCTAACTTTGTACACTATCTGTATCCCAGGCTTGTTTGAGCCTTGCTGGATGATGTAATTTTCCCAGGTGCCATGTGGTGAGATGGTTAGAAGGCTGATCTTATCATGTCCTGAATGCCATGTCTTAATCCCATCACCCTGGAGCTGAAGCGGGGAGAGGGAGCTGCTTTGTCTTTAAAACATGTTTCTCCTTTTCTCATCCAGGGAATCATAATATTCTCCCTATTTAATATTTCCTAGAATATTTCATTTTGCTAGGAGAGGGGTGGGTGCTAACTTCCTACATTGCTTTTGTTTTTGTTAAATCCCACTGCTATTAAAAGGGCAATTTTTCTTATTTCATTTCATTTTTTTATTTATTTATTAGATGTCAATCTCATCTTTTCCCCATAGCTCAAGGCATCCAAATAGAGAATCTTTTTTTTTCTTTTTTATTACCATAACACTCTCAGGGATTATTGGTCTAAGAGAGCATGCCTTCCCATGCTGAAGTTGGGTCTCCTCAGTCCTAGTCCAGCTGCTTAACCAATACAGGTGGTCCTCATTTAACAATTGCCTTGGGGAGCAACCATTCAGTTATGATGGTGATGGAAAAGTAATTTTGCAATCAATGGCCTTATAACCTTTGCAGCATCTCTGTCTCTTGGTCTGGAATGGGACAACTCACTGCAACCAACTCGCCACAGTCAGCTCGCCACAGCTAATTCAGCGTGGCCAACTCACCAGGGACAACTCGCTCTGGGACAACTCATTGCAGTTCAACAATTCAATTTAATTATTTAAAATAATTTTAAAATATTTTTAATGTTTCTCATTCTCATTTCATTTTATCCCCCCTTTGCTATCCATTCCACTATTTCTTCAATATTAGTGTAATTCTTGTCCTGCAGCAAGTTGTTCCATGGCAAGTTGGCCACAGCGAGTTGGCCACAAGAAGTTGGATGCAGTGAGTTGGACGCAGCGAGTTCTCGTAGACCCCCCTTCAATCACAGGTTCACCATTACAGCCCGTTAGTACACTTTGTCCTGTGTTCGACCCGTTTTCTTGTTGACCCCCTTGCAAAGTGGAATTCTTGCCTAAACAAGCTGTCCCTTCCTGAATTGCTTTTCTCCTTAGCGCAACTCTTCCCTAAAATGTGCTAACTGCAAGTTAACAAGCTCAGTTCTGTGACCTTAATTAGCCTTCACAGCTGTTGCCTGAAATTGACAAGACCTAATCAGTTTCACATTAAAGACTTTTGTTTGCCTCCTAAGGCAAACGTCAACGCTAGCACATTCCTTTAATATGTATTCCCTATTGTGTGACTTCTTACTGTCTTGTAATCCCTTTCTCTCCAAAGAATGTAAATACAAAGAATGTAAGTCAATTCTCTTCCTGCTAATTATCCCAGGGGTGGACTGAGCATTTCAAAGGGTGGTGAGGGTGGGGGAAAATGGCTACAAGATTTATCCCTTTACCTGACCTCTTGTGAGTCCAGTTCCAGAAAATGTTCTGCCATTTGGACTTACCCAGCAGCTTGGCATCATATCTTATTTGGGCTCTAGAAAACAAAGGAAAGCTGAAATAAAATCATAAGCTCAGTTGCAGTCATGTGATTTTTTTCTCCACTTAGTGACCCCTTTGCTTAACAAATGAGTTGCCATTCCCAATTGCAATCACTAAACCAAGACTACTTGTTTATCACACAGGCTGTGTAGCTTCCAAAGAATTAAAGAATTACATGTTCAGGTCAGTCTCTCAAAATATACGTTGTTTTGTAACAAGCCAAAATATTACAAACGTGAGCAAATCTTAATGATTAAAAAAACAGATAACAGTGGGATTGGGAGGTATCTCTTAGATACTGTCAGCCTCTACTTTGCTTGCTTGCTATTGGCTGCCATGAAAATGGGGAGGGTGGGGGTTTGAGATATTTGGGAAGGGGAATTACTGGTGCTGGAGGAGTTATCAGGAAAGGAGTTTTGTTCTCACCATCTTCTGCGCATGCTGATGGCTTGTGTTTGGTCTTGGTCAAGGTCTTTGCATACGAACTAAATGAGGGCTTTTGAATATGCACCCCACATGACACCTTAGGGAGTTGCAGATTGGACATTGGGTTGGGGTAATTGGGGAGAGGATGCTGGAAAACGTTTGATGTATACATGTTCGCGCCTTTTGGCTCAGATCTTGCTTTTCTTTCGCTGCTACCAATTCATATCTAGTAAAAATACTTTATCTCTATTCAAATGGAGTTGAGGTTTTTCTTTTTTTGGATATTCAAGGAGGCATGTCTGACATTATCTATATTATAAATTTCAGTTACTTTGTGGGTGGTTTGGGGCCAATCAATGTCTCTCAATTCAGTGCCTCTTAACATACTGTTGGCTAGAAGAAAAATGGATGAGGAAATCTAGAAAAAAAATATTGAAAACTCAAGATAACATTCTCATGATGTTTTGGGAATGTAACTCTAATCTTTGATGGAGAATTTAAGAACTTCTCAAAACACTTGAGGTATCAGGCTAGAAGGTGTCCTTTTGAAATTTGCAAGCATAATTATATTATAATTATGTCTGTTATATTTGCAAGTACAGGTTTGGTTCCTAATCGTACTAAAAATGGTTTATTGAATAAATCACAATTGTTTTACAAACTGTAAAACAGTTTGTGTGGGGTTCACACAAAGCCTAAACTAAAGCAAATCAATTTGCTGGCCAATTTCTCCCTACACACACACACACTCTTCACTTTTATATCCATAATTTTATTTTGTTTTTTTTTACTATTTACTTCTATGATGTTAAGAGGATGCAAGTTGGTCAGGAACTTGCATTCTTTTAACATTAACTACTGGTCAGCAGTATGTGTGACTTTGATCATTCTCAGATTTCCTCCTTCCTTTTTCTTTAAAGTTTTATTGTTTTCAAGCCCCAACTCTTGATTTCCTCCTTCTTAATGATAGCATTCATGGACCAAAAGGAACTAGCTCAGGGATGTTGTGATAACTGTGTATCAGTGGAGAGAGGCTGTAAGACGATCTTGGACCCAGGAAGAAGAACTAATGGAGGACAAAGCCATTGTTCACATCTTAAATTGACAGGAGAATAACTACTTGTAGGAAGCTAACCTCACATAGACTCATATTAGGAAAATCAAGAAGAAAATGCAAAGAACTCCACATGGTGTTTGTGATAATTACAACTCTCGCATCATTGTCTTTTGGAAATGTTCCTATTTCATGACTGCTGATGTGAGCAATGTTGCTATGATTCCCTTGCAGTGGATGGGAGCATCTGCGTAAGGTCTTATTTTCTATTGTGTGAGGGAAACATTAATGGCATCATAATTGGTACTGTTCTTAGAGGTACATGTAGGTTTTTAATGAAGCTCGGGAGAATAGTTTTTGTCTATGTTCAGATTGCTCTTATTTTTCAGACATAATAGCTCTTACCCCCATTATCCTGTTCTTGATGAGACAGCTTTACAGCTTTATATCCCTGTAAAGAATGCTGGGTGAATTGTTTAGCCCGATTCAATATTCCAGGTGGCTCAGTGGCTAAGATGCTGAGCTTGTCGATCAGAAAGATCTAATGGAGTGAGCTCCCGTTACTTGTCCCAGCTTCTGCCAACCTAGCAGTTCGAAAGCATTTAAAAATGTAAGTAGAAAAATAGGAATCACCTTTGGTTGGAAGATAACAGCTGTTGTCCCCAATTCAGGTCTGAGCCTGGTGCCAAAGCCAATGATGGACGCCAGACACGAGGCGCAGGTTTTCTGATTGCTTTTTATTGGCGTACTCCAGTGGTTCCCAAACTTGGCAACTTTAAGACTTGTGGACTTCAACTCCCAGCAGAGCTGGCTGGAGAATTCTGGGAGTTGAAGTCCACAAGTCTTAAAGTTGCCAAGTTTGGGAACCACTGGCATACTCTAAGGAAAAGGGTTCCTGGTCAAAAGGCCAAGAAACAAGAACAAAGGATTAAGAAAGCTTTATACATTTTCACTAAAGGAGAAGGCGGGACAAAGTGAATAAGAAATATCCTCTAATAAACATTTTAGCAATAATTCTACAATTTGTTCTATTGGTCTATAGCTGTCCCATTCCTAAGCCTTGGCTAATGAATGCTCCAGGAGTTATCCAATAGACATTTCATTTGCTGCCGGCCATCTCTATTCCTAACTTTTAGCTGAGGTCTGCAAGTTGTCTAATTCTTGTTACTTTTATCAACTTTCTAACTACCCATAATTGCTACAAGCTTTAGACATGCCTATTTCCTGTTGATAAGCATTCTTTGTTCGTGCCAGACAGATACACACACCCCAATTACAGTCTTCCTGATTTACTTTCAAGTGTGTGCTTTAGCAGCCAGCCCATTACAGTGTTCCGTGCACCTTCAGCATTTAGTCATGCCAGTCAAATGACCTCAGAGACATCTTTGGACAGCGCTGGCTCTTTGGCTTGGAAACACAGATGAGCACTGCCCCCTAGAGTCAGGAACAACTAGCACATATGTGCGAGGGGAACCTTTACTTTTAATATTTCAGGGTTCAGAAGTCTAGTTCTCAGATGATGGGGAGAGTTGGAAACATTGTGTTTCAAATTAAGATATATACATGGAACATTTAAGGTGCATTTCAGGTGATCCTCATTGAATAACTACTTGTTCGGTGATGGTTTGAAGTTACAGCAGCGCTGAACAAGGAGGACTACAACAGATCCTTGTGGCTGTCACAATAATTCTGCAGTCGCACAATAGTGATTCGATGCTTGGCAACTGGCTTGCAGTTGCAATGTTGCAACATCCTGCAGTCACAGGATTTCTATTTGCAATCTTCACTACCAGCTTCTGACAAGCAAGGTTAAGGTCTCAAATGTTAGGTCTCAAATGTTAATCACATGTCTGCAGAATGCTGCAACTACATTGGATTTACCTAGTGATGACAACTGGATTGCCACCACTGCATGTCTCTGCCACCTTCTGCGATGTTTTTTTGACTTTTCGGCCTATGTCTTGGTATTTCCTTCAAAACTTATTCAGATTAACTTTTTGATGTCAGTCATGCTCTCTTAAACAATGTTTAGTGTTTGCCAATTTATGTAGCATTATCATATCTGGGCTGCCCTAATCCAAGGAACCAGTTGATGGGAGCAGAGTGTTAAGAGTGTTCTTTACCTTTTTGCTGCCCTCTATTGGCTATCTGGAGCTTTGCAGCCCAGATATGGTGGCTGTACAGTATTTGGTCCATTCCTTTCATACTGGATCTAGAATGTATTATGTTATACTGGTTTATGTTCTAGCTCAGGGGTCAGCAACCCATGGCTCTGGAGCCACATGTGGCTCTTTCATCTTTCTGCTGCGGCTCTCTATCGCTCAAAATATGCGTCACAACCATCAATGTGTGATACCTGCCAACATGCAATTTATTGAGCTTTTCGATCCCCCGTAGGATAAATCCAAGAAAAGAAAAGTTTCAGAAGAAAACAGAACATTTAATTCAACTACATATGCTAGTTCTGTGGCCGCTCAGGAAATAGTCAGGCACAGGAAGGGTTTTGTGGCTCCCGGTGTTTTCTTTTCGGTGGGTAATGGGTCCAAATGGCTCTTTGAGTTCTTACGGTTGCCGACCCTGTTCTAGCTGGAGTTTCGAAGACTATTTTCAATCAGTCAGTCAGTCAATCAATCAGCTAGTTAGCTTTTCTATGTGACTTCCAAATTTCCTTTCTGTTATGACAAAGATCCAGTGCTACACCTTGCTGGCAAAGTTATGAGCGATCATGTTCTACCCGTGAATGGAGGCAAGTTGAGTGGGACAAATGATGGCTTTAGGCAATCCCCCAACTCTTACACATAATGTTTAAGCATACATACATGTATGGATATGTGTACATGTATGCACATGCATGCAGACGTGTACTTAAACAAATTCTTGTGTTAACATGTTGATTGCAGTTTAAAATATCGTTGCCTTCTTCCTAATAAAAATGTAAAGATTTTGGTCGCAATCATTAATGCTCTTTGTTTGGAGCAACTCCTGCTTTTATCCAGAAGAATTTGCATAGGATCAGAATATTAACAAAAATACAAAACAAAACCTAGAGCTAATTCATTGCCATCCTACCATATGTAGAGTTTCCATGGCAACTCTATCCTTAATGTCATTCTGAAATGCATGATAAACAAAGTTCCAAAGTTATAGTCCTATGGATAAATTGTTTTTTAATGAGGATAGGTTGGAGAGCAGGGTGGGCATTTTTTTATTTTGCTGATTTATACCAAACCTTTGCAATTAAGAGCCATGCTGCCTAAGTTCATCAGCAGATAATCTGTAACAACCAGATGTTGAGCTTTCTACTAAGATAATTTAATGAAATTCCTTAAATCTCATTCATACCTCTAGGACAGAGGTGACAGGAGGCAAGAAACACCAGAGCAGGATAGTATTTCTCCTGGTGATGCAAAATTTGTACTGTAATTATCCTCTGTGCTGTCAACCAATAGATTGGTGATGATGAGTAAGACAGTTAGAAAACTGGGAAAGTTAACTTGTTTTAGTACTTTTCCTTTTTTAATGGGAAGTCCTTGGTATGAATTGGTTAGCTTTTTTATCATATTTCAATATCAGTCACACTGGTATTTATAGAACAGTGGAGGGGGGGGGAGTTTACAATAATGCAATGTATGCCTCCCAAGTCAGTTCTCAAACTCTGCTGCTTAGTGATAGATCACATGATTTGCCTCCAGCTTCTGGCATCTCCAGTTACAAGGATGACAACATGATATTAGGTGACATGAGTTTCTGGTCTGCAAATGAAATCTTGAAAACCCACAACCTATCTGAGAAAGTAGACCAGGGGTGTCAAACTCAAGGCCCATGATCTGAATCCAGCCTGTGGGGTACTTACCATATTTTTCAGAGTATGACGCACCTTTTTCCCTCCTAAAAGAGGGTAAAAATTTGGGTGTGTCTTATACACTGAATGTAGCTCCACCCACCCACCAGCCCCAACCCTTTGACCTCTCCCTCCCAGCAATTTACCTCTTTGCAGCAAACGGGGGCTTGCGGAGGCTTCAGTAAGCTATAGCAATCCCTGAAGCCTGTAACAGCTGATGATCCGAGAAATTGAAAGTGAAACTTGCTGGCAAATTGCTGGGAAGCAGATTTTTTTTTCTTGTGCTAATCAGGCTGTTTGCTGCAAGGAGGTAAGTCAACAACTATAAATGCCTATAGAATGTTCAAATTATTAGACTTATTTTTTAAAGGCTGCTTTATTATTATTCTAGACAACTTAACAGAATGAAGAAGCTTTTTAAAATAAATGCTTGATCTGAAGAGGCCCCGTGCTATTTTTTTAAAAAGTGGTATTCTTTTAAATAGCAGAGACTAACTATACTTCCAGAAAGGACATCAATTTTAATAGCATTTATACAAGTATAGTCTGAAATATAGTACAGTATATTGTTTATACTATTTGTTGCAAGGAGGCAAATTGCTGGGAGGCAGAGACAGATATTTTCCCCTTGTTTTCCTCCCCAAAATCTAGGTGCATCTTATACTTCGGAGCGTCTTATACTCTGAAAAAAACGGTAGATCTTGCCAACGGGACCACTCTGGAAATGATGAAGGACTGGCCCAAAGTGCCTCTGCTAGCCAAAACAGGCTCCTGAGCTCTGTTTTCAGCTGTGACAGCCTCCTGGAACCCTCTGCCAGCAAAAACAGAGCTTAAGCTCTGAGGGACTGCCTGTCTTCTGTGATGATATTCTCTCCAAAGAGAATATCATCACAGAAAAGCCAAGATGAAGAATCATCTACCAACTTCATTAGATGTGAATCTCTACCATTCATATTTGTTCCAAGCAAATCAGTCAATACCTAGAAGCCAACTCAAGCGGGCTAGATCAATCATTTCTACCCAGAGAAGCCAATCCTGCAAGCACATAGGAACCAGGTTTTTTACAGGTCAAAAACAGTACTTTAAATTGTATCCCACAGCCTTCCAGCAACTAGTGCAATAACTAAGCATAACTCAGGCATAGTGACTTTCATCCATCGGCATGTAGGATATCACAATGAAGGAATAGGTCAGGTTTAGCTTTCAAAAGAGAGGATAGAATCCATGAAACATGGATTCAAGGCAGAGGGGGGAAAAGACTTCTCAACAGTGAGAGCAATTTTATGGTCAATCTAATAATGCAAAGATATAGTAGGTCCCTTTCATGGCATAATGAACAGACAGAGGTTATATAACCATCTGTTACTGATGCTTAATTGGGATTCCCATGCAAAGCAATAAGTTGTATTTGATGGCTTAAATAGCCCTTCCAAGCTGTATAATTTTGTCAAACGACCCACTGAAATTTATTCATTTTTTTTTGCATATATAAATAAACAGGATTTGTACAAACCCACCACTGTGGTGTTTGTATAATTTGTATTTTACTCAGTTCAGTCAGTTGCCTTGTTCTTGAGAAATTAAAATCTATGCGCCAAAAATCCCATTTAACTCTTTCTACAATGCTGCCCTCTTGTGTTATGAAACTAGTTTTGCCACATGTGTAATGTTGCCACACTTTCGTTTTTTACTTAAAAGGGATTGTTCACTAACAAAATTGTATATTAATCGTGTTCAAGTAAATTAACCTAATCTCTTTTTCTCCAACACAAAATAAATAAAAGTAATAATCATTACAATCACTGTTGACCATCATCCATCCTTATAAGTTGTATCTAAGATGGCAGATGGAGCACCACAATGCAAGTCCTGCCCTTTTTTGATTGTATATCAGTGTCACACAAACATTCAAAATGATGGGGTTTGCAGTTGTGAGACCAACCCTGTTGTCTAAACAGTTTTGATGCCTTTGTTGTTCCTGCTGAAACAACTGTGAGATGCAGTCTTTTTGTGATTTCTGGCATTGATTTCCAAGCTTTGAGGAGCAATATGGAGTAAAAAACTGTCTACCATCTGTCTTTGCAAGCCAAAACATCATCTTTCATTTTTAGTTTCATTTTTATAAAAGTAAGCATCTAGAAAGGATAACAGAAAGGTATGTATATTGTCTGCTTCAGGGATCAATTATCTTTTGAAGTGCTTTACCATTTTTTTAATGTGATTGAAACATCAAGATATGGCCAAATCATGTAAGATTTCAGTCTAACAACATGAGATGCCATGATATTTTACACGAGAACAATATTTTTGGCATTCTTTGAAGAAGTTTTGTGAGAGTTCCAACCCCACAAGGTGTTTTGCTATTCAAAAATTCATTTCAAGTAGTCCTCAACTTACAGCCATTCATTTAGTGACCAATCGAATTACAATAGCACTGAAAGAAGTGACTTATGATTGTTTTTCACACTTATGATGGTTACAGTATCCTTATGGTCACATGATCAGAATTCAGGAGCTTGGCAACTGGCATGTATTCATGCCAGTTGCAATGTCCCAGGGTCATGTGATCACCTTTTGTGATGTTTTCATAAGCAAAGCCAGGTTCACTTAACAACTGTGTTACTAACTTAACAACTGCAGTGATTCATTTAACAGCTATGGCAAGAATGGTACAATGGGGCAAAATTCACTTAACAATTATTTTGCAATGGAAATTTTAGGGTCAATTGTGGTTATAAGTTGAGAACTACCTGTACTTTCTTGTAGAGAAGTTCATAATTAGAATTGAAGAAATGTTTGGTGATCAGTCTGTAAATACCATCTTACAACCAGGAAGGGAGGAAGGAATGGGAAAGAAACTTAAGATTTCCCTGACTACCAAGTTTCCCTGACTACCAAGTCTTTGGCATGGGATGTGTGGCAGTGAATCTTTGTTAGGCTTTCAACATTTGCTTGTTGTGTCCTGCAATAATAAGTGAGAGTTTATTCCAGTTATTCTAATGGTGCCTGTTTCCTGCTATGGCTTACCACAAAGGACTGACAGATATCATCCAAGGGTGTTGGATTATTATGTTGATGATGGGTCATTGGTTGTCTGATGGTGACTCTCTTTAGTTTTAGTGGTTGCTTGAAAATCATCTCTGGATTAAATTTCAGATTGAAGATCCAGATGCAGTTCTCCATGAGATTTCTCCCAAATAACCATTCAAAGAACAGCTCTTGATTGATTGATTAGATTTCTATGCTACTCATTTCACCTAAGTGACTCTGGTTTACAACACCATGACAAAAACACATGAATAAAATCCCAGATTTGAGAACAAGTCAAACTTTAAAGGAAAAGTAAAAACAACGTTAAAAACTCAGCAAAAGATTATGAACAAAAGTTGTGAACAAAAGTTATAAAAGGTTAACGAGGCAATGGAAATGTCCTCAAGCCATCAGACATCTCCAGGGTTCTTACACCCACATGCTAATGGGCAAAGTCAAGTCTTAACATTCTTCCATAAAACCAGAAGAGCTCTGTGGGTAAGATGATCCAAAGGATGGGGGCAGCAGCTGAGCAGGCCCTCCTCTTAGATGCCACCAGGGAATTCCTTGACCTACAAGAAACATAGCACGCCTCCATTCTTGACCTGGTCGGAAAGGTCAGTTCAGTTGGGATGAGACGGTTGCTTAAGTGCCAGGTTCCATGAAATGAGGAACTAGTAGAACTAATATCGAAAGACTTCCCCATCAGCAGTGGCTATACTGGCATGCTGGGTCTCATTAAGGCTGATATTACTCATTACAATGCATTTTCTTTTTTGTCCCTTCTTACATTAAATAATTGCAGGGCAATTAATCAGTATAAGTGTCATTTCAGATGCGTTATTGTATTACTTTTACTATAAGAAGATAATTTTATTGCAAAGTAATTGTCTAACACTGTAACAGCAGAAGAATTTTTTTTCTTATTCTTGTAATTGGAGGGGAGGCTAACAGGTGATACCAATAGAAGAGGTGAAACTGTGCAATATAATATGCTTGAACTATTTTACGGGGAGCTTCAGAATTAAAAGGAGAGAATAAAACAGAGAGAGATGAAAAAGCTCGTAATGTAGTTTATAGCTCAGTTAATACAAATTTCTGGCTATACTCCCTTGTTCTGTAAAGCCTAAAGTCAAGAGCCTAAACTCGACCTAAATAACATGACTGTTCATTTCCATTCGCATAGTGAGTATTTGGTAAAAGGCAACATGATTTCTCAGATTGAAAATCTAGGAATCTTGTTGGATTGCAGTTTGAGATTAATATAAACCAACATTTACCCCTGCCCCACAAATGCAGTTATTGGCTCCATCATCAAAAGTATACTGTCAAAATCAAAAGAAGTAACGGTTCCTCTCTGCAGTGTTAAACCACATTTAAGAATGCTACACCAAGTTCCAGGTACTGTATTTCTGAAAGACACTGAAAAATTGTGTCATGTCTGATGGACAACTAAAACAAGGGAAATACAATCTAACCAATTTTAGGTAAAAATGGTAAAAATAACAAACCGGTTGGGAATTAAGTAAGGAATTTCACTCCCTCACCAAAGACCTGGGTGAAGATCCAGGTTTTCATAGCCATTCTAAACAAGAGCAGAGTGAAACCATCTAGATCTCAACCTTGGCCTACCTGAAGATGTGTTGACTTCAACTGGCTGGGGAATTCTGGGAGTTGAAGTCCACGCATCTTCAGGTAGACCAAGGTTGAGAAACACTGATCTAGATAGTGGGGAAGACTTATTCCAGAGGGCGACAGAGAAAGTGTGCTTCCAGGTAACATTATTTAATTGAAAGAACCTGGAGACTGCCAACCCTACAAGACTGAATGAGCCAGGCAGATACTTCAGCAGTGGTGGGTTCCTACCTGTTCGGACTCATTCGGCTAAATTGGTAGTGGTTTGGTGGCCTGGGTCGCTGGAACCGGCAGCAACCCAGGACTGCCATGCCCCCAAACCGGTTCTCCAGGCGGTGCCTATGGTGCCACCATCTTGTTTTTTGCTTCTGAGCATGCACAGAACAATTTTTAGCGCACGGCGCACCCACAAGCAGACCAGCAGTAGTGACTGCCAGAACACACCCCTGTACTACAGTATTGGAGACAGGTAGTCCCTCCAGTCCCCAGGCCTTATACCAGGTAAGGGTTTGTTGTAGATAATGACCAGCACCTTGAATTGTAGTTGAAAGCAAACTGGAAACCAGTATAGCTTACGAAGGAGAGATGTTATGTGGGCATACTGAGGAATACCCTTCACTGCCCATGTTGCTGTATTGAGAACCCGCTGAAGATTCTGGGTGGTCTTGAAAGGGCAAACCATGCAGACTATGTTGCAGTAGTTGGTGTATGTGGTGATCAGGCCATGAATGATTGTCTGAATCTAGAAAAGAATATACTAGGCACACCAGTTGGTATGTAGGAACTGCAAGCCAAGTAATATGCCCAGGTTGGGTTAGTGCAAGGATGTCAAACTCAATTTTATTGAGAGCCACATCATGATTGTGGTTGATCTTGGGAGGCAAAGGGTGGACATGGGCAGGGTGAGTGTGGCCAGCTCAGCATCACTCATGTCAGGGGTTCCTGTGGCGGCCTGAGCACTCTGCCAGCGACACGGCCCTCGGAGCTCCATTTTCTCTGGCAGAGGCTTTCAGGAAGCCTATAAGAGAGCTCATGAGCCTATTTTTGCTGGCAAAGGCACTGTGGGTCAGTCGTTTGCTGTTTCCAGGGTGGCCCTGCAGGCCAGATCTAAGCACATCATAGGCCAGATCTGGTCCTCGGGCCTTGATTTTGACACCCCTGGGTTAGTGATGTTTAAAGTACCTTTAAAACAGTTTTATTCCAGAGTTTACATTTGAGCTATGCCAATGAAAAAAGACCCATATCGGTATCCATTCTTTAAAGATACCAAGCAAATGTGATATGACTTGATTAAGGCCTTTAGGGCATGCATGCATGTTTGGTGAAGCAAGGTGGCACAGCCTCTTGCATAGCCATAGGCATGCCCAGAAGATTTTAGAAAGGCAGCCAAACAGACACAGTCCAAATGTTATTCCCCCCTCTCCATCTGTCAGATTTTTTTTTTTTTTACTCTTGAAGTGATGATGTACACATCACTATCTCACTACTTTTTATAATGCAGAACTCTCGAGAAACAGCACAAAAAATGAGGAAAGCTTCATGGTAACAGCTTTTTCTTTCTTCTGAATAAGGGTGGATTTTATCTAGGATGGCTACTGGCCAAGTTGAATGTAGATGTATTGAAAGGGAAAGTGTGAAAAATCTTTTTAAAGTGTTCTTATATAATATCTGATATATATATAAAACCTGTTAGTGATATTCATTTATGAGAGAAGTGAACTACATACAGGGACATGAATCTATAAGTATAGAAGGCAATACAATACAAACCACCTTGGCGTAAAGTTTTCTTGGGTTGCCTGTAAATAAGTTGTAAAATGTCATTAATGCAAAACAGCATTTCCTGCCTGTAAATGCAGAGATGATCTGAGAATGGTTGAGAAGGTGTGCCTGTTACCATGCTTTGAGAAGGGTGTGCTTCCTTCAGACCAGGCAACCTTAAACACTCAAAGAGCCACAAAGGTCCTAACTGGAAGTCCCCTGTTCAATTCTGGAGCCAACTGGAAGTTCAGTTCCTCCACTATAGAGTCTCCTTCTAGCACGGCATCCTTTTTCTTCTACCTGTCCTAACCGAAAGCCCTATCAATTGTGAAGCTAACCAGGGACAGGGAGCCACAGCAGAGGGATGAAAGAGCCACATGCAGCTCCAGAGCCGTGGGTTGCTGACCCTTGCTTCAGACCAATGTATGTTGAATGTTTTGTACCACTGCAATATGAATAACATTTATTGCTCCTTGGGGTAGACAGATCCAGAAAGAGGAATATTTATGACCACAATTGAGCCCAAATTTTCTGGTGTTAAGTGAGACATTTGTTAAGTGACTTTTGCCCCATTTTATGACCTTTTGTGCCACAGTTGTTAACTGAATCACTGCAATTGATAAATTCGTAACACAGTTGTTAAGTGGCTTCCCTATTGATTTTGCTTGTCAAAAGGTTTCAAAAGGTAAATCACATGACATTGGGACACAGCAACAGTCATAAATATGAACCAGTTGCCAAGCATCTGGATTTTGATCACGTGATTTTGGGGATGCTGCAAAGATCATAAATGTGAAAATTGGTCATAAGTCACTTTTTCCAGTGCCGTTGTAATTTTGAACAGTCACTAAATGAACTGTTGTAAGTTGAGGACTACAGTGTCCTAATCCCACTCATAGTTCTATCCCTATTATGTCCATGGGCAAGGTCTGAAGAAAATCTAGTAGGCCTTGTGATCAAGTTTGTGCAACCTAATTCATCTAAATGTATTCAGTATTTCTCTACAGATTTTCTCCATCAAAGTGAAAGATGCTAGTAATGGAAGAAGGCTGGGCCAGTATCATATGAACTCCATTTCTCTTGCATAAATTGAAAATATTGGCTTCTGAAGTAGCCTGTTAATCTATTAGCATCTCTTGTGTAATTCTGCCTTTTTTCTGATTTAGAGATTGTCCGAGCAATGACACATGTGATTGACCGGGGGATGACAATGTATTGGGGGACTTCGCGCTGGAGTGCCATGGAGATTATGGTAATCTATCTTTTTAGGAATGAACAATAATCAATTAATTCACATTTAATTAAACATCAAGAATAGTCTAGCATAAAACAGCTGTGCTTCTATAGTCTGACTTTTTTGGGCCATGTACACGATGTTACCATCAAATATTTTCCTCTTGTATTTTCATTGTGGGAAAACATCAAAATATTGAAAGATGATTACCTACGTCTCCTATGTTATCACTTTGGGATAAATTGTCGAAACATTGGAATTGGACCAAATGTGGACTCATGCTACAATTCTTCCTTTGTTCCGCAAGGGCAGAAAAATGAGCAGCAGGGCATCTGTTTATAGAGATTAACAATGCATCAGAGAGATGCAGGATCAACTTGACAGGCCTAAACCTTCATCATGCATTCTTCTTCCTTCATTTGTATGTTCCGATAATCATTTTGTAATTCAAGAGCTGTTTCATACACGGTTAGCCGGCAACTGAAGCTATACTTGCTTTTTAAAATGTAGCTTTTTAACTTATCATTTCAATTTGCACATTGCCATAGTGCGTACGTGGCAGGTACTGTATATAATTGTCCATCTAATGTGCTTTTGTCCTTAATGCGCACAGTTTTTTGCAAATGATTTGCCCCTCCTGAGAGAATGCAGGTTTTTGTACATTTTTTAAAAAAAACCCTATCAGATTCTTCAGAGCGGTGTTTTTTCCATTGCTCAAAATATTTTTAATGTATTCACCAAGTAAATCAAGTGTCAGAGCCTTAATAAATACGCCTGAACGAGGAATGAAAAATAATGGCTTTGATTGATGTATGATTTTATGCCTGAGGAATTTTCCCTGCTAATGTATTTTTCTTTTGCTGCTGATTCTCAACAGGAAGCATATTCGGTAGCAAGACAGTTTAATATGATACCACCAGTGTGTGAACAAGCAGAATATCACCTTTTCCAAAGAGACAAAGTTGAGGTTCAGTTGCCGGAATTATACCACAAGATAGGTAATGTACCAGGGCAGCATCTTTCATAAAAAAATGAGAAATTAATCCTTTTTATGTCCAAAGCATATACTCAGCGGCAGTGCCTGTCCCCTACTGTTCAATCATTATCACAGCTATATAAATCTTTGCTTAGAAGAATTATCCCTGTTCACGGAAGGAACTGACAGCGAGGCTTCTTCGCGATTGCAGCAGCTTTTTTCTATCATATATCAAAACTACAGATGTTCATTTTCTCACTCCTTAAAGGTCTGAGATTAGATTTTATTTTGATCCCACCTGTATTGTTTTTATGAGGGACGCGGCGGCTCAATGGCTAAGACACTGAGCTTGTCGATCAGAAAGGTTGGCAGTTCAGCGATTCAAATCCCTAGCGCCACGTAATGGAGTGAGATCCCATTGCTTGTCCCAGCTTCTGCCAACATAGCAGTTTGAAAGGATGTAAAAATGCAAGTAGAAAAAATAGGGACCATCTTGGTGGGAAGGTAACAGTGTTCTATGCACCTTTGGCATTTAATCATGCTGGCCACATGACCACGGAGACGTCTTTGGACAGAACTGGCTCTTTGGCTTTGAAACGGAGATGAGCATCACCCCTTAGAGTCCGGAACAACTAGCACATATGTGCGAGGGGAACCTTTACCTTTATTGTTTTTATAAATAACTCATCCCTAATATGCCTTCCTCCTCCTATTTTCCCCACAGTAACAACAATATGAAGCGAATTGAGAGTGATTGAGGGTGAAGGTTCAATCTCTGCTAATATCTGTAGCTTTGGCATAGGAAGAGGATGAAGATTTCTTCTGCGAGCTTGTGGGTTGGTTTCCAAATGTTTTGTTACCAGGCAAGGTAACATTTTCAGTGGAGTTTAGATGATGTCAGTGTCTGTGTTCTTCTGTTTATAAGGGCTTCAGGTATGGGTGTGTCAAGTGAGGGTCTTGTGATGGGTCAGCTGTGAGTCCTGTGTCAATAGAAGAATACTGACATCCCCTAAACTCCACTGAAGATATACCTAGCCTGATTAAAAAAACATTTGGAAACAAACCCACAAGCTTGGAGAACAAATCTTCATGCCCAAGCTACAGATATTAGCTGCTATTGCAAAGAGTGATTGGTCCAAAATCACTCAGACCACGTTCATGCCTAAAACAGGAATAGAACTCACATCTCCTGGTCCTTGACTGGTGCCTTAACCATTAGATGAAACTGGGTGTAATCCTAAATCTGCTTTCTAAGAAGGAAACCTCTGTGAGGGCTGGCATTTCTCTTCAGGAAAATAGGCAATGAATTGCACAACTTCTTTATTCTGGTCTTCACATGGGAATGTATAAAGTGGAATAAAAGTGGCATATTCGTTTTTATATATTTTTGCATTATTTTGAAAAATGCCTAATCTCTTTCATGGCTGAACATTTTCTAAGCCTCAGAATGATGTAACTGTTCTAAGGTAAATGTGTTTTTTTTGTCTTTTATTGTTTGGGGTTTTTTAAACTGTTGGTGTTGGTTTTCATGTTTCTGCACCCTTTGATTGTTTTGTAGGAGTTGGAGCAATGACTTGGTCTCCTCTTGCTTGTGGGATTATCTCAGGAAAATATGCCAGTGGTGTTCCTGAAGGATCAAGGGCGTCCTTGAAGGTATTTGTCCCATAGCTACCTGGGCAACCTGCCACACAAGAGCTTCACACCTGGTCCCGAACTACTTCTGTCCCCAGAACCATGAGAATTTTCCTACAATGTGTTGTCTACATACTTATAAAATAAATACAAAGAAGAAACCTCAGCTTTCCCATTGTCTCTTATTTCATCCTTTGGTTTCTTTTCCCATCAAATTTCACATAAGCATACTGAATCTGTTCCTTACATTGTTCTTATATTCTGACAAGGTGCCGTCTCTTTGAACTTCTAAATTTAGACCTTATATTTTGATCCAGTAATCATGATATCTCCATAATCTGAATTAGAAAATGTCCTGGTTGACTGTATTTCACTTCTCCGTCTTCTATTTATTAATGTATAGCTAGCTTTATTCCATTACAGTTCATTTGATGACATCCATTTGTAGAGTTTATATCTATGTTGCGTGAAGCAAGATTCAGCAATAAACAAACTTTCTTTGCAAAACTCTGCCCATCTCACTTGTATGCATTTATTCAGTAAATTAATCAGTCAGTCTATAATGTTTATTCAGTCAATGACCAGCAAAATTTATTCAAGAAAAATCTGACTGTAGTTCCAGGATCTTCCATTTCGCAAGTTTTTGCATTCTAAACATCCATTCATGGCACGGTGTTGTTTCTAGATGTTGCAGTTTACTATTTTGCCTTTTGCAATAGAATTTCTCAGTCTCTTCAATAATTGTACCTCCATTAAATGCATTTTAAGTTTAAGATTAATGTCTACCGGTAGCCACTAATTCTATTAGATAATCTCTTATCATTTATTGGATTGTATCTGAGCTCATAAGTAGCAATATTTTAAAAAATATTATTGCCACTCATTTTTTTCATATTTCTCTCCTGTCTGAATCATCTAATAGGGGTGTGTATGGTGTTTGTGTGTGTGTGTGTGTGTGTGTTCCAGCATAACTCTGGAATGCCTCGAGCAATTTCAACCAAACTTGATACACAGATGACTTACCCTCTGGAGAAAAATACTGGGGGGGGGGGGGAGTAAGACACCCCAACACCCCTTGGTGTGTGTGTTCTATTAAGATACAGCCTGTTGTGCCATATTGCCATACTGACTTCTACTGTTCATCACAGTGAAGTTGCCATGGTAACGACTCCACAGTACTCCACAAGTGGGCTCCCTCTGGTAAGGGGGGAAATCCAATATTAGAAATTATGTTTGGTCCAGACATTTCCCCCCTATAGATAAATACCCAGGCAACGCTGGGTTATCAGCTGATATAAAGTGCCTTATTTCAAGCCATTCATCCACTCACAGAACATTCCAACTCCATATACTTCATTCCTGTTTTCATTTTCGCTTTTTTTTAATTCTCTCATCCAACTATGTGTACTTTTACAAGTACTTAAGTGTATTTGTAACACAAAGAACTTCTGTTTTAGTGACCAGACTCTTCTGGCTTTAGTCTGACCACATCATCACTTTGAGTTGTGAAAGTTCAACATTTTCCCCAAGTAATTCAAGACATGCCTTCTAACCTGGAAACCTTGTCAGTTGACATACAGACTTGTCTAAATATTTCACCCATGTCTAGACAATTTTCTTGGCAACAATGTAAAAGTTTCTTGCTGTTTTGATGGATGACCCAATGCATGACAATTATTGTAGTGTATTCGGAAGCAGCCTTTACAGCTTCACAGCTTGGTCTTTAAGGCAGATAGGCTGCTCCACACAAGAGATTAATAGACAAGAGATTTTGTTGTGCTTAGCTCAGATTAAGTATGTGAATTAAATATATAGGGTTAAATACAACCTAGAAGTAAACTTACCGTATTTTTCAGAGTATGAAATGCATCTTTTTCCCTCAAAAAAAGAGGGTGAAAATCTGGGTGCGTCTTATACACTGAATACAGCATTTTTGGCCTACCAAAATCCCGCCCTCTTTGCAAAAATGGACGTGCAGAGGGATTGGGAGGCTTGCAAAGTGCTCCTGAGGGTTGGGGAGGGCAAAAAAGAACAAAAAATGGACCATTTTTGCCCCCCCCCCATTCCCCAGGAGCACTTCACAAGTCTCCCAAAGCCTCTGCATGCCCTTTTTTTTTTTTGCAAAAAAAGGCCCGTTTTTGCGAAAAACAGACTGTTTTTTGCTCCTTTTTCGGGAGGGCAGCCCCCAGGAGCACTCTATAAGCCTCCCAAAGCTCTGCATGCCCCTTTTTTTTTGCAAAAAAAAACCAAGGCTTGCGGAATGCAAAAACGTTTTTAAAAAATTTACCTCTTCAAAATCATGGTGTGTCTTATATTCCGGTGTGTCTTATAGTCCAAAAAATACGGTACCTCCCAACTTCCAACCATTCTTGTTAGAGCAATTTTATTCATGATTGCTGGTCATTGTACGGTTAGTATAACTACCTTTACTAATATCAGTGAAAAGTCGCACTATGATTAAAACCAATTTTCTGATAAACCCTGAATACGTATAATACATATATTTTCTGATAAAACTTTGAAATAACAGTCATGAGCAAAACAGTGAGAATTAAGAACTGATATAAACCAGGCTTCTCCAATGTGATGCCCCTTATTTGTGCTGAACGTCAATATATAATTCTCAGCTAGTGTGGCAACTAGGTAGACATTCTGGGAGTTGAAATTCAGACATGTGGACTTAAATTGTCTTCTATTGTGTTTTGATTTGCAAGTGCTATCAATGGCTAAAGGAGAAAATTGTGAACGAGGAAGGAAAAAAGCAACAATCAAAACTGAAGGAACTTTTCCCAATTGCTGAACGCCTTGGATGTACACTACCTCAACTAGCAGTCGGTAAGGGATTTGGGGGTTTGCCCCCCCCCCTCAGTTCCTTTTTTTTTTAATCTCTGTGCTCAGTGATGCTTAACTGTGTTGACATTATGAGCTTGTTCTCATGCAGAGGGACAAGCTGTCACAGATACTGTACCTTGCAGAATTTTCTTCAGTGATGTCATTATTTTATTTTTGTAGGCATTTATTTGCTTATGTAAAAGTGTTAATGGTGTCCAGGTCCCAGGATAAGATGCAGGGGAGGAAAAAAAATGACAGCTTGGGCTTTGTACCTCCAATTAAATATATGTTGATTGTGTACATTTAAGTTAACAATGTATGTGTATATTATATGTACTTTATGTACGATATAGCAAATATTTCTGACGCAGGAGAATACTTTGGCTGGTGTAGCTGTAGCTATAAGTCATAATCCATCATCATCATTGAAGAGACGCTCTCTATTCAAGAGAAAATGGAAAATGGATCGTCAAACACAGTGCTAACAACTTGCCATTTCTTTATTAAAAGCCAGATTTAACTGTGCTCATCAAAATCAGGAAAATTTAAATTACTCATAATTTCAATCCTATTAAATGAGATGGTCTCCTTTAAGCCTGAATCCAATTAATTTAAATATACTTTAGGTGTTGAAATAATTTAATAGCCACTTTTTAAATCCAAGCATGAATTTCAGCCAGAGTTAAAATGAACTGAAATAAGTATATTCTAATGGTTACAGAACTGGGGAGACCTACGTTCAATTCCACCCCAGCCAAAGGAGTTAGAGCATAATTGCAAATAAAAACCTAATCTCAAAATTTAAAAAGAAAACAGCAGCAGAAGCAAACTAAAGATGCAAAAAATGCATCACCTGATAAATAAAAGCAGTGTCCAACTTAATATTCCAGTTTATAGAATCTTGCTAATTTGATGCAAGCAGAGAATAATGGTAAGGGGAAAGGACTCATAATTCCAAGAATTAAGTCTGCCAATTTAATGTTACCTTTGCTGACTCCAAAATGCTATCGCTAATATATGCTTATGAGTATTTGTCATGTTCCCAGCATGGTGTCTTCGTAATGAAGGTGTGAGTTCTGTTCTCCTTGGATCATCCAATGCCGAACAATTGATAGAAAATCTTGGTGCCATCCAGGCAAGTACAAAGGTTTTCTTGGGGATTAGTTGTTGTTGTCCAGTCACTAAGTCATGTCAGACTCTTTGTGACCCCATGGATCATAGCACACTCCCTTGTTCTCCACTGCCTCCCAGTGTTTGCCCAAATCCATGTTAATTGAATCAATGACATTATCAAGGTTCCAACAGATGCCCTAATTAACTCATGAGTCTCGAGCCAAGTTTCAAGAGAAAACCAGTTATTTATTAGGAGCAGCATGTCGGCATCTACTCGAAGTCAACTCTGCTGCATGTAATTTATGGCTCAACTTTGACCATAACCCCCCTCCTCTCAATCTGTGTCATAAATTCTCCCAACGAGCTATTCCCGCGGGCTATAGAAATCCATGCCTCACAAGCCGGCTTTGGTCATCTGAGATCCAGCCCTGGAAGAAGGTATGTGTGGAATGTGTTCCCCCCCTTGCAGCCCATGGCAACTCAAGAGCAGATTAGAAATGCTTTGCGAGTTGACACACATTATCTAACCATCTCATCTCCTGCCACCCCATTCTCCTTTTGCCTTCAATATTTCTCAACATCAGGGCCATTTCCAATGAGTCCTCTCTACCCATTTGGTAGCCAAAGTATTTGAGCTTCAACTTCTGTTGGATTGAACAAAGCAAAAAATAATGACATCGTATGGAGATTAAAGGCATTACAGAATTCAATTTTTTCTAGGGTTCCTTTGCAATTAATCTGTGTTTCAAAATCTCAGATCACCACTAGTTAAAGTACATGTGTGTTTCTTTCCCTGCAGGTTCTTCCAAAGATGACAACTCACATTGTGAATGAAATTGATAATATTTTGGGGAACAAACCTTTCTGCAAAAAGGACTACAGATCCTAATGTACTGCATGATTAGTTTGGACTGCATGGCTAAACAACAGCTCTGCACACAGTAGTGTACTGAGTTGATACTATCCAGTTACAATTAAAAAAATATTCTGCAATTGTAATTAACTAGATCTTCCAAGATGGTTATGTTCCACCAAAATTCAGTAACACAGCTGATCTGTCTAAAGACTAAATTGTCTTTCCTGTTTTTAAAATATATCAAATCTTAAGAGTTTGGATTTAATCTTGACTCAGATCAATTTGACTCTAATGAAAGAATGAAAAATGCAAAATAAAAGCAGAAACATTCAGTTCACTGGGGTTCTCGTAAGATTTTCTTAACAGTCTAACCCCCACCGAGTCTTGTTTTTCCTCTCTTCCTATTTATGCAGTGAAAATACAAAGAATCAAAGATTTCTAAGCCTTAGGTACTTGAAAATAAAAAGGATATATAGATATATTTTTTCAATAAATGAAAAGCCAGGTACAGTTGAAAGCTTAGACAATTTCAGGGATTTAGATTCGTCAAGCTCTCTTAACAATAGGTAAGTTCAAAGTTTTGCCATTTGCATTTTTAAATAGAATTGATTTCTAGATAAACTGTTCAGTTTGGGTTTGGGCTGAAAGAAAGGCTTACTGTTTAAAGACAGAAACAACATTGAGGAATTGGAGATTGGTATCTATGTCTATCATCCATTTTTTTCTAAAAGAAAATGTATCTGTTCCAGCCAAGCACTTATAAGCAAGATTCAGACTGTAAACCTGCAGGCAGGACTAACTTGTTTTTATCGATCATATATAAGCCATTCTGGCATTCTGACAACTTTGCTTGAAGCACAATGCAAGAATGCTTTAAGAAAGAATGCTTGGAATTGCTATACAATCCCATTGAAATAATGCGATTTTAATGTGATTTTGGCTGCATTGTAATGCATTGTTTTTAAAAAGCCAAATTGCTTTCTGAAGTGTAAGTACTGAAATAAATAGATACCATGGTGATTACTGTAAGATGAAGAACACTTAGCTGGTGAAATAAAGAGAAAAAATGATCGTTCCTACAGAAATGGAATTTGAAATGCTGTAGTTAACTGCTCTTTTACTAAAATCTTTTTGGCAATGTCTAGGCAACTGTATAATAAATGTACATAGTGTGTAGAGCTGTATACTTTTCTGATAGCCCTGTAGATGAAAGTACTTTATCACAGTTCAATGAAATCCTCAGATGTTTGTTTGCTCGATTCCTTTCCTTCTCCCCCCATTCCATTTGTAAATTGCATCTGTGATTGTTATTATTGCAGCATTAGACTAACAGAAGTAAAGTGACTTTTTTTGGACTTTTTTTCAGTCATCCTGTCCATCTGAATATTAAAAATGCCCAAGTATTAAACCAGACTAATGAGTGCCAGGGCTGCATTCTAGAATTTGGGGTGCAGATTCTGTGTGTGCCTTCGTTGTGGCATATTAAAGGCTGCTATTTTATTTACACACAATTATTCTGTTGCAGCTGGGTGGCTAAAAGCCAGCAAAAGCAAACTGAAAAATGCGGGCACCATATGCTAAGAATCTGTACAAAAAAAGAAAAAAGAAAAGGCATGGGCATCCATGTGCATCAAAGGAGCCTCTCTGTTCTGCCACATTTCCCAGGTTTTATTTACAGGTTTCCATGAAAGATACTTCAAATGGACAAAAAATATGCAATTTTCTTGGCAGATGCAAGGAAACAAATGGTATGAAATCTCTGGCCACCGCCTAGATTCCCATGCAGTCCTTCATTCAAGGACCCTTACCAATTTGATTAAGCTTTTAAGTCCAAAATTATCCTGGTACTTGAGGAAGAGGCAACTAATGTTCGGACTTCAATACTGTGTAATTTCAAGCTCTTAACCATGCTTGTATCTCTTTCTCTTCTGTATTTTGCTTTTGTTGGCTACAGATACTTTGATTCGTCCTTTAACACAATGCAGAATGAACTCTATCAGGTGTTTTCATTTCGGGGACATTACATCCCAGAAAAAGCCAGTTTTCCCATTGATTGTGATAGTCCACTTTGATAGCTAAGAACCCTTATTCTAACAGAATAAATGGCACTTAAGAGGTTTCTTAGACTTTGCCTCTGACTAGAAAGTAACATTTTTCTAGTCTGTGTAAAAATCATCCTGCAATGTCAGACTGTTATCGGTTCTGATGGTGCAATGCTGGGCGTTTTTAAAATAAGTTTAAAAGATCCAAACGTGTCTCTTGCTAAATATTTATAGGCTGCAATTTATGACCACGATCCAAACTACTCCAGTACTTTAAAATGCTGGGTATCAACTATGCATTACATATTCCTTATTTTCTGCTGTTGAACATTTATTAGTAATCTTAAGTTTCCTGCCATACAAATCAGCGTATTTCCTTTTACAGTTGGAATCTTAATTTAGACAAGTTATCTGTATACTCCAAACCATGTTCATGGAGATCAAAGGCTTCCCCTTTGTACAAGCATTATATGGTTTTGCCCATTTAACCAACACCACTTGTGTGATCCAGGTTGCAGAAATTTATTATCTTTTTCCAACCTAGAACAGCATTGTCTGTTCACTTTAGTGGACACTGTAGGCTCCAATGATGCTCTTTAACCAAGATATGTTGAGCTCCTGTAATGAAAAGACAATACTTCCATGATGTTTTTCTGGATTGGGGTAAGGAACACCTGCATATATTGTTCTGAGGTTTCTAAGACACAATCTCTACATCCAGCATGTTCATTTGAAATTTCATATGGAAATCCTGTGATCAAAGCAAGCTCCTAGGATTTTAAAAAATAGATCCACCCTTTTTAATATTTCTATTTCCTTCAGTATTCTATGTAAATGAATTCAATTGCTGTATACCAGGAATTGCTTTCTACTTTAGCTTGTACATAATAAAGGCATTTTGTGCCCCAAATATATGACTGGATCTATTGATTTTTGAGCAGTAAAAGAAACTAAATATAAGGATTGAGTGCTATTTCAATGCTGTTTTGTTCTATTTTTTTCCATTTAGCAATAGCAATAGCATTTAGACTTATATACTGCCCATAATGTTTTCCATTCTCTGGGCAGTTCGCAATGTCAGCATATTGCCCCCAATAATCTGGATCCTCATATTACCGACCTTGGAAGAATTGAAGTCTGAGTCAACCTTGAACCCATCAGGATTGAACTCCAGACTGTGGGCAGAATTAGCCTACAATACAGCATTCTATCCACACCACCACCAGGGTTAAGAGAGAGTATGTTGCAAATTAAAGTGAAACAATTTTTCCAAGAGCCACAGGATGCTGGTTTAAAATTATGTGCTGCTTCATAATAAAAAAACTACAGTATTTTTCGGAGTATAAGATGCACCAGTGTATAAGAGGCACCAAGATTTTGAAGGGGCAAATTTAAAAAAAAAACTTTTTGCACTCTGCAGCCCTCCCAAAACTGGCCCATTTTTCATGAAAACGGGCCCATTTATTTTGTTTTTAAAAGGCATGAATAGCCTTTAGGAGGCTTTTGGAGTGCTCCTGGCGGTGGGGCATCCCAAAAACAAGAAAAAAGGCCTGTTTTTCATGAAAACAGGCCTGGTTTTTTTGTCATAAAAAGGGCATGCATAGCCTTTAGAAGGCTTATACAGTGCTCCTGGGGGCTGGAGGGGCAAACAAGCGAAAAATGGCCCGTTTTTCGCTCATTTCTGCCCTCCCCAGCACCCAGCAGCAGTTTGAAAGTCTCCTAAAGGCTATGCACGGCCATTTTGGTGAAGGGGTGGGGTTTCGGGAGGCAAAAAGTGTTGTATTCAGTGTATAAGATGCACCCAGATTTTCAGCCTCTTTTTGGGGGGAAAAAGGTGCGTCTAATACTCTGAAAAATATGGTAATTTACTGGCACTTCTCGAGATAACACACACATTTGATATGTATTGTATTCCACTGCAGCAGGCAAAGGTGCTTTGCACCCAGTATGGGCAACTTCCACCATGGTTACCACCTCCTGAACTCTTCCTTAAGTGTAGCTACTGTAACTGTGTAGCTACTGTACAAACCCAGAAAAATAATTAGCTTCTTTGAGGAAGAGCCAATAGAAAGTGCCCCCTTTGGATTTGAATATTGCATACCTGTCATGCTCAGATACACGGCAAACAGCTTTAGCAAAGTAATATTTTTAGCAGATTTCTACAAATCTGAAGATTTAATATATTTCCATGCTACTTCCAGTTGATAGAATTGGTGTCCTGGAAAAGCTAAAGTATAGAATACCAATAATAAATGTCAATAAAATGTTTAATAAGTAGCAATAGTAATCACTGACACTGCATATCCCAATACAATCTCCCTTTCACTCTTCAAACACACACAACCCAGAGCACTTCAAAACAGCCAGGTCTTAACAAGGTTTAGTGAGGGTAGAAATCTTATTTCTGGCATAACTTGCCCTCCTCCTCACAGTTGGGTAGCTATGGTAAGAGAATGCACAGCTCAAAGTCACCTCTTTGAAAAATGGTGGGTCATTCTGGTGTCCCTTGAATAGGCAGATTTAGCTTGGAGGTGTTGTGGTCCGCTGGTGGCCTGCGGACATGGCAGCAGAATAGGACAGTGGGGAGAAACATGGGCCAGTCCTGGAATCTGGAGAAGCTTGGACGAGGGCTCTGTATCGGAGGCAGAGAGGGGGCCAGGGCCATCTGGTAGTTATGTGCTGCCTCCAGAGCCTCTGGAATCTGACATCAGCGAGGCAGAAGAACAGTGTGAGCCTGTTCCCACTGTGAGCATGCACAGAGCTTCCAAAAGACAAGAACAATTAAGACAAAAAGGGCGACTTGGGAGTAAGGTTTGGAGATGATGATAAGATATAAGAGAGGAGCATACGCACGAGAGCCTTTGTTCATTCTGGTCGGTTCAAACGCTGAGAAGCTCCATTTGAGTCTGTGTTCTGTTTGGCCTTGTAAAACTAATTGGAAATTAGGTCTCTGGCAGCGTTTCAAGAGCGATAAAGGTGGGTGCTTATCAGCATTACCCTAAAAGACTGTGGCAGATATCTGTCGGACTCTTCACAGACTGTTTGTGAATCATTTAAATAAAAGAGGGTTTTGGGGACTAAGCATGTGAGTTATGCTTTATCAGGACTTCAGAACAGGAGCAAAATTTGGCAAGTAATCAGGTCCCAAACCATATAAGCAGAGTTGGAGACTGAGTCACAGTTGTCTAGTAAAGCAGGCCCAAGCCTGGACCCTTGAGGAGAAAGTACCCAGGTTAACAAATTGGGCATAACTCATTTAATAACTGCCTTGCTTAGCAATGGAAATTCTGGTTTCAGAATTTAAGTCTACAATTATCTTTATCACAAATTTACACATACAATCACTGTTTTCAGCAAAGTTTTTTTAATAACAATGTAACAAAAACCCCAAAAACTTCTAATCAAGAATTCCAGATCTAGTTGAATTTCTCAGATGATACAGCTGGATCTCTATCTTCTCCGGAATGGTCAGAAGTTTTTTTGAATAAGTACATTGCAAGCCTAAATTAGAATGGTATTATTTTATAACAAAACTGCTTCCTATTCTCATCCCATCTTGTACAAAACAAAACAAAAGACAATGTACAAATGGCAAATCTACCTTCTTCTGATTGGGCAAGACACAGATGAATTCGTATACCCAAACAATTCTATCTACTTTGAGCCTGTAGATAATAAAGCAATCAGTCCAGATGAAAAACTGATGGAGAGGATGTAATTTCTGAAAAAGCAGTCAAGGAAAACGTTAGCAAGAAAGCAATAGCACTTAGACTGATACACCACTTCACAGTGCTTTACAGCCCTCTCTAATCAGTTTACAGAGTCAGCATATTGCCCCCAACAATTTGGGTCCTCATTTGATTCACCTCGGAAGGATGGAAGGCCGAGTCAACCTTGAGCCTGGTGAGATTTGAACTGCCAAATTGCAGGTAGCCTGCAGTCAGCAGAAATAGCCTGCAGTACTGCACTCTGACCACTGCGCCACCACAGCTCATGGAATATATCTACCAGGATTTCTTACTGCAAATAAATGTCTTACGAAAGAACTGTGCAAAAGACAGCTCCCAAATACACGTAAATATTTGAATTCTACTACCCAATATCAAATGCAAAAAATCAAGGCACTTGGAAACCATCAACAATTCCCTTTGGCAGTGAGATGGCACCTCATCAAACAATCACCCATGTAGGCCCACTTAATCCAATTTTTGCCTTGCATAGGAATCAATATGAACACATGAGAAATTGTTGCCCAGTCTATGCTTGAAAACTTCCAATGGAAGTCTGCCCACCCTCCTTATGTGCAATTAATTCCAGGACCCTTCCTGCAATTTAAAATCCATTATTCACTATCCTGCATTTCATTTTTCTCTATGTGACACCCTCCCCAAGTTCTATGTTCCCAAGTCTGATTCAATACAGAATGTTTTGAATTAAAAAAAAATGATCAGGGAATTTAAGTTATGTAAAAAAAATATCCAGTTGAGCATCTCATCAAAGTTCTATGTGGCTAACTTTCATTTAAAGATTAAAATTCTATTTTTCCCCTCATTGCATTTGCTAAAGGCACCCAGTTCCTTCACTCTCTCTTTACAGGGTTTTAGTTTCTAGTTCCCTGATCATTTTCAATTATATATTATGAATCCTTAAATTCTGGAGTTTAGAACTCATCATAATACTCAAGGTGCAGTATAACCAGAGAAAATAAAGGAATGATTAGTTCTTGTGACTGAGAAATTATATTCCTACTAAAGTAGCCCAACATTACATTACACTACATTTATTTGTTTGACTTATATAGCAGTAGCAGTAGACTTATATACCGCTTCATAGGCCTTTCAGGCCTCTCTAAGCGGTTTACAGAGAGTCAGCATATTGCCCCCAACAATCTGGGTCCTCATTTTACCCACCTCGGAAGGATGGAAGGCTGAGTCAACCCTGAGCCGGTGAGATTTGAACCGCTGACCTGCTGATCTAGCAGTAGCCTGCAGTGCTGCATTTAACCACTGCGCCACCTTGGCTCCTATTCTCCTATTATATGTCGTCCATCTCATCTAGAAGTGACTTTTTGAAGCCAAATCATTCAGTTAGCCACATCAACCTGTAATTCATTATAATTTTCACAAATACTACCACCAAATCAGGAACCCCTTCCTATACCTAGCCTTTTATTTCAGTCTCCTCACTTTAGTACTTGACATTGTTAAATTCCATTATTTTATTTTTAGCCAATTGCTTTAACTATTAGGATAATTTTGAATATTGATTAGAGTAATAACCATCAGACCCAAGTCTGCTCATTTGTAGATTTCAATAACCATTCCTTTCTTCTAATTCCTCTTGATACTGGCTATAAAAAGACAAAAAAGCTGCAAAAAATCGTAAGGTTGGTAAAACTTACGACTAATGGGGACAATTAGAAGCGATGCTTCTAATTCTAATAAAGTAGTTCAATGCTCTCTACATGTGCTCTTATTTACAATTTTTCTTTTGCCTTTTTGATGGAGTGAATCTTAGCATGGTAATTATAACTTACCCATTCCTTCCCACATCTGAATTATATAGATTACTGGTTCAAAAACCTGTATTTGTACAAATGACTCAAAAAGCTATTTGACCTATGTTTTGTTAAAAGAGGATACACGGTGGGGTTGAAGTTCTTCAACACAAAAAAGGAAGCAACAATTATTAGGACAAGGAAGAGGGTGTTATTATAAAAGATAGAGAAGGTTGTTGCTTCATAGTCTGCCACTTCATTCTTCTTCCACAAAATTCTGCAAAGGCAAAAAAAAAAAAACCCCAATACATTTATCTTTATGTATGTAGTAGCACTTTGGCACTGACAAAACCATTTTTCTCCAAATTGCAATTTTTCTTTTTAAAAAAAAACATTTTTTCATTAAGTGCAAAAACTAATTTTACAATATTGATTTTTTTCTGTGGCTTTTAAGATTCTAAAATTGGTTACTACAAAATTATTTCTCCAAATCTGATACCTACACTCAATGAAATGCCATTTCTTCTACTACATTGTGTTTACCATCAGCAGACTGATTAAAGTTGAAAAGTATCAGAGACCATTTTTCAAATCAGGTCTTAAAGAGGATTTGGTTTCTTGCCAAGTAAGTTCCTGGCCAACTTTCAAACAATTACCTTACTTTTTCAAAATAAAATAATCTGCATGTTATTTGTGAAAGACAGTGATTATTCAAGTGCCAATGAATACCCCCAAAACCTGAAGAAAACTAAGCCTTAAGGAAAAGTTTTAAAAACCATTTCTAATGCACATTACATAAAATGGTGAATGACAAATACCAGATTAAAAACTACCCCAAAACACCCTTAAGACAATAACAGATTTAGACCCCCAAAAGGAACCATTAGTTTGTGAATAAGTCCATACTCATTGCTTCATAAATATATATATATATCAGCAAAGTAGGTTTTCTCACATGTGTTTGCAGTTCCAAAATGCCCATTCATTGATTAATACCCAGGCATCCCTTCCCTTCCACTGTTTCATTAAGGAGCCCCAAATTAGCAAGCATGAAGTTTGCAACTCCAAATCAAGTAAGCTGTAAAATGATGAGAATCACCATGATGATCCCCAACGAAACCTCCAGCTTTAGAATTCTATTTGAGAATAAGGGAATTCAATTACTGAGCAAATAACATTGTATGATTGGATAATGGCAGAACATCACCTCTCATCCTTCTCCTTTCGTGACATCTTCCTATTATCTGCTTCAGAAAGCTTGCGGGTCACTTCTTTGGAAACAGCATCTTCCCGCTTCTGGGCTACCCTAAAAAAGGAAAGCATGGACATCCCACCTTTGTATTAAAACAGTCAAATATATAAACATTTACTATCAATGTCATACTGCAGGGTTTGAAAGCTTACAGTGCCCAGCCAAGTAACTCCACTCCCCACTCCAAAAAAAAGTCTGTTGCAACCATTTGACTGGACATTTCCCTATAGACCTTGGAGATCAAACCACTTTTGAAAAATACTTACTGTAGCTCCCATCCACCGAAGATTACTCCTCTCTATACAACAACAAAATTATCTCAATGGGTGAACTTGATGAACATGAGAGTCAGTTTAAGGTACCAGGCTAAAAACTGGGAGATTATGAGTTGTAGTCCTGCCTTAGGCATCAAAGTGGACTGGGTGACTTTGCCAATCCCCAGAAAATTGTGAGTTCTAGTCCTGCTTTAGACATATATGAATGTCAGTCACGTGACTTTGGGTTAGTCAACCTCTCTCAACCCAATTGACCTCACAAGGTGGTTGTTGTAGGGAAAATAGGAGGCTGAAGGAATATTAGGCATGTTTGCTGCCTTGAGTTATTTATAAAAATAATAGAGGTAGGATAAAAATAAAACAAAACCATATTAAAGTGAAAGTAATGTCATTAAACAACCATAAATTATCAGTTCAGTTTAATACAGATCCAGACAGCGTTCCTGGGATCATAAAAAAGTAAGAAAAGCATGTAAACTAGTAGCGGACAATTACTGGAAAAATGCAACTTTAGTGGGTTCCATCAAACAAATTTAGATCGAAGTACATGCATTTTTAATACAAAGCTGAAAATTAAGGACAATATTCCAGTTGGCAGGGCAGAAAATGTTCATTCTACATTTAAAAACATTTGCATCAATGGTATATCCATTTCCATTTCTCGGGAACAATCACATGTAAGATTTCAGTTAAAATTTCAATTTTTGCAACTGCGTCAAACACTACAATTACTATTGAAATGCATTAATAATCAATATACAAAACATATTTCTCTATGGAAAATTAAATACTAAAGCTTCACATTCTAGTGGCTGAGAGTTATCAGTGCAGAATCTGTGACTGGCAGCTGAAAGAATATTTTACAGTTTAGTACATTTTTAGAGAAACAGTTTTACTACCTACTTGTGCTTAAGAACAAACTTCACATTCTTGTAAGCAAAAGTAACCAGATAGGTGCTGACAAGGGTCATTACAGAGTAGAGGACTGCAGACTGAAAGAGGTCCATGTGCCAGATCCGCCAATAAAGCCCTATGGTGAAAAAATTAAATATAGTTATGACTTTATTATTAGCATGCACAATATATCTTGCTGGCTTGCTATAATAAAACAGTTACAAGTAGTCCTTGTTTGGCAACCGTAATTAGAATTGACAACTTGTCATTAAGCAAAGCAGTCGCTAAGTGAAACCACCAATCTGCTAATGATCTTACTTCAGCTTTTCTTTGTTTACAGACCTGAGAAGGTTGTAAATGCAAGGACTAATCATGAAGATTTGTTTGTTTTATAAATACCATCTCTCACAGAATTTCAGTTACTATATGTAGTCCTCCACTCCATTCATTTAGCAATGGTCCAAAGTTACAACAGCACTGAAAAAAAGCAATAGGCAGCTGGTGCTCGCACTTATATCCATCACAGCATACCCATGATCAAGTGATCAAAATCCATGAACTTGGCAACCAGCATGTATTTACGATGGCTAAAGGTAAAGGTTCCCCTCTCATATATGTGCTAGTCGTTCCCGACTCTAGGGGGTAGTGCTCATCTCTGTTTCAAAGCCAAAGAGCCAGCGCTGTCCGAAGATGTCTCCGTGGTCATGTGGCCGGCATGACTAAATGCTGAAGGTGCACAAACACTGTTACCTTCCCACCAAAGGTGGTCCCTATTTTTCTACCTGCATTTTACATGCTTTTCAACTGCTAGGTTGGCAGAAGCTGGGACAAGTAAAGGGAGCTCACTCTGTTATAAGGCACTAGGGATTCGAACCGCCAGTTTCTGATTGACAAGCTCAGCCACTGAACCACCTCGTCCCATGTAGGGTAATAATGGTACATCCTACAAAGTGCTTCCATTAGGCTACCTTTAATTCTGAAGCAAGCCTCCAGCCAATGCAGACTCATTTCCATGATTATTATTCATTATTAATATCTGAACCTGCAAGAGACTTTAAAAGCCAGAAGCCCGCAAAACAGGAAAGATGCAAATTTCCCTTAGCTGTTTTATTTATTTATTTATTTATTGTTTGTTTGTTTGTTTATTGGGGGCAACTTTTCTCCCAGTTCTTTCTGCCTAGAAATGTTGAGTTGGAACCCCCCCCCCTTAGAGGCCAGCTGTGCTACGGAATATTTCCCCTACGCGAGGCTCTTCTGGTTTTCCCAGATGTGGGACGGACAGAAAAGGCACCGGTGCGGTGGCCTTCAGGTCGCCCCAAGAGGTGTCAAGTCTCTTATTGAATGTCTGCCCGCAAGAGATAAGGAAGTGGGGGGGTGGACAACCAATGCCTTTCTCCCCCCCCCGCCCCACTCACATATCGGGATAGCCGAGACGATGAAGGCGTTGCCGAAGAACAGCGCCGAGGACTTGGCCGAGAGGTTGCGGCTGAAATCTTGCAGGAGCAGTTCCTCTTCCGACTGCTGACGAGCCCCGCCACTACTGCCCTTGGGAGCCATCGCTGCCGCCGCGGCTCTCCTACACGAAGCGAAACCCAAGAGACAGAACGGCACTGATTCCCCTCCCGCGCGGCCACCGTACTCGCCAACAAATGGACACGCCGCACAGAGCGAAGAGGCGGGGCTTCTTCCGGCTGACAGCCGCCCGCTGGAGAGTACTTCCGGTGTCACGCCTCGTTGGCGGGTAGTTCAGTAGCTTCCCACCTTCCCCCTTCAAAAGTTCCGCTTCGGTGATGGAAAAAAAGCCAGAAATATGGAAGGGTGGGGGAGGACACTTTCTCGGTAGAATATTTATGGAGCTGTAGGGAAGAAGCTGTTAATAAAACTTCCGGGTCGTCAAGTCTTTGCTGACGTGTCTTAGGATTCCGTTGTGAGTGGGGGAGGGGCATGGGAAGGGAAATCTGGAGAGGCGGAGCCGCCGGAGCGCCGCGCGGATGTGGCAAGATACCGGTTCGAATTCAGCCTCGAGCTGCTGTTGCTGCTGCTACCGCCACGTGGGAATAACCGCGAGTTTTCAGTGCTCGGCGTGGGAGCTGCTTGGAACAAGCTGGCCTTGCGTTACCTTTCAAGTGGTGTAGCATAGAGCAGTGTTTTTCAACCTTGGCAACTTGGAAGATGTCCGAACTTCAACTCCCAGAATTCCCCAGCCAGCATTCGCGAATGCTGGCTGGGGAATTCTGGGAGTTGAAGTTCGGACATCTTCCAAGTTGCCAAGGTTGAAAAACACTGGCATAGAGGAGTCTGTTGGCCGTAAGGGCTAAAACCCGCTTAATGCCCCTCTTGCTGTAGAAAAAGCCGCTGGGCTGATGGCGCTGAGATGCGGGAAGGAAAGGGATGATTCAGAAAAGTGTCTTTCCGAAGAGGAGGTACGCCCAGGGTTTGAAAACGGTTGCCCATATTCGAAACCGGGCGGAAGGGGACTGGCAATAAAAGGCTTTCTTCGCCCAGAACAAGCACATTTCCAAGAAATTATTTATTTATTGAAATTATATCATCTCCCACCCCTCCTTTTAGAAGCTCAAAATGGCACACATATCCTGCTTTTCCCGATAAGCACAATACAAAGTTGTGTAGGGCAAGTTAGTGTTAGTTTGCTCTTCTGAATAAATACATTTTTAAAAGTATGTCAATGATCTATATATACCATTGACACACACAATATGTTAAAATATATATTATATTGGAGCCCAAGACAACACTGTCAATAGATAGATAGATAGATGGATGGATGGATGGATGGATGGATGGATGGATGGATGGATGGATGGATGGATGGATGGACGGATGGATAAACGGATGGATAGATGGAAAGACAGACAGTAAGTGTTGTCTTTGGGCTCTAATGCAAGAGTATGATCAGGAAGTTCTTCCTTTCTGTGAAAATGGCTTTCCATTTGATGCTTTGTTAAAACTGAGTCCTTAAAAGTGGCATATTTCTTGCCGAACCATTGGAGTTACTACTGGGTAGGGTGTGTGTGTGTGAGAGAGAGAGAGAGAATGAATGAAAGAATCTCAATTTACTAAGTGTGAAGATTGGGTATTACTACTGTCAATCAAAAACATTAACTCTAGGATACCTAGTTTCAATTAAAAATCCAGCTTTTGGGAGGGAGGACTGAGGGAAAAAGGATTTTTGAGATGTGGATGGAAGGAAGAGGCAGAGGGAAGCTTGGAGTCCTAGCCCTAGGAAAAGTCACACAAGAAAGAGATAAATTTTCTTCCCTTGGATAATTGAATGTCCAGTTGAAGCTGCAGTGGAATAGCTGAACCCATCAGCTGGAGATGTCAGATCTCCTGTCCCATAAATCCTCTGTGTTTTCCTACCTGACTGCCTCCTGGTTTGGATTAGCAGCTTGGTAGTTCTCACTGCTACCGTCCATATCTTCCAGGGGCATTCAGATGGCATCCTCTATTTAACCCTAGGTTGTGAGAGAAGTCTCAAAACTGGTGCTGGTTATTACTACCTTAAAGCCCTGCATGACTTGAGACCAGGTTATTTGAAGGACTATCTTTTCCGAATAGTTTCTACCCATCCGATTTCATTTTGTAGATTGAGGATTCTGCAGGTCCCCGTCAGCCAAGAAATGTCTGTTGGCATTCCAGGGTGCTTGGTGGGGAAGGCATGTCCTTGGGGTCAGGAGACATGCATTGTAAGCAGTAACATTTGACCTCTGGAATATTCTTCCATCAGAGATCAGGATGGCCCACACCTTGTTGGCCTTTTGTAAGGCTCTAAAGCAGGGATCCTCAAACTATGACCCCTGGGCTGGATAGGGCCCGCCCAAGCAATTTATCCAGCAGGCACATCATTCAGAGCCAGGACACATGCTAAACTGTGTGCTGGAGTGTCAGGCTGTCTGTCAGATGTGTGACATGTACAGCACATGCACCAGTCTCCTGCGGGCTCATCGCCATCTAATATCCACCTGCTGGCTTGTATGTATAATGAGTCCAGCGAGATCTGGAAAGCGCATGTGTTGGATGGGTCCTTTATAGTGCCCTAGCTGGTTTAGCCTTTGCCAGCTTTCAGAGACAGAGATGGTTTTCCTAGTCAGTTAGAGGGGAAGAAGAACCAGGCAGCAGGCTGAAGAGCCATCTAAAGGTCTGCATAAGAAATATTAATTAGGACATGATTCTCTCTTTTTTATTTATGCTGACTGATTCATTTAGCACGGTATTTAGGTTGCTACTGGAGATATATGTATAAGGACACATGATTGCTAGGGGGAAAATTTTGCTAAGGCGTACTTTTATTATTAATCAAGATACGTGACTTTATTATAGGCAAATTATCAATAAATATAATTAATACAATATTACACTATATGATCGCCTTAGCAATCTTCACATATCTCCATACACATTAATACAATAGCAGAGTTGGAAGGGACCTTGGAGGTCTTCTAGTCCAACCCCTTGCCTAGGCAGGAAACCTTATACCGTTTCAGACAAATGGCTTGCCAACATCATCTTAAAGACTTCCATTGTTGGGGGATTCACAACTTCTGGAGGCAAGCTGTTCCACTGATTAATTGTTCTGTCAGGAAATTTCTCCTCAGTTCTAAGTTGCTTCTCTCCTTGATTAGTTTCCACCCATTGCTTCTTCTTCTACCCTCAGGTGCCGTGGAAAATAGTTTGACCCCCTCTTCTTTGTGGCAACCCCTGAGATATTGGAACACTATCATGTCTCCCCTAGTCCTTCTTTTCATTAAACTAGACATACCCAGTTCCTGCAACCGTTCCTCATATGTTTTAGCCTCCAGTCCTCTAATCATCTTTGTTGCTCTTCTCTGCACACTTTCTAGAGTCTCCACATATTTTCTACATCATGGCGACCAAAACTGAATGCAGAATTCCAAGTGTGGCCTTACCAAGTGTGGCCTTAAAGTGGTATTAACACTTCAAGTGATCTTGATTCTATCCCTCTGTTTATGCAGCCTAGAACTGTGTTGGCTCTTTTGCTGCTGCACACTGCTGGCTCATATTTAAATGGTTGTCCACTAGGACTCCAAGATCCCTTTCACAGTTACTACTGTTGAGCAAGGTACCACCTATACTGTACCTGTGCATTTCGTTTTTGTTGCCTAAATGTACAACCTTACTCTTTTCACCATTGAATTTCATTTTATTAGATAGTGCCCAATGTTCAAGTTTGTCAAGATCCTTCTGTATCTTAAGCCTATCTTCTGGAGTGTTGGCTATTCCTGCCAAATTGGTGTCATTTGCAAATTTGATGAGTTCCCCATTTATTCTCTCATCCAAATCATTGATGAAGATGTTGAAGAGTACTGGGCCCAAAACAGAGCCTTGGGGTACTCCACTGCATACTTCCCTCCATGAAGATGCAGTTCCATTGAGGACTACATGTTGAGTGTGGTTGGTCAGCCAGTTACAAATCCATCTGGTGGTGATGCTGTCTAATCCACATTCTTCTACTTTAGTAGTAGGTTATGGTCTACCTTATCAAATGCCTTACTGTAGTTCAAGTAAACTATATTGATGGCATTCCTCTGGTCCACTAATTTTGTCACATTATCAAAGAATGCAATAAGATTAGTCTGGCATGATCTGTTTTTGACAAACCCATGTTGGCTTTTGGCTATTACTTTATTTGCTTCTAGGTGTTCACTAATTCGTTGCTTGATTATCTTTTCCAGAATCTTTCCTGGTATTGAGGTCAGGCTGATAGGTCTGTAGTTTCCTGGATCTGTTCCCCCCCCCCTTTTTTTTTGAAGATGGGAACCACATCAGTTCTTTTCCAGTCCTCTGGCAGTTCCCCGGTGCTCCAGGATCTCTGAAAGATATAGTTCAGTGGTTCTGAGATCTCGTCTGCAAGTTCCTTCAGAACCCTGGGGTGTAATCAATCCGGTCCTGGTGATTTGAACTCGTCTAGGGTAGACAAGTGCTCACTTACAATTTTATTCCCTATTTCAACTTGTGTTCCTAATCTGATTTTTGTGGTGCTGTTTTTGATAGGTTGGACTGTTTTATACCTTTGTGTAAAGAGAGATGCAAAACATGAGTTAAATAGTTCTGCTTTCTCCCTGTTGCTTGTCACCTTCTTGCCACTTTCTCCCTACAATGGACCAATTGTTTCCTTAACGTTTTTCTTGTTTTTAACATGTTGGAAGAAGCTTTTTTTGTTATTTTATACTTTTGTGGCAAGCCTTTCTTCATTGTGAACCTTAGCTTTCCTCACTTCATCTTTACATGCTCGGGCTATTTGCTGATATTCTGCCTTAGTTATGTCCCCCCCTTTCCACTTTTTATACTTATCTTTTTTGTCTTTCAATTTGTCAGAGAGTTCTTTATACAGCCATGCTGGTTTCTTTTGGGAGCTGTTACTTTTCTTCTTCATTGGTATTGTGCTAGACTGGGCCTTTTTAATCTCATTTTTCAAAATTTGCCAGGCTTCTTGAGTTGTTTTCTCCTTGAGGATTCTCATCCATGGAATTCTTCCCAAGCTCTCTCTAAGTTTATTGAAATTAGCTCTCTTAAAGTCCAATAGTCTAGTTTGACTTTGTTCTACTACTTGTGCTTGCATAATGTTGAATTCCAATATTGCATGGTCACTTGCCCCCAGGGTTCCTTTATTATATACATATATTATATTATATACACTATATCTCCATTAGCAACCTAGTTGCAGTGATAATAAATCTGATCTGGAATCTGGCAAGAATTAGCTGGTTCCTGCAGCTGAAAAGACAAGTGTTAAGTGATCAGCAGCAGCCATTCATACACTCATGTGTATTGCCAGAATGAGAGAAACTGGCGCTGAATGCAAAGATTGATATACCCAAGGATTACCACTAGCTATATTCAGGGGTGATCCTCCAATCCCAACCAAAGATAACCCCTGGGTACGCTGACAGCTTCTCTCAGCCTGTCATTCCTTGCTATAATGATCCCTATTTTTTGTAGCACTGTATTTATTGGTATCTTATTAATAGAAATTTTGAATCCCTAGGAAACAATTATGTCCAGGAAAAGAAGAATTGACTCTGAGTGCAAAATATTCAAAGAACAGTAGACTTACGATTACTTTTTCATGCAGTACAAGGAAAGAGCTATTTGTCTGATATGCGGGGATTTAGTGGCTGTATTCCAGGAATACAATTTGCGTCTACGAAACTCGACAAAGACAAATATGATTGGTTGGACAAGTGAGAAAAGACAAAATGTTAAAACTGAAAAATGGATTGACAACTCAGCAAAATGCTTTTGTGAAGCAGAAGCAGCTAAATATTTCATCACTGCAAGCAAGTTTTCAAGTTGCCAAGCTAATAGTGCACACTGACAGACCATTTGTAGAGGGAAAATTTGTTAAAGAATGCCTTCCTTCTGTTGCCAAAGAGATGTGTCCAGAGAAGGCTGATTTGTTTAGTACACTGAGTCTTTCAGGACCTACAATTACACGAAGGATTGAAAAAATGAGGGGCAATTTGCATCAGCATTTGCAAAACTCCTAAAAAAAACTTTACTATTTTTTGTTGGCACTCAACGAAAGCAATTGATGTTCATGATTCTGCATAACTTCTAATTTTCATTTGTGGGATAAATGATTGTTTTGAAGCCACAGAGGAGCTTGCTGTACTGAAAAGCATCAAAGGAACAACAACAGGAGAGGATATCTATGAAAAGGTTCACCAAACTGAATAATTTAGAGCTGGACTGGGCTAAACTAGCCAGCGTGACACCGTGCTCCTAGCATGGTGGGGTGTATGAAAGGAGTGGTTGCAAGCATTAACAAAGAGATGGATAAACACAACCACTCGTGTCCACTAGCCATACACTGCCTGATCCACCCACAAGCGCTGTGTTGTAAATCATTGAAGTGGGACTCTGTCATGAAAGTTGTGGTGTCTTGTGTTAACTTCATTAGGACACATGCACTAAACCACAGACAGTTTAAGGAATTTCTATCTGAGCTAAATGTTTTCTATGAAGATATTTTGTATCACACAGAAGTCAGTTGGCTAAGTCGAGGGACAGTTTTGAAAGGTTTTTATGACTTACTGCAACAGGTTTCTGCTTTCAAAAAAAAACAGAGGTACCAGAGCTCAAAGATGAAAAATGGAAATAGCACCTTGCCTTTCTGACAGGTGTAACAGAGCTACTCAACAGTTTCAATGTGCAACTTCAAGTAAAGAGGAAGCTCATCTGTGATTATGCATTCACATGTGAAGGCATCTGAGGTAAAATTGCACCACCTCATTAAACAAGGAGGAAAATTTCTGCCATTTCCTTACTACTCAAAAGCTGTTGGCTGAAAACCCAACAGTTGTATTCCCAAACAAAAAAAAGTGTGGGTTCACTGGAAATGTTGCAAAGGGAGTTTCAAATGAGATTTAAAGAGCTTCATGTACACGAACAGGACATACAGCTTTTCCAGAATCCATTTTCTGTTGACATTGAAATTGTTGATCCGATTTACCAAATGGAACTGGCCCAACTACAGAATTGTGACTCTCTGAAAAACCCATTCAAGTCAAGCAGCCTTACTAATTTCTATGCATCTCTCCCCTCTGAGACATATCTTAATCTCAGGAACCATGCACTCAAAATGGTAACCATCTTTGGCAGCATCTATATCTGTGGACAGACTAATTTTCCTGAATTAAACATCTGACATCTCCAACCAGATCTGAACTAACTGATGAACATTTGCATCACTTGTTATGACTGGAAGTGACAAATATGGAACCGGACATTGAGTATTTCATCAGTCAAAAGCAGGCCCACACTTCCCACTGAAATACTAGTAAGTTTATGTTGGTTAAAATTGTTCTTCATTTTAAATATTGTATTATTATTTCATGGTTTTTGCACTACAAATAAGATATGTGCAGTGTGCATAGGAATTTGTTCATTTTTTTTCAAACTATGGTCTGCCCCCCCCCCGTAAAAATCTGAGGAACCATGAATTGCCCCCCTTTAAAAAGTTTGAGGACCCCTGCCCTAAAAACTGCTTCCTGAGACTGTTAGGAGGGACCTGTTAGTTCAGTTCAGTTCAGTTCAGTTGCGTTTATTTATAGGCCGCCCTTTTCCCTGAGGGGACTCAGGGCGGCTAACAACTTATGGGAGGGGAAGATGTACAATAACATAAAAACACAGTATATAGTTAAAATCAAACAACATTCATTCAACATTCGGGCGGGGGCAGACTATGGTCTTTACCCCCAGGCCTGGCGGGATAGCCAGATCTTGAGGGCTGTGCGGAAGGACTGAAGGGTGGTGAGGGTACGAATCTCCACGGGGAGATCGTTCCAGAGGGTCGGAGCTGCTACAGAAAAGGCTCTCCTGCGCGTAGTTGCCAGCCGGCACTGGCTGGCAGATGGCACTCGGAGGAGGCCCAATCTGTGGGATCTTATGGGTCGAGAGGAGGTAATTGGCAGGAGGCGGTCTCCCAAGTACGCAGATCCACTACCATGAAGGGCTTTATAGGTAGTAAGAAGCACCTTGAAGCGCACACGGAGATCAACAGGTAGCCAGTGCAGCTCGCGGAGGATAGGTGTTATGTGGGCGAACCAAGGTGCGCCCACAATCACTCGCGCGGCGGCATTCTGGACTAGCTGAAGCCGCCGGATGCTCTTCAAGGGCAGCCCCATGTAGAGCACATTGCAGTATTCCAGCCTAGAGGTCACGAGGGCGCGAGTGACTGTTGTGAGAGCCTCCCGATTCAGGTAGGGTCGCAACTGGCGCACCAGGCGAACCTGGGCAAATGCCCCCCTGGTCACAGCCAACAGGTGGTGATCAAAGGTCAGCTGTGGATCCAGGAGGACTCCCAAGTTGCGAACCCTGTCTGAGGGGTGTAAATTTTGGCCCCCCAGCCTGAGCGTTGGAACACTAACCAAATTTTTGGGAGGGAAACATAACAGCCACTCGGTCTTTTCTGGTTACCTGGTTGCACCACTAATTTAAATGTAGTTATGGTAATCATCAGTTGCCTATATGTATAATTTGTAATGGTTTTAATGGTTATGATATTGTTCGCTGTCCAGCGTCAATTGGATTGAGATGGGCAGCTATATTTGAGTATTGAATGAATAAAGACAAACACACACCTGAGCTGTCTTGGTGTTGATAAAAAAGAAAAGAAAAATTCTATAGCACCACCTTCTGGCCATATAGCATTTAGGCATCTGACTGTTTCACTTTTGTTGGATTGAGTCTATGTTTCATTCGACCAGTGGGTCTCAACCTTCCTAATGCCGCGACCCTTTAATACAGTTCCTCATGTTGTGGGGACCCCCAACCATAAAATTATTTTATGTTTTTCATATTTTTTCAAAAATATGTATTTTCCGATGGTCTTAGGTGACCCCTGTGAAAGGGTGGTTCGACCCCCAAAGGGGTCCCGACCCACAGGTTGAGAACCACTGCATTAGACTCAATCAGAATAGAGCTGGAAGTCTTCTAGCCCAATCTCCTGCTCAAGCAGGAAACCCTGTACCAGTGATGGCGAATCTTTTTCGCCTTGGGTGCCAAAAGCACAGACGTGCATGCTCTCACACACACTCAAGTGCCCACCCATAACCCAATGCCCCCCTCACCTAGGTAGACCGTGCATTTTTGCGCAAGACTTCCCCGCCACTCCCTGCTTTGGCTGCTTCCCCTTAGCTAACACCCAGCGAGGGGTGCTCTGCCACAAACGGGCAGAGATTGGCGGGGGGGGGGAGTGCTCAAGTGTGCTCCTGTGTCAAAAAAAACCCTTCCCTTATCATTCTCCTGTGTAAAGATTGGGCCCTTTTTACTCAGGCAGGTATGAGTCCGGTTGCTAAATTCCCCCCCCCACCCCATCAAAGAGGTTCCTGGGCACTACAGTCAATAGACAAATGAGGAAGGGAGCTGCTGGCACAGAGGAAAGACAAGCAGCAAGGAAAGAAGTAAGAGCAGCTTTTTCTCTCAAGGTGGCTGCTCTGTTGCCTTTTTCTCCATTTCAGCACCACACCATGGAGACTGCCCCACCCACCATCACCCAGGTCCTCGCTTTCCCCAAGGATTTCTTTGCCTACCTAATTTCCCCTCCGTAGCATTTTTCCATCGTGTTTCTTGCCGTTTGGGACAGGAAAACAAAGTTTGTGGGACTAAAAAAAAACCTTCAATCAATCAATCGCGAGATCTCCCCCCCCCCAAGTTGTCATTGATTGATTGAAGTTTTTTTTAGTCCCACAAACTTTGTTTCTCTACACACAATGGCAAGAAACGTGATGGGGTTGGAAATCAGGTACGCAAAGAAATGCTTGGGAGAAGCGAGGACATGGGCGGTGGTAGATGGGGCAACCTCAATGGCATGGCACTGAAATGGAGAAAAGGGCAACAGAGCAGCCACCTTGAGGGGAAAAAGCTAGCTGCTTTTTCTCCTTGCCTGTTGCTTGACTTTCTCCCGTGCCGGCAGCTCTCTCCTCATTTCCCTTTGGATTCCAGTGACCAGGCAGGATCCTCTGTGTTAGTGGGGGGTGGGGGGGACAGAGCATCCAGCAGTAGCGAAAGAAGCCTCTTTTCTTCTTTCCTTGCTGCTTGTTTTTCCCTCGTGCAGATAGCTCTCTCCTCATTTCCGGTTTCTGTTGGGCTGTTTTTCACCCTTTGGAGGCTTCAGGGAATCCTCCGGAGAGTGAAAAACCGCCGAAAATCAGCTGGCCAGTGAATGCATGCGCACTGGAGCTGACAGGGCAACGCCTCGCGTGCCCTTAGAAATGGCTCTGTGTGCCACCTGTGGTACGCATGCCATAGGTTCGCCATCACGGCCCTATACAATTTCAGACAATTGACTGTCCAGTCTCTTCTTAAAAACCTCCAACGATGAAGAAATCACAACTTCTTTGAGCAAGCTGTTCCACTGATTAATTGTCCTCACTGTTAGGAAGTATCCCCTTGGTTCCAGATTGCTTCTCTCCTTGATTAGTTTCCATCCATTGTTTCTTGTCCTGCCCACTGGTGCTCTGGAAAATAAGCTGACCCCCCCCCCTCTTTGTGGCAGCCTCTCAAATACTCATCAAATAATCATCAATAGACTCCTGACACAGCCAATCCCAAAAATATAAAAGTTACACTGGCTTATTTCCCCAACCATTTGCTGCAGTGAGTAACACTCAAGTGATTTTCGATATCTGAATAGCATTATGTCTCTAACAAAGCATCCATGCAGCCCAAGTGTTTTAATAAATTAATCAACGTGAGATATTTTGTGGGATTCCTGAAATCTTTTATGTTGAGCCAATTAAGGGTGAGGGTTAGGCCATTGTACAAGATTGTGAGATTGTAGCTTAAAAAGAAACCCCCTTTGTGATACACACTAGATAGTTTATACATCCTTCTTGGCTACCTTCAAAACTATTCACCTGGAAATTACTTTATCTGAAAATACTGCAAATAATCCTGAGTTTTTGTTTGAAAGGCGAAGGACAGGGGCACTCCAACTTGCCCCAAGATTTACTTAGATGTTTCCTGTTCTCTTTGAAGCATTACAACCAATGATTGTATTAGCTTTTTTTTTTTTGGCTCCTGCCATATGCTACTGGCTCATATTTACGTGATTGTCTAGTAGGACACCAAGGTCTCTCTCATAGTTACTGTTTTTGAGTCAGGTTTCACCTAATCTATACTTATACCTTTGGTTTTCTCCTGCCTAAGTGTACAACCTTGCTTTTCTTGACTTTTTGTTGGATAGGCCCCATTATTCAAGTGCGTCAAGATCTTTTTGGATCCTGAATTTGTCTTCTGGAGTGTTGGCTATTTCTGCCAGCTTAATGTCATCTGAAAATTTCATGAGTTCCTCTTCTATTGCCTCATCTCAGTCATTTATGAATATATTAAAGAGCACTGAACCTAAGAACCTTGTGGTTCCCCGCTGCTTGCTTCCTTCTAAGTATATGTAATACCATTAAGGACTTCCTGTTGAGTATGGTTTGTTAGCCAGTTACAAATCCATCTGGTAGTGATGCTGTCTATCCCACATTTTTCTAGCTTACCAAGAAATAGTTTGTGGTCCACTTTGTCGAATGCCTTCCTGAAGTATATTATATCCACAGCATTTCTCTGGTTTACGAATTTAATCACTTTGTCAGAGAATGAAATAAGATTGGTTTGGCATAGTCTGTTTTTAACAAACCTGTGTTGGCTTTTAGTTATAACTTTATTTGCTTCTAGATGTTTCCAGATCTGTTTTTTTTTTGTTATTTTTTCCAGTATTGATGTTAGGCTAATTGATCTGTAGTTTCCTGGGTCTGGTACCCCCCCCCACCTTTTAAAAATAAATAAATAAATAAATAAATAAATAAATAAATAAATAAATAAAAGGAAGGTAGCCAGAAAGAGACTAGAATGAGATTCAAAATAGTCCAGATTTTCTGAATATTCTTAATAAATAAAGCACACTCTGAAGTTGGGTTCATCCACTTCCTTTAAATTATTTGGAGATTTAAGTGACTGCATCACATAGAACATATGTATAAGTTCTGTTTCTAACTAAAACATTTACCCATTTCTAGAACTTCAAAAATTCCTTTTCATTCAATTATCCTTTTTTTCTCCCTGAATATTTCAATCCTGAACTAGGCTTGCCGTAGCCAGAGGGTGTTCAAAGGCAAGGACAAAATGTATTACATCTTTTTAAAAATAAATCAGTAGAATTATAGTGCCTCTTATTTAGGTTCAGCTCAGCATTTCTAGGAACTGTCAGCGGCCCACCGCTTTCTATGTAGTCTTATATGCCATAAGTGCCTTGGGACTTCATTTTCACATATTCCCAAAGACCTGTCAGCATTCTAGAATGATGACTCTTGTGGTAGGAGTTAAAACAAAACAGTGCCCATCTGAATGGAAAAGGTCAGGCATTTCCTCAAATCTTGTTACTAACCCTCCCTCAGAAAGCCCAGAGAGTGAAATATCCATGTGAAAACAATATTGACAGGTTTTCTCTGTTTTCCACAATGCCAGAAGAAGCTCTCTGACAGCTTTAAAAAGAGGCCCTTTGTGGAAATCAACATGTGACAGAACGCACTGTGTACTCTTCAAATTCCTGTAATTCCCTCCAGTGCCTTGATAGAGGACCAATTATGCATCCTTCGGAATCTACCCTTTTTCCTTATTTTGTTATAAGAACAAAGCTTTTTTTTTTCTATCTAGGAGGGAAGTGCTGGGAGAATCTGCCTACGCAGACAGGTAGAGCATTTCCCCTCCATGAAGATGCTGTTTGAAATGGAGATGTGTATTCCCAAACTGGAAGCAAGCTGACATTTCTGGAAGTGTAGCTGGCATTCACATCATAAGTCATATAGTTTCTTAATAATAATAGATATTAAATAAAACAAAGTTGTAGGGAAATATGTGAAGCTCTGTCTGTGCATGCACAATTTTTTCATATATTAAAACCACTGATGGACGTTGTTTTTAGAGTGCTTTCATATTTTTTCTCATTTTTAAAATTAGGGATGAGCTCAAAACATTTCTAAATAAGAATAAATGATGTGCTGTAGAATTCAGTTTATCAGCTAAGGTGTTGAGTTGGATCATGAATTCAGATTTGCATTATTTATCTTCAACTACCTATTAGGATTATGATGGGGATAAAAAACCTGCATGTGATTCTATCTTGAGTCATCACATAAAATGTGGGATACAAATAAAAATTACCATGTGATTAGTAGTATTTGCAAAGGATCTGTAGTTTTATCATTTGTAGTCCAAACAGACTCGGCTAGAACATGGATGGAAAATGGTAGAATCGTTTGAATCACAGGGGATTTGTCTGATTCAGTAACAAATCAGCTTCATTGTGCCTCCTTGTGTGAACTACATGTCCTCCAATAAGTGCAACAATCTTCATATTCTTTAAGAGAATTGATGACTAAATTTCTTCCAGTTGCAAATCAAAGCTTTTAAAAAAGTATCACTACTGCTTGATATCTGATGATGAACCAATGGGAAACCAGGAATTTAGGATTTCTAACAACTTAATTGTGGAAGTATAGGTTCCTTTTATAAATCAGTTTTTAACAAAACCCACTGGGCTAATTTCAGGGGAAGGGTCATAAAAGCTAGTGACACAATGTGCACGTGGGTTTTACTCCTCTAGTTGTGATTGACTTTGGAGGGTGGGGGCAGTGCTCATCTCCTTTTCTTAAGCCAAAGACCCAGTGTTGTCTGAAGATGTTTCCATGGTCATGTGGCCAGATGACATCACATAGCAGCACAAAGCGTATGGTGAAGCATGGAACACTGTTACCTTCCTGCATACTTATATGTGGTACCTATTCATCTACTTGAAATTACAGTTGCATGCTTTTGAACTGCTAGATTGGCAGGATCTGTGATAAGTGAAGGCAGCTCACTCCATCTTGTGGCACTCGAATCTCAAACTGCCAAACTATAGACCTATAATAGTCTAACATTCGGCATCTTAACCACTGAGCCACCGCGTCCCATCTCCGCAATGAGGTGTTAAATAATTGAGGAAGTTATGAGAGAACTATTAAGGAGGGACCTGGACAAAAGATTTCACAGTCCAGTTGCATCATAAAATTGCTTTCACCATTTTGGCAAAAGCCTCTAGGCCTGCAGATGACTCTAAATGGAATTTTTCAGACATAGGGACTGGCTGAAAGAAACTGATCTGCAGCAATGGCTATCATTGCATGTTGTCTGCCAACATTAGAATGAGTTAATTTTCAACCAAGACTAAGGAAGAAAACTTCAGCAATGGAGCTCAAATTTGAGGAAGTCATTCCGCTTACAGCATATCTTTTCTTAGGTCCTTTTCTCTCCCTCATAATTCAGATGCCGAAGTATAGAGTTAATACTGTTGAATCTATGAGTGTTTTTCATAAAATAATGATAAGAGGATTTTGAAGAATCAGTGGCACGGTGAAAATTCCTAGCTATCTTAAAGGTGAGAGAGAGAAATGTCACTGAACTTGCCAAGTTTTAAGTGATTGAGATGCTTACATTCCCCGAAGGGTCCCCGTGACCTACAATCTCTTTAGTTGCCCTGTACTGCTTCAGCTCACAATAGTTGAATCACAAACCTTTCTTTTATCTGGGTCTTCCTGATCTAAATGACAACTAGAGATTGAAGAGAGGGGTCAGAAATATAACTTTAGAGTTAGCTTGTGAAAGATTTAACTTTACAAGAAAAAGCTGCAGCTGATAATGCTTCAAAGAGAACAGGAAACACCTAAGTAAGTCTTGGGGCAAGTTGGAGTGCCCCTGTCCTTTGCCTTTCAAACAAAAACAGGATTATTTGCAGTATTTTCAGAGAAAGTAATTTCCAGGTGAATAGTTTTGCAGGTAGCCAAGAAGGATGTATAAACTATCTAGTGTGTATCACAAAAGGGGTTTCTTTTTAAGCTACAATCTCACAATCTTGTACAATGGCCTAACCCTCACCCTTAATTGGCTCAACATAAAAGATTTCAGGAATCCCACAAAATGTCTCAAGTTGATTAATTTATTAAAACACTTGGGCTGCATGGATGCTTTGTTAGAGACATAATGCGATTCAGATATCGACAATCACAAGAGTGTTACTCACTGTTTCAATTGCAGCAAATGGTTGGGGAAATAAGCCAGTGTAACTTTTATATTTCTGGGATTGGCTGTGTCAGGAGTCTATTGATGACTGCCCCAGCTAATCTATAAAGTGTGATAGGAAGCCAAAGCCTTCTTGAAGGTGTCATGCTGTTAAAGTTCTCGAGCAATTGCTAAAATGATAGAACTACAGTTATAAAACTGTAATTGGTTTGAAACAAAAGAGGAAATAAACCAGATGCACAGATGTCCTGATTGATACAAGGTTTAAAAGGAACTTTATTTCTCTGTGACAACTCAGCATCTCTGATAAACCATTCAGTGGCAATTTAGCATCTATAAGTGCCATACACCAATGTTACTTGAAGTCTTTTTGAAACTTCTATTATATGATTAAGGTGCATGTTGTCTAATAAGGGCAAAGAAAAATATGGCGTTTGATTTTATAAGATATTTCTAATACCTTAATTCCTAGTGTCAGTCTCATCAGGCAGATCAAACAGGAAAAACAACTCGTTGAACTAATTTAGCTTTACAATAAAGTAGAAATATTGTAAATAATTTATTATTGTGACTTTCTCCCAAATGAATTCTCAGATAATTTCAAATACTTTGCAGCGTTGAGATATAGCAGCCAAGAAAATAAAGATTGGCAAAACAAAAAAATAGCACGGCCAATCCAGCATTTCCTCCTGTGGTCCATCATCTGTCCCATAGATTATTTAGAAGGTAATGGGGTTCTCAAGAAAACAAATGCCTAAATTGAAGGATAATGAGAATTAATCCAACATACTTTGATGGCTATAAATTGGAGAGGTTTCTGCAGAAAGAAAGCTCTCTCTATTTTTCTCTGAGACTTTACTCCTAAAGACAATGAATACCTAACTACAGAACCTGATATATAAAAGTACACGCTAATAGATGTGATTTTTTTTAAGCAATGGGAAAATTAGATGCGTTCCAAGCTGGGTTGAAAGAATGCAGACAGCTGGTTGAAATAAAGTTTATTAGGTGGCCACTCCTAAACCTTTTCCAAGTTCTCTTTATGTAGGAATTCCAGCTCACCCTCTATTCTAAGAAGAGTTCTAAGAAAATAAATTTACAGTAGTCAATTACTCACATGTTTCAGATACTCTGCTGGCCTGCAGTATAGTTACATTTGATAGTAAGGTGATCTTTTAGGAGGAAAAGCCTTTTTTAAAAAAATCAAAGAGATCTCTGGGTCAAAGGGATCTTGGTTTGGGATTTTTGATAAACAGGAATGCTGCACCATATTACATTAGATGATTCTTGTTGCACTTTGATAGTTGTCTAGACCCTATTCTAATTGGTAATTCTGAATTACAGAAGGAAGAATGTGTGAAGGGAGAGGGCTTGATTTCCTTCCTATAGGCAGTATAAATTGAAGGCTTTTTCTTACAAATAATTACATTTGGTGTGAAGAACTGGGGCACTTTTCTGTCCAAAACAAGTTCATTTCTAGATCACCAGGTGGGGCCAGAGCTAAAGTTACTGCCTAGGTGTACTTTCAAGTCCAATTGCATTTATGTATTTTTTCCTGACACGGATCTCTACTTAATATTCACCAATCCCATCATGCATAAGGACCACTGTCTTTGCATAAAGACATAGAACATACAACTGGCCTTTTCCCATGAATTTCCATGAAATTACAGACGGCAGATCAGTTTAGATGATGCTGGCATTTTCCCAAAAAATCTTACCTGCACATTCTTTATCGTCTTAATGCAAGCAAGGTCCTTTTTTCATTTCCCCAGGCAATTTTGGAATTGCGTTTAGTACATTTAGATAAAGAGTAGAAGCTTTCTGTGGTTTGAAACCGTACTTTTAGTTTTTATTACCATCAAGAATGTGGCAAAAACAATCATGTCATAAGAAGAGACAGCTGGAGTGTTTGGCTTATATTCTCCATTCTGTACATTTATGAGGAGATTTTCAATAAGCTATAAGCCTAAGTTTAGCATACCTGTCTTACTTGATTTACTTGATTTTCACTCTTACCCAAAATTAATGGAAAATTACCACACTTATTGAGTGACTTGTCACTGAATTTTGGCACTACATTCTTGGAAATTGTGGATCCATGAGCCATATTCCTTTAGATCAGGAGTGTCAAACTTGCATCATCATAGGTCATCATGTGACATATCAGGACTTTTTTCCCCTTCTCTAAACCAGGCGGGGCTGGGGCCAGTATGTAACGCATCCGGGCAGTGAGTTTGACACCTCTGCTTTGGATCTTTGCCCTGCTTTATTCCAGGATGGAGGGAAGGACTTCAAAAAAAATTCTAGAAATCATTTTCTTATTGAAACTCATGCTTTTTAATCTGTTTATTATTTGTGTTATCATATTTTAGAAACTGCTTCAATGGGTTTTTTTAATTAAACATTTAAAAATGCAATATAAATTATAGCAATAGCAATAGCAGTAGACTTATATACCGCTTCATAGGGCTTTCAGCCCTCTCTAAGCGGTTTACAGAGAGTCAGCATATTGCCCCCAACAATCTGGGTCCTCATTTTACCCACCTCGGAAGGATGGAAGGCTGAGTCAACCCTGAGCCGGTGAGATTTGAACCGCTGAACTGCTGATCTAGCAGTAGCCTGCAGTGCTGCATTTAACCACTGCGCCACCTCGGCTCCTAATTATGGTAAACCTCTTTATATCAAAATAAAAAAAAACAGCAGGGAAGGTTAATAAATCTACCAGAAGAGCAATACAACTTTCCCAGTCTTGTTGCTTTAACAAATGTTAACACTCCATACTTAGCAATTTGCACATTCACCTAGAACATATCCATACAGAAGACGATGGATATTTTTTGTTCTTTGACCATTTATAGTAATATATGAACCACTTACTTTAGGTTATGAATTCTTTGTAATCAAAAGAAAACTTCAATATTATAGTTATTTAAATTTAAAAGCTGCTGCATAGCTGAGAAACAAAATGCTTGGTGTGCAAATAGAAAATACAAAAAGGTATTCTTTTTCAGATTTTGATGCTTTGCCAGGAATGGATATTTTGGGATCCAAATACCTCAATACCTGGATAAGGGGAAGTAAAGTTTACCAGAATTGAAAAATGTGTCAGTCATCGACTTACAACTGGATGCTTAGTGACTATTTGAAGTTACAACAAAGGGAAGTTACGAACTATATTCAAAGGTCCAATGCCCATCACAATCACCCACCTCAGGAAGTTGATCATATTTTGGGCACTTGGCAACTGGTCTGCCTTTACCTCCATTTGCAATGTCCTGTGGCCACATGATTGTGATTTATGACAGTTTCCAGCAAAATAAAATGCCTGTAGCGAACAAGGGATTCGCTTAATAACCATGGTGTTCCCTTAACGTTGCAGCATTCACTTAAAAAAAGGGAAATCCTGCAAAAAAGCTAATAAAATCAGGCATGATTGTGTGATCCATTTTACAGCTGTTGCGATATGCAACCAAAATTGTGAGCTTTATTATGATCGTCAGTCAAGAAGAAGCTGTAAGACTACAGTATTTGGAATGGATCAGGAAAATGAAGCCAGTAGGCCCCGGAAAAAATGGTGATGTGAAACAAGTGAAAAGAGAAAAATCAGTATGAGAGGGAAGAGATAAATCATCCTCCATCTCCAAATGTCCTACGACTGGGGTATTAAATTCTTTTTAAATTAAATATAAATTCTGACATAAATTGCTCTATTTATAAGTGTGATGTTCTGTGTTATGATACCATTCCTTCAGTAACATTATATTCTGATATAGCCAACATTTCTTTGATGTCTGTATCATTGACATTCCTTTCCCCTTGGGGGGCTCATGTCAGAACTGGCTCAATATTATCACATTAGCTGCCAGTGTTGAAAAACTAAGCCAAAGAAAAAAGAAGGTGAAAAGGAAGAGGAGAAAGGCCATTTCTTCTTCGCTACCTGTATATTTATTTATAGTAGCAACAGTCTTTTAGAAAGGCGCTTTTAAAATAACATCTCAATTTGGCAGTTGGCAGATCTTTTCACATGGACATTGTCATCTGTGTACCGGTTAGCAACTAATTGCTGAGCCCTCCAGACAAGGGGAACGCCTAAATATGGATAAGTTTCCAACTTGAAACTCTAAAAACCTTCCATGAAAGTATGGAACAGGTAGTCCTAGATTTATAACCCATTTGTTTAGTGATTGTTCGAAGTTACAAGGGTGCTGGGAAAAAAGGGACTTATGACTGTTTTTTCCACACTTATGACCACTGCAGCATCCCATGGTCTTGTGTTCAAAATTCAGATGCTTGGCAACTGGTTCATAGTTATGACCGTCGCAGTGTTCCAGGGTCATATGATCACCTTTTGTGACCTTCTGACAAGCACATTCAGCGGGGAGAACCAGATTCATTTTACAGCCATGTTACTAACTTAATAACTGCAGCGATCCACTTAACAACACTGGCGAGAAAGTTCATAAAATGGGGCAAAACTCACCAAATGCCTCGCTTAGTGGGAGAAATGTTGAGCTCGGTTAAGTCGAGGATTACTTCCAATTTTTTAATCAACTGTCAGCATATGTTTGCCTATCAACCCAATTGCCTGCCCTTTGCCTCTTGGATAGGAAGTGAAATTAGGTTGCTGGATTATCAAAGGAAGAAGAAAGTGAGTTATCAGTTATCAGTGATTTCCCAGATGTTCAGAACAGAGTGTCCATAGTTGGTGCCAATTCTGGAGGCAACTCCTTGGGGCCATTGCCAATCTCTCCAGGGCCGCAAAAATCCAGACAGCCACCAGATGACAGCAAAGAGATACAATAGATCCTTATCTGCCACCTAGGCATCATCTAGCGTTTGCAACCCAGAGCCAGAAACCTATTCTCTTGCTTAAAACGAAACCAAACAAGGAGCCAGGCCAGCTTTCAAGTGGCCTTTGGTTCCGATCACTAATCTCTCAAAATAACTTCAGAATGAGGTTTGACTCCCGGGGCGGGAACTCAGCGTCTTTTCTGTATCCGCTGGTTTGCCTACAGTAGTGATTTAGCAGTGAGTTTATCTGCTGGAGGACCTGGCTTTGAGTACTATTCACGCAGCAGCCTGAGTCATTTAGAATCTGCCCTTTTAGTTGTGTCAAAGTTCAGCTAGCTGTGTTTGAGAAAATGAAAATGCAAACACAGTTCAGTTTCAGGCAGCTGAGAAAAGGAACTAGCGCAACTGGAAACAGCCCTGAATGTCACTGGAATGACAATGCGATTCCTAAGTAACAACTTAGAGAGGACCTCTTCCTTCACCTCTTAAGCCTTCCCTCCCCACCACTACTTGGGGGGTCCAGACAAGAACTCCCAGTCTCTAGCCTGCTGCCTTAACCACTACACTGAATTTGCTCTCACACCAACTTTAATGCTGTTCATTTCTTTGCTGAAATTGCTTGCGTCTGTTTTTTCTCTAGTCACATTACAGAAAGGAAAGCAGTTAAAATAAAATTTTAAAAAACAGAGGACAATAGATAAAAATGATAGCGTAACATGTATTTCTATTCTACTTTGTAAAAAAAAAATTAAAAAACGTTCTCAGCGCAGGCTATTTCTACACCTTATCCGGCCAGATTGAAATGACTCAACTGAAATAAGGGATTTGGGCAACTCTTGTTCTGTTTTTTTAATTAGAAATTGTACACGGTGTTTGTTGTGTTCTACAGTGAGGGTTTCCCATTCATTCCGGTTGTTTTGCAACATGTTCCATGACACTGGAATAACCAGAGTTTACCCATTCTGGTTATAGAACCATCCTTACACAACTACTCAGATAAGAATGTACCAAATTGCCACTCAGTACAGTAAATCCTTCCACAGTGCAAGGAAACATTCCACCCGTGTCCCTTCTGGCTGGTCTCGACCAGCAGGGAGGTGACACGTGGCTGGCTCCAGAGGATTGTTAACACCTCTCTTCTGGAGGGATCTTTCCCACATCTTCTAAAGGATGCGATAGTGAGACCCCTCCTTAAGAAACTATCCCCTGGATCCAGCCATTTTAAACAACTATCGCCCAGTCTCCAACCTCCCATTCGTAGGGAAAGTTGTTGAGAAGGTGGTGGCCTTTCAACTCCGGCGGTCCTTGGATGAAGCAGATTACCTGGATCCCTTTCAGTCGGGTTTCAGGCCTGGTTACGGCACTTTGGTTATGGCACTTTGCTTTGGTCGCGCTGATCGATGATCTCTGGCGGGCCAGGGATAGAGGACATTCTTCTATCCTAGTGCTTGACCTCTCAGCAGCCTTCAATACCATCGACTATGTTATCCTTCTGTGACGGTTACAAGAGGTGGGAGTGGGAGGCACCGTTTTAAGGTGATTCTCCTCCTACCTCTCGGACAGGTCGCAGTCGGTGTTGGTTGGAGGACAGAGGTTGACCCCTAGGCCCCTCAACTATGGGGTGCCGCAGGGTTCGGTCCTGTCCCCCCTCCTATTTAACATCGACATGAAGCCGCTGGGTGAGATCATCCGGCGGCACGGGATCAAATATCATCAATATGCGGACGATACTCAATTGTATCTGTCCACCCCGTGCCAACTCAGCGAAGCAGTGGAATGATGTGCCAGTGCCCGGAGGCTGTCAGGGTCTGGATGGGAGCGAACAAGCTTGCACTCAATCCAGACAAGACCGAGTGGCTATTGATGCTGCCTCCCAAGGTTAGTCCAGACATTCCACCTCCTAGCCTGGGGGGTGAAATTATACACCCCTCAGAGAGGGCCCGCAATTTGGGTGTCCTCCTGGACCCACAGCTGACATTAGAGTTGTTGGCTGTGACCAGAGGGGCTTTCGCCCAAGTTCGCCTGGTGCACCAGTTGCGGCCCTACCTGGACCGGGAGGCACTTCGAATAGTCACTCATGCCCTCGTCACCTCAAGACTGGATTACTGTAACGCTCTCTACATGGGGCTGCCCCTGAAGAGTGTTCGAAGACTACAGCTGGTCCAGAATGCAGCTGCGCAAGCAATATGGGGTGTATCTAGATACACCCATATTACACCTATCCTCTGCGAGCCGCACTGGCTTCCTATTGGTCTCTGGACGCGCTTCAAGGTGCTAGTCGTTACTTTTAAAACCCTACATGGTTTAGGACCTGGCTAACTGAGAGACCGCCTCCTGCCACTTACTTCCCAACGACCAACAAGATCACACAGATTGGGCCTCCTCCGGGTGCCGTCAACTGGACAATGCCGGCTGGCGACTCCCCGGGGAAGGGCCTTCTCTATTGCTGCGCTGGCCCTGTGGAACGATCTACCTGCAGAGATCCGGACCCTTACCACTCTCCCAGCCTTCCGTAAAGCCGTCAAGACCTGGCTGTTCCGGCAGGCCTGGGGCTGTTGATTGATATCCAGCGCCGCTTAGATGGAATGGGTGATGTGAATTTTAATACTGTATTTTTTATTTTTTATTTCTATTTTTTAAATTTTAAATGTTTCTTGTCTGTTGTGACCCGCCCAGAGTCCCTATGGGAGTGGGCGGCATACAAATTCTATTAAACTTGGAAACTTGGAAACTTGCAAAGGCCAGGAAACGACATTATGTGAAACTTTGCCAGATTTTTTTCCCCTTTTTGCCTTTTGAAATATATTTCCCCTCCCATTGGTTGCAATAGGAGCTAAAGCTTATATTACATATGTCAGTGAATGATTATGGAATTAGCTAATCAGGGTGTATAGAAACCCTCCAGTTTATCTCACAGATAGATAACATACGTTTTGGGCTCCAGTTCTAGAGCAACAATACTGTGTTGAAGGGCACCAGAGGTGGAGGGGGGTTAGATTGAACCTCCCCTTCTGACCTTGGACCTCTTTTCACACTCTGAGAAGCCTAGCTGAGTACTACAGATGTTCAGCTTATTGTTCAGCTACTTTTCAGAAAATGGAGGGAGTGCGGGGACCATTTCAATACCCTCCACGGTTTTGATTGTTAACCACAGTGGAGCTTATCAAGGGCCAAGCCCTTTCCCCAGCTTCTTTGACCAGCATGCTCTGATTATTTCTGTTGAGCTCTGCTGTTTAAACAAAGACAACAAAAGCCACCCAGACAGCATATTTCCTTCCAGGCAGGAAGTGTTAGGTGTAAAAGAAGAAGAAAAATAAACCAAGACGCTCTGTCTTCAAGCAGCAGGAATCTTATCAATAAAACGAAACAAAGAGCTGCAGGTACTTAATGATAGTCAGAATGGACTATCAGAAGAGTTTAATGTTCTGAGTGGTCCCTCTTCCTTGGGACTATATTATTTTGCATGCAACTCTATGACCCTAAACTTTACAGAATTTAAACCGTATGGCCGTTTACCGAAGGAAGCAGTCTTCCTTCAAATTAGCTGGGTCATACTTGAAATATTGTCAAGCCCTGGAAAGGACACACAAACTTAGAAAACAACAACCACTTGAATCTTTTTTTTGGTGGGGGGGAGTTTACTCCTGGTAGGCTAATGAAACTGAATCTTGAAAGTCTGTCAAAGCAATTCTCCAGATCAATTGATATCTGACATAATTTAGGTGGAGTTACTCGGAGTCTTTTTTCTCCTTTCCCCCAAACTAATGAAACTTTCCTGCAGGTATTTTTGGTAAAAATGGGAAGCATTTTATCTGACATCAAAATGCCAAACAACAAACCAGAAAAGATTTTAGAGACGTGGAAAGGAACATATTTGAAAGATTTGCAGAAGGAACCTAACTTCCAGGTTTCTCCGTGGCTTGCTTGGCTGTGAAAATGACTACTGGCTGGTGGATAGACATCTCTAAACTTGCCGGCTGGGGAATTTTGGGAGTTGGAAGTCCACAAGTCTTAAAGGGCCACGTTTGGAGACCCCTTGTTTTAGACCACTGGATTTACTATGTCCTGCTAACAGCCACAATGTATAAAAAAGAAACTGTAGATCTACATAGATCCCACTCCACAGCATCCCCTCATTATGCAATCCAAAAAGACTCTGTGGTGGACAGTGAACCCCTGACCTCTAAGCCTGCCCCTGTTACAGCATTAGGAGAACAAGCTATACCAAGACTTAGCATGTGTCCTCCACTCTGCCCCACAGTCTCTTCTGGGGAGGTCAGCTACTGCTTGCTCTAATACTTATTCCCAGCCCAATAAAGATTCAGGTGACTATTATGTAAATAAGCAAATTCAAGTTTTTCTCTTGTCAGTGAACACACCCTCTACCACTTCAGATCACCAAATAACTGTTGGGAAGAAAGTCAGATGGTCTTTAGCTTTATGTGGTGAAGGGGATATATTGGTTCTAGCAATAGCAATAGCAATAGCAGTTAGACTTATATACCGCTTCATAGGGCTCTCAGCCCTCTCTAAGCGGTTTACAGAGTCAGCATATTGCCCCCAACAATCCGGGTCCTCATTTTACCCACCTCGGAAGGATGGAAGGCTGAGTCAACCTTGAGCCGGTGAGATTTGAACAGCCGAACTGCAGAACTGCAGTCAGCTGAAGTAGCCTGCAGTGCTGCATTTAACCACTGCGCCACCTCGGCTTCTAAATAGTAGAAGTTCTATTGCTGGGATTCTAGTAATCCAGCGGTTCTCAACCTGTGGGTCGGGACCCATTTGGGGGTTGAACGACCCTTTCACAGGCCTAAGACCATTGGAAAACACATATTTTCGATGGTCTTAGGAACCGAGACACCAATTTTATGGTTGGGGGTCACCACAACATGAGGAACTGTATTAAAGGGTCACGGCATTGGGAAGATTGAGAACCACTGTTGTAATCTCATCCTTTTATTCCAGTCAATGTTGCTAAAGAGAATTCTGTAAGAATATTTCTGGAAAGCATATTACTTTTAGGTACAGTAGATGGCCAGAATATTGACACTTGCAATATTATCTGCCTGGTGTGTGTGAGAGAAAGAGAGAGCGGGTGGGGAGAGAGAGAGGTCTTTCTGTGTTGGAACAAACAGCAAAATTGCAAGCAAGAATTCTGAAGATGACTTCAAACATGTCAGGCATATTAACCTGAAAATAAAACCAAACTTAAGAGCTTCTTGTGGTTATACCAAATGAGTTATGTGTGGGAGAGCTTCCAGTCTGAGAGCACTAACCAATATTCACTAATAGCATTCAGGGCTATGCATTAGCAGTACTTCTAAAGTCAGCAAAGGCATATAAGCAATGGACTTCAGATGTCAAAAGATTGCTTTGTTTGACTATCATTAAGCAATGTGTGAATTTATTCCTCTTAATAAGTACAAAAGCCTGAAGGAGAAAAATCATCTTGTGCAAGCAACCCCTTGTGGCAGCTTACTTCAGTTTGGTGCTCTCCAGATGTGGGGAACTAAATCTATCATGCTCAGCCAGCGTTGGATGGTTTCACAAAGCTTGCAATATGGAATGGGGAAATATATATATATATATAGAGAGAGAGAGACAGACTTCTTTTTTCTTGGATGCCCAAGCTGTAAACAAACCCATATGCTTGACTGCAGTTTGCTCTTGGAAAAGAATGTATTCAAGCTGCTGCTCTCTTGCTGAGGGCACAAAGACATGTACTGAGAGCATGCCTTCATGGTGGCCACAGCTGCTATCTGTATGTGTGGCATAGCCTCAGAAATTGCTTTGTAATCCTTTGACTTGTGTCATGACGGATCATCTTAAATTACAAGGTTGCCGAAGGAAAGCACAAGCACTCACATTCTGATTCTACACAGCCACACATAGCCACTGGGAATTTTGTGGCAGTAAAAAATGATTTGGGGCAATTGCTGCTCTCCTCAAAAGTGATGTTTCTCCACAATGCTTGTTTTCAGCTCAGGCCGAAAAGCTGGTTTAGGTTTACAGATGTGTATTCGGAGAGGTGTGAAAGGTTGCCTGAGTAGGTTGAGAATAGTCCTTGGAGTTTGGAAGGTAAAATACCTCAGAGAAGAACTGACAAAGTCAAAGATGCACACTGCCCAAGATTTAAAAAAAAAGATTTTTCTTTTTAAAAATGTTGGAGTGGGGGACAGAAGACAATAACTACAGCATTTTAGTCCCCCTTCTGCCCTTGCTTATTGTGCTTCCTCTGAATCAGGAGTGGGTTCCTGCCAGTTCTAACCTCTTCTATAGAAGAGGTTCCATAAATCTACAGTGCCATTTAGAACCAGTTCCTGCTCCCTCCCCCCGCCCATCCCCATATCATCAAGATGAAGAGCGAGAGGAGGAATTCTGGGAGCTGAAGTCCACAAGTCTTAAAGCTGTCAAGTTTGAACACCCCTGGGATTTTTTTCTCTAAAGGGTTAGGGATACAAGGGTCATGTAACTTGACAAATTTAAGACTTGCATCCTTCAAATGCCAGAGTTTCTGAGCCAACATTTTGGTTGCTATGCAAGAGCGTTGTTAAGTGTGTTTCACCACATTTTATAAGTTGGCCATGCCCACCCAGTCATATGGCCGGCAAACTACTCCCACCCAGTCACATGGCCGGCAAGCCACTCCCACAAAGCAGGACACACCTACAGAAGAGGTTCTAAAAAAATTTGAAACCCACCACTGCTCTGAATCCTCTGTACTCCACAGGAATGGACAAGAGTTGTGTCCAACATTTTTCAAGGATAGAAAATGTACAGGCATCCAGAAGTACATAACAGAACTCCAGCTGCAGTAGCATAGGTAATGGGTGAGAGGTAATTTGGTGCCATATACAGGCTTCAGAAATTCATGTGTTCACTGGATGGCGACAAAGAGATGCTAATTCCTTACTGCCATCTAATGATGGCCTGGAGTTTTGCAGTTCAATGTGTAAACACTAGGGGTAAAACAAGTTATTTAACAACACCTAAAGCAGGGCTGTCAAACTCATGGATGCATCACATGCTGGCCACGCCATCCCGGTTTAGCAAAGGGGAACAAAGTCCCGATACGTCACGTGACGTTGCCATGGCAATGCGAGTTTGACACCCCTGATCTAGGGGGTCACAGGTTCATCATCCTCAAGTCCGTACTTGATGCTATTACAGCTAAAACAGTGGAAGAACAGCAAACATAGAGCTTTCTTCTGTCTGAATAAGGCCATTCATAGCTGGAGAAATATGTAGGAATTTTTGGGCCCTACCAGAGGTCATCTTCATACAGCGTATAAAGCATATAAAATGCAAGACCAATAGGCATTGTTTCCAGCACTGGCTCATCTGTTATTAAACTTGCAATTTCCTTTATTCTGAAATTTCTTTCATTTCTTGAGGCCCTCAAGCCTTCAACAGGAAAGTTGAAACCAAACCAAACAAGAATGGTTTAACGCACAGGAGTATAACATAGTAAAAAGAGGGGGCAAAAGAAAATCAAGAAATATTGATTTAAGAATCTGGGAAAATAAACCAGGCTTCAGCATAAAGATGAAAGGACGAGGTCTACTCACCAGAACAGATCTGAACCAAATTTATTATTTATCAAATAAATTTAGCGCAAAGTGAATTTCCAGAGAGGGTTGAAGTACAACTACAGAAAACGTCCAATTAACTCATTTTCAGGGGTGGAGGAAGCCAAAGAAAGGAATCTGGGAACAGGCAGAATTTATACTGAAGGCTGCAAAGTGAAAACAGAGATACCTGGTCAGCTCAAGTGGATATAAAAGCAAAATTAATATAGCAGAAACTAAGTTATGACTCAGACCATTTTAACTTCCAATCCTGACACACATACACAAACACACACACACACCTGTGCCTTGTGTTTGTTTTGCTTTTGTTTGTTTTGGGGAAAGCAGTGACTACCCTTACCACTATCGCATCCCATCTATATGACCCTAGGAAGAAAAGAATCCATTCCATTATTTTCAAGATCAGAGTTTGTGTATTGTCAAAATCGCAACATAAGATAATTCCAGTCTAAATTATCCAATTGCACTTTGATATTCGCTTCACAGGACATCTACCAAGAATCCTTTGAAATGGGGGTGCCAAATTCGATTTCATTGAGGGCCATATCAGGGCTGTGTTTGACCTCGCGGGCGTGGTCGAGGTGGTCCTTTGACACAGGCTGAAGATGCATTTTTTTCCCCTTTGCATTCAAAACAGCTATTCCAGACAAAGGGAGATTTACTTTCTGACACAAATAGTCTCAATTCTATAATGTAGAGATTAAAGACATGTATATTCCCCAGCTGCCAAGGGGCTTGACTCTTTTGTATAGGAGCAGAGCGTAAATGAACTGACAATTTCTCCAGATGTCTCTAAAAACTGTCTGTCCCACTGCCTATCAATCTTTGTTACTACCTCTGACACAGCCCTAGAGGAGGACTTAATATTAGTAATAATTTACAAAATTGATATACCACCCAATTCTCAGTGGCCCTGGGTAGCTCACAACAATCAAAAGATTTACAATTAAATCAATCACAGGTAAAAGATTTAGATAAAAGATGACAAACTCAGTGATACAAGGAGGCTCACTCTCTTTCATCAAAGACCTGGGGGAAGAGCCAGATGTTTTTGGCTCTTCTGAACAACAGCCATCCAGATCTTGGGGGGGGGGGTACCTAGTTCTAGTTGGCAGATGCTGCTAAAGAGAAGGTGAAGAAGATGCTGCCTCCTGCAACACTCTGTCAGCCGAAAACGGGCCACATCTTAGCAAGATTTGATATGTCCAGGCTGGCCTCACGGGCAAGATCTAAGCACCCTGTGGGCCACATCTGGCCCGCGGGCCCTTGACACCCTTGCTTTAAAACATGGAGATGAGTGGACACAGCAGCAGCAATGATCCAAATTACAGATGGTCCTCAACTTGCAACCAGGATAAGGACAAATATTTCCATTGATAAGTTAAGTGGCTGTTAAATGAGTCATGTCTGATTTTGTCACCTTGTTAAATGCGTGACCTGTCAAAAGGGCGAATGACAAAACCGCGCCCGACTAAACCACTGACGTCATCAACGCGGTGACAACAGCCAGCGCGGAGAAAGAAGGGCGCTTTAAATAGCGCGTTGAAAGAAAGCCGATTCAACTTAAGGTAAGGGTTAGGTTTAGGGTTAGGTTAAGGGTTAGGTTTAGTGTTAGGTTAAGGGTTAGGGCTAGGTTTAGGGTTAGGTTAAGGGTTAGGATTAGGTTAAGGGTTAGGTTAAGGGTTAAGGTTAGGGTTAGGTTTAGGGTTAGATTTAGGGTTAGGGTTAGGGTTAGGATTAGGTTTAGGTTTAGGGGTTAAGTTTAGGTTTAGGGTTTACAGCGTGCTTCTGTTTCCGCGCTGTTGTCGCCCTGTTGATGACATCAGCGACGCGGTTTAGTCGGGCGCGGTTTTGTCGTTCGCCCTTTTGTCGGTGAACCGTTAAATGTACCACTTGAATCCATTAGGTGAATTACAAAGCCCTCAAACCAATCTGGCTTCGTCCATTGATTATGCTTACCAGTAGCTGGGCTGAAAAGGTTGCAAGTGGGGATCACATGATCCCAGATGCTGCAACCATTGTAAGCTCATGCTAGTTGCCAAGCGCCCAAATTTTTATCACGTGACTGCGGAGACGCTGCAGTGGTTTTATGCGTGAGGTCTGGCCGTAAGTCATTTTCCCCCAGTGCCATTGTAATTTCAAACAATCATTAAATGGATGGTTGCCAGTCGAGCTCTAACCTGTATTACAGCAGCTTCTCCTCCTATCAGGCATCCATCTTGTTTATGCCAAAGGATTCCTGGTTCATTTTTTTTTAAGGTGGCGGGTAACGGAAGCTGCAGCTGCAAATGTCCCTGTTTTTTTGGAGTACAAAGTCCTAATTTAACTCTGCAAGCTCATTCCCTGAGCTGTAGAGAAATATCTTATTCAGCAGCTCACTTTCCAGAAGGCATCTGCTTTAGCTCAGCTTCTGATGGGCACGTGTGAATCAGAGAAGGGCAAAACCCTTCAGCCCGTATTTCCAGTGACCTCAACTATCCACAGCAACCCATAGCAGACAAGGTCAGCCCTACTTGAAGCAGGAAGCTGAGAAAAGGCAAGCTTCCCCTGGCTCTTTCTGCAGACATAGCTGTTGCCTTCCTGTCATTATAACAATTGCCCCCATCATTATAACAATGTTGGAGTTTGCCTTAAGAAGCCCTTGACACTTCTAAAATTAACACATTTTCTTCTGCCCTCCTCTTTTCCCCAGCCCAATTCTACTCATTCTCTAAAACAGGGTGTGGGGAACCATGACCCCTTTATGGCTTGTGGACTTCAACTCCCAGAATTCCTGAGCCAGCCATGGTGGCTGGCTCAGGAATTCTGGGAGCTGAAGTCCATAAGCCATAAAGGGGCCATCGTTCCCCACCACTCCTCTAAAACAATCTTTCTCCATCTTTTGAGCTTGGTGGACTCCTTGAAATATTTTTCACACCCCAGGGAACCCCTGAACATTCGGGCTCAAATGTAGGCAGAAGTTACAAAAGTTATTATCCACTTACGACCACAACGGCCAGAATTGATGTTGCTAAGTGAGAAATTTATTAGGTGAGTTTTGCCCCATTTTACGACTTTTCTTGCCACGTTTGTTAAGTGGATCACTGCCGTGGTTAAATTACTAACATGGTTGTTAAGTGAATCTGGCTCTCCCATTCATTTTGCTTGTCAGAAGGTCACAAAGCATGATCACATGACCCCAGGACACGGCAATGGTCATAAATACAAACCAGTTGCGAAGCGTCTGAATGTAAATCACGAGACCTTGGGGATGCTGCAATGGTCATAAGTGTGAAAAATGATCACAAGCCCCGTTTTTCAGTGCCATTGTAACTTTGAATGGTCACTGAATGAACTGTTGTAAGTTGAGGACTACTTTATTTCATATGTAGGCATGTATATATTCATTAGCAGTGTCCTTAAATTAAAAATAAAGAAACTTTTTCATCTTTCCTTTCTGCCTCCCACTTTTGTGGGTGGCTCCTGCTATTACTGGTGCCCCGGGGCAGCCCAGCCCTGGATCTCCCGCATTTGCCTTGAGTCGGAGTCCCCCCAGGCAGCCTGTACCTGCAGACAGGTAAGCTGGCAAGGAGAGCACTGGCATGGAGGTCCTGGTGGCGTCTTTCTTTCACACTCACTCTCTCGCCTCTGTTTCTCTTGCTCTCCTTCTCATTCCTTGCTCAATCCTTAGTTCAGTTTGGCTCACTCCTCAGTTCAGACTTTAGTTCTCTCTCTTGCACACTTCTCCACAATCCCTGCCATTGTCTGGGGTCCACAAAGGCTCTGGTGAGCCAACCCAGGGTGTGGAGGTTGGAGGTTTCTGTTCAGTCTCTGCTTTTGTAAAATAAACCATGATCTCTCAGGAAGCCCTAGTGACCTCTCACAGAACCCCAGGATTCCACAAAACCCTGGTTTAGAAAACCAGCTCTAATATGGTGCATATAGCCCTACATGGCCTAGGACCTGGATATCTGAGAGACCGCCTCCTGCCACATACCTCCCAAAGGCCCATAAGATCTCACAGGTTGGGCCTTCTCTGGGTACTGTCGACCGGACAATGCCGGCAGGCGACCCCCCGGGGGAGGGCCTTCTCTGTAGCTGCTCTGGCCCTGTGGAACGACCTACCCGTAGAGATCCGGACCCTTCCTACTCTCTCGGCCTTCCGAAAAGCCACTAAAACCTGGCTATCCGGCAGCCCTGGGGCTGTTGACTCCATGAACGAGGTCCAGCCCCACCTAGACTGAATGTATGGTGTGTTATTTTAAACTTGTCTTTTTTCTATTTTTAACCTTTACCTTTTATCTTGTTTTGTAAGCCGCCCGAAGTCCTTCGGGATAGGGCGGCATATAAATTTATTAAAATTCAAATTCAAATATAAATAGAGTGAATGTATTTTGCAGATTTGAAGAGCCTTTTCTGCTGTGGCTCCCACCCTGTGGAACATCATCTGCCTGGAGATCAGACTGGTCCCAACCCTACTGGCTCCAACCTGAGGGTGGTTTTTGGCAATGGATGTCGGGATCCAGTAATGTGGTAGAGTGTGTGAAGTGTTTGCATGGATTGTTATTGATGGATGCTGACTACCTTGGCTATGAATGCTGTTGTCTAGTTTTTATATGGGTTTTATTTATTTTGTAAATTGTTGCATTGTTTTCGTATTTAATTGTTTGTTAGACACCCAGAGTCATATATTTGAGATGGGCAGCTGTATAAATTGGGTGAAGGATTAAGTAAGTAAAAAAATATGAAATACGCAAAACCACTTGATTAGTACTCAGCCATTATTTTTAAAGATTAGGCACATTTTTATAGTACTGTGAAGTTTCCAGAGAAAAAAAATAGAGAAAAAGAAGGCAATTAGCAGAAGGTGGATGGACTCAGCCACGTTGGCACCGGATGCGCTGCTGGAAACCTGAAGGACCAGATTAGGGACAGTTCATCCTGCAGAAAATCTATCTAAATCAGGGGTGTCAAACTCAAGGCCCATGGTGTGGTTTGATCCAACCCGCAGGGTTGTTCTGGAAAATGTAATGGGCCGGCCCCCGTCACTTTGGCCAGGTCTATGAGGAGGAAAGATTGGGCCACCATGGCTTCTGCCTGGTCTACCCACATCGCTTCAGCCCGGTCTACCCAATGTGAAGAGGAAACATGGCAGCAGTTTGGGGAGTGGTGTCAAGCTGCCTATGCCCACCCATCCGGCTACGCCCACCCAGTCAGCTATGTCCAGTGAGTGCTGTCAAGTTGGCCACACCCATCCAGTCGGCCACGCTCGCCCTGAGGTCAACCTCAGCCCTGATGTGGCCCTCAATGAAATTGAGTTTGACACCCCTGATCTAAGTGACCAATAAGAACTGATACTGACACATAATCAATCAATCAATGTTTTCAGCAGCTACAACAGCCTGCATTTTAAAATATGTTCTTTGGCGTATCACAAATTATGAATGATCAAGAGCAAATAATTATAGCTATTTATAATTATTTGTATATATAGCTATAAAAACCCAGCTGGTGCATGGTCCAAAATCATGTAATCAAGCATTGCCAAAGGCAGGGGGAGGGGGGGAGATTTTTTTCCCTGATCCAACAATCCATCAGTTCTTAGAGAATTAATTCAAAATTTATAGTAATGGTTACAATTCTATAGTATATATATATATCCCTGTATAAATTATGCTGAGCAAAACAACTAAAGCCTTATAAACATAATATTTATCTTGTACTAGAATATAGAGCTATTTCACACACATATATAGGGCAACACATAATTTCCATGCTTTGCGCAACCTGCTGTCAGAGCGCCAGGGAAATCAGAAAATCCAGGCAGTTCAAATGAGTAAAGATTTATTGCGAGCATAAGCTCTCTACCAGAATATGAACTACTAATGATCAAAGCAATTGGTGATAGGTAAGAGACAATGAAATTCAAGGTGGAATTGAACTTAGATCTCTTATGAGTGCAAAAAGACTCATGACTGATGACTTGTTTGACTCCTCCTCCCGGCTCAGCCTGGTCATCTCCTACACCTGTACATAGTACTGGCTTTCATCGGTATAATACATCACTTAACTCTAAAATAATGAAAAATAGACTTGCATGTATTACAAACCAACTATGCTGCCTATATGGAGTTGCAGGGTTTGTCCTACAAGATCTTGCTCTCATTCTCATTATTTGCATGTTGCAAAACAACTTAAGTTTTAGTCTTATCTAGCTGATGCATATGTTCTCACTATCATACAAAAATGAAATATGGCAATTCACAGAATTATACCCTGGCACACGTCTTTGCAAATGTATAGACAGAAAAGGTAGGGCATAGATTCCCACCCATCTAATTAAAAAATGCCAACATAAAACATCTTTAGGCTTTAAGCACTGAATCATCTATAAGAAGTACTAGGTATATGCGTGAAACTTTCCAGGCTTCAGACTTAAGGCTCCAGTTCATAATTAAGGAAGGCTTTGCTGTGTTCTAAGTTTGCATGATTGATTTCTCCTTTTATTTTTGTTTGGTTGTTTTGTACTTGTAGGGAGAAGTTTCAGTTCTAAGGATTCCCAACAGAATGTCTGTAGCGTCTGTAAATCCTAATTATTAAGGAATTGCACTTATATTTAATTTTTTCTTTGGGAATTTGAGGCGTTATGCCTAGTAGAAAGGATTTTCCCCCTAACTCTACCTCCCCAATAACCTGTGAGGTAGGTAAGCTAAAAGTGATTGGTCCACAGATACCTAGTGAGTTCCATGATTGAGTGGAAACTGGAAATTGTGTCTCCCAGGCCCATATCCAAAAATCTAAGCTACTAGGTAGTCCTCAACTTATGATCAGTCACTTAGCAACTATTTGGTTACAAAGGAACACCCCCCCCCAAAAAAAAACATCTGGTTCCAAAGTTCAAACAGCCAGTCTGCATAGCTGCTTTTACAGCTGTTTGCAAGGGTCCCACTGTCACATTACTGCAATTTGCACAGTTACTTCTGGTTTCCAGCAAAAACTGGCCTATAGTAAACAACGGGTTTGCTTAACAGCCATAGCAATTGTTTAATGATCGCTGAGTTCACTTAACAACCAATGCAAAAAAGGTCATAAGGCTGATTTACAGTTGTCAGTTAAGCACTACCTTTACTATACTGTACTGGCTCTCTAATACATCTGGAGGCACCAAATTGGAAAAGTCAGTTTTAGCACTTCGCAGTAATAAACACAGGCAAGCCATTCCTTAGCCTCATCCAAGGAATGAGTCATATATGTTTCCCTTAGTAGAAGAGAAACTTCGCACCAGCAAGCCTTAAAAGTGTCATGTTAAAGAAAGAAGTTCTATGGTAGGGCGATACCTGCTTCAGGATGTTGCATATATGTACTGTTAGGAGAAATGTCCTTCTGGGTTCCGCTCCAAGTGGGGAAAAGACATGGAGGCTGCTTGGAAAGATGATGTCAGCCTCTGTTTCGCTAATTGCTTTCGGCTGCCATTGAAACGGGGACTGAGGGGGCTTGGTATTTGGGAGGGGAAGTTTTAGTACAGGAGAGATTGTAAAAAGGGAGTTTTGTTCTCACCGTCTACAGTGCATGCTGGAGACTGGTGCTTGGTGTTGGTCAAGGTCAACCGTCCTGCATACCAACCTGATGATGCTCCTTGAAGACGAAACCCACATGACACCTGAGGGATTTGCAGATTGGACAATGGGATGAGGGTTACCGTGGGGAGGGGGTTGGTCACATATTGATATGATTGATTTTGCGCGCTTTTGCCTCAGATCTTGCTTTGCTTAGCTGCTATCTTTTCATAACCAATAAAAGTACTCTTAATTCTGCAAAATGGAGTTAAGTGGTTTCTTTCTTGGTTGCTGAGGGAGGCCGGCTTGACAGATGGTTTAATGGTGGACAGGACCACATGGCTTGAGCCCTGAACAGAAAAGGTGATCACATGCTTCAACGTTGGGTGAATAAGAGAAGAGACAGAAGGTCTGGAAGTTCCTGGCTTTATACCAGGGGTGGGTTTCAACTGGTTCGTGGCGGTCCCCGCGAACCGGTTGGTCGGCGAACCCGGAAGTAAGTAACTTCGGGGAACGGCGAAGGGCCCACCCACCCGCCCGCGCTCCTTACCCGGTTTTGACGAGTTCTGCGCTTCCACGCATGCCGGTTGGAACGGGGCGAGAAACCCACCCCTGCTTTATACTCTCTGTTTTGCCCCACCTCTCTGTTTCCTGTTCCTGTATAAGAAATGTATTCTGATTGGTTGTCAGACTCCCATGGGGGGGTCTGAGTTTCCAGATGCCATGTGGTGAGTTTCTCTGAAAGGCTAATCCTTCCTTTAGTATGTAAAGTACACTAGCTCAGGCTTTAATGGCTCCTTGACAAAGGGAGGGGGGCAAGGAGGTGCAGGGAGCTACTTTGTCTTTAAAAACATGTTTCTCCCTTTTCACATGCAGGGAAATATAATATTCTGCCTTCAATATTTCCTAGGGTATTTCATTTTTCTAGGAAAGGGGGGTTGCTAACTTCCTACAGTACAAAGGGGCCAGAGCTTGAGCAGTGACACTGCAATGCTTGTTTGGTTATATTGACAAGAACAATAATTCTGCAGATGCCACTGGCTAAAGTGTTTATTTAGCAGAGCCAGTTTGGTCTAGTAGTTAAGGAGGCATTCTAGAAAGCTGGAAACTGTGAATTCTAGTTCCACTGTAGCCATGAAAGCCAGCTGGGTGATCTTGGGCCAGTCACTCTCTCTTGGCCCAGGCTTATTGTTGTGGGGAAAAGAGGAGGAAGAAGGTATGTTGGATATGTCTATGGAGAGTCTCAATCATCCCAGTCATGATTGTTCTGTAGGAAGTTATCACCCAGCCCTCTCCCAGAAAAATGAAATATCCCAAGAAATATTGAAAAAGCAGAATATTTATCTGGATGTGAAAAGGAAGAAACATGTTTTATAAAGAGAGAATAGCTCTCTGCAGCTTCCTGCCCCCACCCACTTTGTCAATGGGCCATTAAGAAGGCCAAGACAGTCCCTTTACATAATAAAGAGTTCTCCCCTTCAGCTCCAGGGAAATGGGATTAAGGCATGATAATATTCGCCCTTTACCCAACTCACCACATGGCATCTGAGAACTCAACCAAACCTGGATTCAAAACGCAGCCTAGAGAGTTGCCCCTGCATGGCTCCATGGGAGTCTGACAACCAATCAGAATACAAGTTCAAGATCAAAGGCCAGAGAGGGCATAAAACCAGGGACTCAGCATCTCAGCCAGTCTTCTCTTTTTCTCCACCAACATTGAAGCATGTGATCACCTTTTCTGTTCAGGCCTCAAGCCATGTGGTCTTGTGCACCATTAAACCATCTTTCCAAGCAGCCTCCATGTCTCCAGTGTCTTTTTCTCCACTTGGAGCCGAACCCAGAAGGACATTTCTTCCAACAGTTCCAAAGGTGCTTTTCCAAAAGACAAATGGACTTTGTTTTTTTTCTTCCAGAACTGAAGAAGATTCTTGGATGAGAAGCTAAATGTTTTCAAGGGAAAAAAAACTAGTATGTCCAGTTGCCTTTTGGAAAAGTACCTTTGGAACAATCATGACTGGGATGATTGAGAATCTCCATAGACATATTCAACACACCTTCTTCCTTCTATTTTCCCCACAACAATAATCTGGGCCAAGAGAGAGTGAATGGGCCCAAGATTACCCAGCTGGCTTTCATGGCGACGGTAGGACTAGAACTCAAGAGTTTCCTTTGGAAAAGCACTTTTGAGTGTGTTGGATATGCTTGCCGCCAAACCAACAAATAAATAAATACTAAGTATGAAAAGTGTGCATTTCTTATGTTCATGGTACTATTTCTCCTAAGAATGTACTGTTCCTTCAAGGTAACTGTGTTTGAACTATGTATAAATCTAATATTGCCTTGTTTAATTCTGAACGTATTACAATATATCCTAATTTACTTTAGAACTCTAAATTCAAACCAGCCAAGCAACATGTTTGTTTCAATCCAATTGATGGATTTAGTTGTGCTTTCCTAAACCTTTTCCAATTCTGAAACATTAATGTTAAGATCTCAACACTTAAGCCCCATTCACACTTGTAATTAATCATGGCACAATAATTTCTGACAATGCCACATTCATTCCAGCCACTGAATGAGACAGGTACAAATCATTGCTCTCTCCACCAGTATTTTTTCTACTTCTTATAGCACTATGTAAGACATTATATAACGTTTGTCACACTTTGTCATTCATTAGCTTGGGGGCAAAGCCAGATAATCAATAATGGGTGTGATTGAATATTTCTTTGGGGAGTTTCAGAAAACATACCCACATCTTCCCTTGTGCTCATAAATCAGCCTCCGCCTTAGACAATTATCTTCAAGTATTTGTCCTTTCTGATAAGATTTTGTTTCCTGCTTGCCATTCCTACCCATCATCTCCATCCTCTTTTTTATAATTCTTCTCCAAGCTTCTGACAAGGTGGACAAGATCAGACATTTACTATTCCAAGTGAAGAGATCCCTACTGATGAGAAGACGATTAGGAAAATATTAGAATGTGCAGAAATGAACAGATTAACACTGGTAATTAAGGGGAAATAACAAGCTCACTATTATATGACATGGGAATTATTTTATCAAAGGTTAGAGAATAAAAATGAAGTTGAAAATAAAAGGAGATTAAAGAAGAATAGAAAATATGTTAAGATAGAGATATAAACAATATGATAATTGTTAGTATTATGATAATGAGGACTATTATGCTTAATGTCCTTCTGTTATTATAATGTTATTATTACATTTTTATTAGAAGATGCATTAAGAGGAAAAAACAAAGGTTGACTATTTTCGACTGTTTAATATAGTATAATTCTAAGATTAGAGAATTAGTATCAATGTGAATGATGTTGTAAATTTTGATTTTTATTGCAGAGAGATATTTGCACCCTGACGACACACTGTTTAAGGAAAGATGGAATGTTAATATTTGTTTTTTTAAAAACCCTTTTTAAAAAAAATAGACATTTATTATTTCACCTGAGGAAGAAGAGGCGGCTTGCTAATCCAATTTAAAAACATTCTAACATATATCTTTGCTTTAATATGTAGCTGCTCATTTTTCCTCATTCTCCTCCTTCCTGTATGATTCTTGGTTTTAATTTGGTGCTGTGCTGATGTTGGATCTTCCCCATTCCAAAGTGATAGTAGCAAAGCCAGATATGAAAACCAATGGTCTTCTTTATGGTGGTTGACATACAAATCAGACCTTCATCTCAGCAGTATTTGGACAATTCATATTGGCCAATTCATTTTGGTTACTAATTCCTAGTGGAATCTGCTTGTTTCATTGTTTTTGAGTGGGTGTGTCTACATCTTCACTGAACTTTCTACACCACAATCACGCTTATCTGTTATCCATCCACACGATTTGGAGAAGTTTTAGTTCTCTAGTATCAGATGTCATCCTCTGCTATGCTTTAAGAAAATTATAAATTGGTCCTGATTGTTCATGAATAAAAAGCTGATACTGATTCATGGAACACTGCATTCTTTTATCCCTCTTCCATTGAAGAAAATGTATGTTATGCGGTAGCCTTAATCTCTACTTCCTGATTTTTTAATCAATGATTATTTAAATCAACCTAATCTTGTTATTCTAGTAGGAACCAGTGTTGTAGGCCAGTTTGCCTTGTTATTCAAATCAAGCATTGTCGATTGCTGCCTTCTAGATATTTCGAATAAATGTAATCTATTGTTCAGAGGTGTGACATATAGTTATGATTGAGATGGTTTGCAGTAACCGTATAAAAAGATTCACAGCAGGGTTTTGAATTATTGTCAGATTAAAATAAAACATTTTTGTTCCTGCATAGAAAGCAAGCATAATACACAAGAGTGTAATAAGACCTTGGCAGATTTGCATAAACATACACCTTTTTTATGGCTGTTTAGACTTTGCAATCTTAAACGTATCAACCTCTCTCTTGGGTCTCCCTGGCTTGGAATACGTATTCCGCTTTAAAGGGCACTTTCTTGTTTTGCTTTTTGTATTTTCCTATTATTCTGAAGTTCAGTGGAGCGATATGATTCTGAAAACATTGGAGCACAGAACTGATGATCTGTGCCTCATGTGGCTGTGACACCCTGCCCTGGAAATTATGCTTTATCTAAATAATCCAAAGCAGTGTATCAACCTCAGCAAGTTGCGTGGATTTCAGCTCCCAGCATTTTCCAGGCAACCCTTCTGGCTGGGGAATTTTGGAAACCAACACATCTCAAAGCTGTTGAGGTTGAGAAATACTGCTCTGAAAAAAGGAGCTAGACTTCGTTCCATATCCACATCAGATGATCCACTGCAGTCTTTCTTCTGCTGTCTTGACTACCAGCTCTACCCCGTCCTGGTAGTCAAGACAGGTAACTTAAAGTGAGTGAGCAAGTCAGCTTTTGAGAAAACAGAATGAAAATGTAGCTGCTGCATTCTCCTTGGAGGAAGGATCAGGAAAAATAGTAATCACCATTGAATCAAAGGTAAGGTTGTTTTGAGAGTTTCATTACATCTGTCTGCATCATCAATTAATACATCCACTTTCATATAGTAATAACAAAATATAAGAATATATTGTATGTTCTTTTTTTTATAAGGAGATTCACGCAAGCTTTCTAGAAGTAAGCCGGTTTTCTAGCAGACTAAGAAGACTTGAGATCTTTGGTGCATCAAATATTTTCTTTTGGGGAAAAAAATCCAAATTATGTTTACTTGTTTGGCTTTGTTTTAAAAATAAAAAAACCCTCATACCCAAATCCTGTGTTTCTTCTTCTCCTCCAAATAGCCTGCGGAAGGAATTGGTAACAGGGTCACTCTTAGCATAATAAATTCATTGGAGGGTGTCAATTACCAAGACCCACAGAATTATGCTACTCTCAGCTCAGTTGAAATGGGTGGACTGGAGTCTCACCTTCACTGAAACCTACTAATCAAGTGTAAGTATGTGACTCACACGCAAAACATCCCTGCCAATGGCACCAGCCTGCTTAATTAACTCACCATGTTCTGGCATGCATGCAGACGCACGCAGCGAGCTGCAAAGATGACCTTGCAGTTAGTAAACAGCTGTTGTGCCAAATCAAATCTAATAACAGTTTCTGTAAAATCACATCTAGACATTTGCACTAATATGTCCATACGGATTGATGTCTATGTATGGCTAGATGGATAGACTCTGGGAAAGGAAAATACTAACCGAAGTGGCCCATAAGGAATTCTACCACCGTGCTAATTTGAACAAACAACACATGATTTGGGAAAGAATTCAGAAACATGAAGGATCTTACATTGGTAGCATCAAATATCATATGGTGGATGGCTGTAACTGCTGATCCTACATTGTCCCATTTGAAGCAATGGGAGAGCTTGAGAGAGAGATTAGCGACAACTATCACAATACTTAATTTAATGAAAAGGCTTTTAGAAGATGGTATTTATGACAAGCCAGGAATGTGGATGGTTGTACATAGATGCTAATTCTGTTTTTTTAATTATGTTCCTTTCCAGGATCATATAGAAAGTCGTGATATATTCTGAAATAAATGGTTTTTGCATTACAACAAACAAGCGTAGTGTCATGGTGTCATGGTTTGAGTTTAATGCAGAAATGAACAGCATTTAGTTTCTTTAAGAAATTCAAGTGTTTGCAAATTGTGATATAGAAGGATTCTAAGGCATGAAATTGCTATGGGGAAGGACAGAAATGTCAGTTGTGCAACTGGAAACAGAAATTACTGAACTATCTAAATAAGGGTCTAAAACCATTAAGCCAAAGCCTACTTTCCTTAGAAAAGTAGGAGCCTATCATTTCCAAGCTGCAGGCCCATTCATAGGAATTTATCCTTCCCTCTTCTTCAGGCCAGCCTTTACACTTGAAACTACGTAAACACATTGCTGCAGTTTTCTTACTAGCATTTTTGAAAAGGGGTTGCCATTACTTTTTTCCCTAGGGCTGAGAGAAAGTGGTTGGCCCAAAGTTTTCTTGGTTTCTAGCCAAGAAATACTATTACCAAACAGAACAGCTGGTTGGGGTGCCTGCCTCTTTATTTGCTTTATTGTTTGATTGACGGATTCACTGACTCATTTATTCGCCACCCATTTGAATGACTCGGAACTTACACAGCATGTGTTTGTAAACTAAGAATCATCCTCTGTAATCTGTAATAAAAACAAAAAATAATAAAGAGAAGTGTCTTATCCAATTGCTTTCTCACAGTGGCTGGAACCAGTCTTGTAGCTGCATCATTAGAGCAGTTTGGTGTACGATCATTTACGCAAAATCTTGTCCCATGCCAATAAAAGCCTTCATCTGTTGCAAATCCAACTAGGTTAGAAATGCAAAAGTATAAACGTGTCCAGTAACTGTGGACATCCTGGATTCTTTCCCATGAGTTTTCTTAGCGTGCTCTTCATTGCCTGTGAACTGTGCTGGACCATTGAGGGGAATATCAGGAGTTGTGTTTCTGAAATGAAGTGAAAGTGGATCCAGGTCTAAAATCAATAGGGTTGTCTTTAAAGTGGCATGTATATATAAACACATAAACACACACACACACACACACACACGCATATAATTTATACAATATAAACTATGCAAATGTATGTGTACACAAAAACACACAGTTTTGCAATTTATGTAGGTAATACAGCAGTCGAGTAAATCATACTATACGTAACTCTGTGTAATTTTATCCCTTTGTAACATTAAACAGATGCCACTTGCTGGCAGTTCCGGGGTAACTTTTGAGAGCCATACCCAAGGCTTTCAGAAGCAACCTGCAGCCTCGGGTCTCCGACTATTTCCACTGTAGAAGGATATATTCAGAGGGAGCAAAATAATTCTTTGCCAGTAGGGATACTGAAAGGAATGCATTGTGGACATTAGTGCTGTGCCCTATTGACTTATCTCAAAGTACTGTTGATAGATAAATAACTCTAAAAGTTATTTCAGGGTGCTTATCTTTGGGGAGGAGGGGAAATCTACCGTAAATACTGTTGGTTTGAATGGCCAGGAAGTCTATCAATCACAGGTTGAAATACTTGGGAACACAATTCCTTGTAAAAGCTACACTTTGAGAAGGTACGTTTTCAGATTCTAACATCATTAGAGGCACAGGGTATGAGCCAACACTGTAATGGAGTGGCTCAAACACCCACTGCACTCTCAGTTTGTATTAACATAGAGCTGGTGTCCAAATCATGAGAATAAATATGACTTGCTGTGGAATCAAACACAGGATCCACAGCAAATAATCAAGGCTTGCAGCAATGTCTGTTAAACAGCATGTGCTAATCGGACTCCCTCCAAAGAATATTGAGAGACCCCAACCCAACAAAGGGATGGACCCATATTTATATATCTTAGAAAGGTGGAGAGACTAATGCATAGGTATATAGGATGTAAGCATACACATTCATAGGTAAAGGATCTCAAGTTAATTATAAGCAATAGAGCTTAGGTTACATCCTGGGCCTGTTTTCCTTCCTAAACCAAAAGGGAGAACCAAAACAATAAAACTCTAAAACAGGGAGGAAGCATCTCCCATAAATCAAGGGGAGGGGCCAGTTTGGGAATGCCAGATGCAAAAAAAGAAAAACAAGTCCCATTGCAAATCTGTGAGATGGTTCTGATAATGCACTTTGGGTTTATATGTCTATACATGCACTTGGTTACACTAATTAATTACACTAATCTAAGAACTGATTTTTCCCACATTACACAAGCTCTCAGAAGACATGAAATTTAGCACAGAGGGATAAAGTTGCAGACAACAGCCTTTTCTCTAATGTTGGGTCCTTGGTGCTCTCTGAGCTTAATGGGTTTTTTTGCAGACGTTTTATTACCAAACTAGGTAAGATCATCAGTAACCAGGATGCATTGATGTTACCTAGTTTGGAAATGAAATATCTGCAAAAAAAACCCACCAAGCTCAGAGACCACCAAGAGACCCACCCTGAATTACAAATATCTCTTTTATCAGTTTTTTTCTTCTGATGTCTCCATGCATGTTTATCTGCCTTTGTAATTCTGTGAATTCCTATAAATTTGACTTACATTCACTTGAATATGTATAGCTCTCTGACTGCAGACTCAGTTTAGCTGATCACTTGGCTAATCTACTGACACTTAAGCAAAGGACACAGGGATGTAGGGATATACTGCCTGGAGCGCCAAATTCACATGTTCCCAAAGCCCATGTATCTAGTTTCTAGGGCTCATCCTAAACATATTTTTAATGTGAACTAAAAGAAAAAATAAATAAATTTAGTGTTATGATATTGCCTATATTCCTTCTTTTTAATGCTAAATAAATGAAATCAAATTGAATTTTTGCTGTAGTCCTGCCTCCTTCTTGGGGGCAATTCTGTCTGTTTTGGAGATCACAGGTAGTTCTGATCCTATTACTTTGTGTGACTAATTGGGAGTTTTGGATCCATCCTGAATTGGTTACTGGGACCAGAGGTTTATTCTTTCAAGCATTTGGGTTCATGCTGGAGCCCATCCTCAGGAAACTTCTCAATCTCCAGGATGCGTGCAGGATTTTTAACTCCAAAGGGCATTACTTTACATTTGCTTTTGTCAAATAACATCTGCCATTTTGATGCCCACTCCTCTTATCATTTTATTTTATTTATTTTATTAGTTTGTCAAACATGAACAAGATAGCAGGTATAATTATGAACATGGACATGGACAAAGGAAATGAATACAAATAAATGGGGACAATAGGACAGGGATGGAAGGCACATTGGTGCGCTTATGCACACCCCCTTTACAGACCTCTTAGGAATGGGGTGAGGTACACGGTAGACAGTTTAAGGTTAAAGTTATGGGGTTTGAGGATATAACAACAGTCTCAGGTAGTGCATTTTAGGCATTGACCACTCTGTTGCTGAGGTCGTATTTTCTGCAATCAAGTTTGAAGCGGTTTATTTTAAGTTTGAATTGATCGTTTGCCCCTGCATTATTGTGGTTGAAGCTGAAGTAGTCGTTGACAGGTAGGACACTGTAGCAGACAATTTTGTGTACTATGCTTAGGTCCGAACCACAGGCAGACCTAAGATAACATGCCAAAATCCCTTCAGATATCTTTGCAGTCTCTTATTGTTTTTACCGCTCGTGACAATATAGCATCACCAGCAAAGTTGGCTATTCTTCCTGTCGTACCTGATTCCAGATAATTTTTAAAAGTTAAAAACCACTGATCCTAGGATAAAACCATGCAGGACATCAGTAGTTCTATCCTTCCATCGAGAGATAGTGTACGCTTCGCAATGTGATAGAAATAGGTTTTCTATTCTTAAGCAGTTGCTTATCCAAAAGAGGATCTGCCCTTTTGTTCCACAGTTGTTAAACTTATTAAGAAGCCTTTGATGATGGATTTTATCAAAACCTTTTTGAAAATCTAAGTGGATGATGTCTGCTGGCTTGCCTTTATCCATGTCTTTATTAACATCCTCAAAACACTACAGTAGTTAGTTAAATAGACAGCACCTCCCCTTACTGAAACCGTGTTTGATATCCTTTAATAAGGCTGTGTCTCCCTAAGCTTGGTAATTTTATCTTTAACAGCAGTTTCTGCTATCTTCCCCAGAAAAGATGTTAAAGATGACAGGTCTATAATTTCCTGCATCTCCGTGTGAGCCCTTCTTTAAAAATGGGAGTTATGTTGGCCACCTTCCAGTCCTCAACCACAGAGTGTAGACAGGTTGCATATTTTAGTTAGGAGGTCCACAATCTCGGCTGTAAGCACCTTAATAACATCCATCCTTGGATGCATGCCATCAAGGTCTGGTGATTCGTTGATGTCAATAAAATCTAGCAGTTTTCATGCCACAATTATCTAATAAGAATGCGGTACCTACAGATCCTGCTTTGAGCAAATGGTTTAGTTTGTTAAAGTAGCAAAAAAGCAGGGGATCACACTAAGTATGTAAAGCAAGGAATAGTTAAGTGCAAAGTGTACCCTAGCAACCATGGTGGAGAACCAATTATATGCATGCCTCGTTTAATGTTAGTTAAAAGCAATTCTCCAGTTGGGAAGATGTTCTGCACCGTTCTGCATGAATGCTTCCTGTTCACCTTTTTATGGGACTAAAATAGCAGTTCACTTAATTCCGTTTTGTTTCTGACATGGATAACTTCCCTTGCAATATTTCTTTCAATATGTTTCTTTCAGTAAGCCTGCAATTATTGACGAAATATACCTTTTTTAATGGCCTAGAGGTTAAAGATGCTAAGCTTGTTCAGCTAGAAAGCTGACAGCCCTGGTTCAAGATCCAAGTGCCATGCGACAGGGTGAACTTTGTTACTCGCCCCACCTCCTGCCCATCTAGTGGTTCAAAAGCATGCAAATGTAAACAGATAAATAGGTACCATTTCAGTGGGAAGGTAACAGCATTCCATGCATCTTGGCATATAGTGATGTTGGTCACATGACAACAGAAGTATCTTTGGATAATGCTGGCTCCCTAGGCTAAGAAATGGAGATGAGTACCGCCCCCTAAAGTCACATATGACTGGACAAGGAAAACCTTTATCTTTTTAATTTTTCAACCCTTGCATCACAAGCAGGCGTTAGAAATATCCCTTAAGGTGAGAAAGAAAACTTAACGTCATTGACAATCAAATACCGAACACAATACTCTAGAAACTCATGAAAGAACAGAGGACAGAGGTTTATTGTAGTATGAGCCACACATATTATATTCCATGTGTCCATTAGACCTATTGCAAAACTTTAGGCGTTACCTTTCCTTCATGTTCCCTATTTTTTAAAAAAGGTGTTGACAAGTTTATTATTCCTCCCTGTGTTGTGACTACTATAAACAACACAGGATGAACAGTACACTTGAGACCTGAATAAATATGTCAGGTATGTCCCACATTTGAAAATACTTGGGAGGAAATATTTTCAGTATCTCCAGATTTAAATGTCCCAAAGGTGCTTTTTCAAAAGGCAACTGGACTTGTTTTCTTTGTTGTTTGTTAAAGCTTCTTGGATGTGAAGCAAAATGTCTTCAAGGAAAAACAAAGAAAGTTCAGTTGCCTTTTGAAAAAAAGCACCTTTGGAACAATCATGACCTGGATGACTGAGAATCTCCATAAACCTCCAGGCTTAAATGTATATATATATATATATTTAATCACTGGATAAAATCTTTGCATGGAAATTACCAATCAAATTATAAAAGGGGAAGTAAAGCTATCTTCAAGTTGTCCAAGACCCTCCTCAAATTGTCAGAGATATAACAAGGGGCTTTTATATAATTAGGAGGAAATGATGTAATTATAGTGATTAAAGAAGACCAGTTTCCAAACCGTATTCTTAATAAAACTGAAAGGGCTGCTTCCAAAATAATCAGCTTTCTTTTACACACACACACACACACACACACACACACACATACCAGAGGCATGTCTCCAGATGATCAATCTACCTTCATTCAGAGCTTTCTTTCCTTCCCTCGATTAAGTATTTTTTCGGAGTATAAGACACACCTTTTCCCCTCAAAAAAGAGAGTGAAAATCTGGGTGCATCTTATACACTGAATACAGCATTTTTGGCCTCCCAAAACTCTGCCCCTTCACCAAAATGGCCGTGCATAGCCTTTAGGGGGCTTATAGAGTGCTGCTTGGGGGGGCAGAAATGAGCGGAAAACGGGCCGTTTTGGGAAGGTCTGCAGAGTGCAAAAACTTTTTTTTTTAATTTGCCTCTTCAAAATCTTGGCGCATCTTATACTCCGAAAAATCTGGTATCTATCTTTATTTTATTTTAGTTTTATTTCATTAATTCATGGTGTTCACCATCTAGTCCTCTTATATTCAAATTATCATGTTCTTTATGTCATCACGAGCCCATCTCTGTGGCTGGAGACTTCAGTAGAAATAGGACTATCTCAATCCCATAGATATTGATCCATTAATAGCTTCTGGAGAGTCCCAGGATCCAGCAGCAATATGAGAAACCAAAATCATAAAAGAACCAAGTGGAACATGAAGCCAGTATGAGCCACATGACTCCTTTCTTGACCAGCCTAGTGAGTCAGTTCAAGGAAGAAAAGAGCCAGCTGCTCTAAGAAAGCCACATGGAGCCTTGTGACTAGGCTGACCTAATCAGACCTGCTGCAGCTGAATGAGAAGAAAAACAAAAACAGACATATTAAACACCTGGTAACACCACAAAACCGCGGACGACAAAATCGCGGTGGACGAAAGCGCGTATGTGACATCATCACAGCGCGACGAAAAAGATCGAAAAATGTAAAAATAAAGCGAAAACCTTCCCCTAACCCCCTCAAACCTAGACCTAAACCTAACCCTAAACCTAACCCTTAACCTAACCCTAAACCTAACCCTAAACCTAACCCTTAACCTAACGAAAAACCTAACGCTAACCCTTAACCTAATGCTAAACGTAATGCTAACGCTCTAAACCTAACCCTTACCCTTAACCTAACCCTAACCCTTAACCTAACGCTTACCTTTATGTGAATCGGCTTGCTGTAATTTAATTTTTATTTCAATTTTTTGATCTTTTTCGTCGCGTTGTGATGACGTCACATACGCGATTTCGTCGATCGCGCTTTTGTGGAACGCGGTTTTGACGCGGCTTGCTGTAATTTAATTTTTATTTCAATTTTTTGATCTTTTTCGTCGCGTTGTGATGACGTCACATACGCGATTTCGTCGATCGCGCTTTTGTGGAACGCGGTTTTGACGGGTCACGTAAACACCTAACCCTATACGTAAAATATGTACTTCATATGTGTCATTTTGCACATGCATGATGCAATATAAAACTAAATGTAAACCCATGGGTATGAAAAATATATATGCATAATCACCCCTTTCCTTTTCTCTTCCCCTTCCCCTCTCTCTTTTCTTATTTCTCTCTCCCTAAGACAAATTGGAAGCATAATAGTCACCTAATAGAAATTATGCCTTTTGGCATAATTGCCTTTTGGCATTAAAAACTAAGATTCTGCCTTTTGGCATGAAAACAAAGCAATCGCTATAAAAGCATTCACATCCTATTTATACACACCTACGAAACATACTGTGTATGAAAAGGAAATTTTACAGTATAGAGTGGACTTTTGCCCACTTACTGTTTTTCCTGAGAAATGCTATTGACAAAAAACAAATTAGAATTCCTAAGAAAATGAGCTGATTGTTTTTCACTTTCGAAAACACAGCTGTTAATACACATTGGATGTGTAGAATGGGATGAGGGTGGGGATTATGACAGATATTTTGTGCAGTGTGTCTATTTTGTGCTGGTAAGAACAATATCTTCGAAAGCTCAACAATATTCATCTTAATTCCAGAGTTTTGCTAAAGGAAAATTTATACACACACAAACTTGTAAATTAAAGAAAATAATCCAAGCAGTTTTGCAACCTTACAGCATAATTACAGATAAAATTGGGATCTGCTGATAAGATCTTATTTAGAAACTGACTACAGAATAGTCATTTGCAAGGGAAATTGACAAGCATAAATGAGAATTCAAAGGAGAAGTTACTGGAATATACACAGCAACTGCGTGTAAAGTCTTTGGCTTTAAAGAGAGAAAGAATTGGCAATCAAAACCCTCTCTCTTTTTAGGTGCATACAATGTATATAACATGCATTAAAAGGTACAGGGCTTTGATTGTGCAATTCCCCATCTCCTTTCAAAGCCAGTGACTGCTGCTGTGGATGCCTCTGCTGGGGCAGAAGTATATTTATAAACATGCAGAATCAATTTTATACTCTTTTATTGTGATGCACATAATGATAGTTAATTGACTGAAAGCAACTGGAGCCTACTTCTTTAGTATTCCATTTTTTTAAAAAAAAAATGCATTATATTTATAAATGCATTATATTTGTAACCTATTTCTCTCACACTTAAAACACTATGGCTGAGTTTGTACAATGTGCTTAATGAAATCATTGTTGTGCTTGGTCATGCTGCCTCTAGGTGGTTCACACACCAAAACAATATAAAAACAGACATACAAACACCAGAACTCAATTTAAAGAGGAGCAAAATGCCAAATCCAGCAAACCCCCACCCCACTCCCCCCAAATTTCCTATTAACAACTGACATCCAACAAAGGGGACAACAAGCATTCCAGCGCAAATCCTAGGACAACAGTCAGATCTTTTGCACTTCTTTGGATTCAGGAGGAATCTCATTCGAGAGGGCAAACACCACATGGAGAAGATGCACTTCCCGAGCCCTGATAAGTGATGTTGTTTACTCAAAGGAAATTGGACCTTGCCTACCCTGTCAGCTTGAATTGGCTGGGCAGACACCATGGGAGGTAGTGGCCCTTCAAATAAGTTGACCCCATGCTGTGTAAGGCCTTATATCGTAGGTCATAACCAGCATCTTGAATCACACCTGGATACAAACTGGCAGGAGTGGGCTGCTGGGGGTTCGGGAGAACCTCTAGCTAAGTTTCTGTGCAGTTCTCAGAACCCCAAAATCCCACTCCTGGCTGGCCCTGCCTACCCCTCCTCTCCCCTCCCAGGAGTCCCCGCGCAGCCTCTTTTGGATGCAGGCAAGTGCAGGGTGCGTCTGGAGGCTCGGGGAGTGCGAAAAATGGGCCTACTTGAAGTTCGGGAACGCCGGAAATGTGCCCGTTTCCAGCCTCCAGAGGGCCTCCGGAGCCTGGGGAAGGGAAAAATGATCCCCTCCCCACCATGGTACAGGAGGCTGACTAGGCCACGCCCACCATGGCCATGCCCACCCAGCAACCGGGCAGATACCCCTTGCTAAAATTTTTGAAGCCTACCCCTGCAAACTGGCAATCAGTGAAACTTGCAAAGCATAGGCATAACATGGACAAATAGAGGCTTGATGATAACTGCCCATACCACTGCATTCTGGACCAGCTGAAATTTCCATGTAGTCTTCAAGGGCAGTCACATGCGTTTAATGGCATAGTAAGCCCCCTTAGTTTTTAATCTTCATTGATTCAGGGTGGGGAATATATCATTGATATGCGCTTTATGCTCATATAGTAAATAAAACAGATACTGACCTCTGGCCACTGATGTGTGCTTACGGGAGATCTATTCTGTTTGAAAGGAATGCCTTAACAGAGAGGCCTGAAACAATAATGGAGCTCCAGTGTAAATCCTTGTAAAGTCTTTGGAAGCAATTCACAAGGGGGGGGGGGGCAAAGAGGAGAGAAGCTGAAATTTATGTCAAATAATTAATAATTACAATATACCAGAGTTAACTAACAAAGGCGAATGAAATAGGGGATACCCAAAGCTCAATTGCTCTCAAGACCAAATAGCTCAGCAAATTTGAAATTATAAAGCTTTTGCCAGGCTGAACATCAAGGACAAGCAAAAATGTTTAAGTAAGCTGCTGCAGTCAGACTTCATCAGCACGACTCCTGTAATGGCTACAAATTAGTCTCTGAGCTGTACTCAGGCATGGGATTGCTTTCTTTTTTTAATCTCTTAAAGAAAAGAGGGACTGAGGTAAGCGTGACGTTCATTTATATTATTTGTAAGGCATCAAGTGGCAGTATTTTAAAATATTTATCTCAAGCTACTGATTTAATTCTCAGCATCATGGTTTAGCCTCTGCTGTATTGCTTGTAATATTCATCAAAATTACGGTTACAAATTGCTTACTAATTGTGTCTATATTTTTCCAATTTCAGCCAAAAGCTTGCTAAATAAAACAAAATATCTTGGCTGAAACGACTGATATATTTTCCATTGTCTAAATGTCCACTGTTAAAAGATTTGAAGTGTAACAACGTTGTTAGCTGAATGTTTTCTTCAGAGGTAGTTGATTCTGAAAGTGTAACTCAATGCCTAATATTAATAATAATCTACATTCCAGACAACAGGAGAGTAGATTAACTGTGAGATAGAGGAACACATTCTTTTAACATTTGATATTTATAATTTTGTTTATTCAGCGACCTAGTGATCAGGACAAAGGTTGATTTGGGTGGGATTATTGTTCAGATAAAAGGAGAATGGCAAGTGTTTTAACCAGGCAGGAAGAACTGGCCTGTTGGGTGGTTGATGATAAGGACATATGGGAGGATATAGAGATTGGCAGAAATTGAGGTGAATAGAATAGCACAATGAACAATGTGAGATGACTGGTGATCACAGACAGACTCCAGACTCATCTGGCAGAGGAGGAAGCTGGATGGGATGTGTCCTAGGGGATCATAAGCAGATTCTGCAGAACTGCAACTGTGCCGGAATGGGAGAGGAGGCGGCTGGTGTGTCAAGACTATTACAGCTACAGCTTTCATAGATGGATGAATCTGTTGTAATGGTATGTGGGAATGATCCTGGGGAACTTTAGGAAGAGCTACAGACAGGACAACTGGCATATAAAAGATGCCTCAACCCACAGAAGAGAAGGAGGGTTTGGAAAACATTTCAGAAGGGACCCTCCCTAGTTTTTCAGAGTAAAAAGAGGGAGGGGAGAAATACCTTCAGTCTTGCAAGTTTCTGTTAATGTAACCTTACAATAAAGAACAGAGCTAGTAGTCCTGGTTGTGCTTCTTTTTAGGGTCTACCTCATAGGACAGCTATGGCGAACTATTTTTGGCTCGTGTGCCATAAGGGGGAGGAACATAGGGGATACTTGCGTGGGCGTGCCGCACCCATGATGCAATGCATGACACCCCCCAGTGCGCATCCGCGCATGAGGGGCATGACCCCCCCCATTTTTCCATGCTTTTTTCACCCTTCCCAGGCTCAAGAGACTTTATAGGAGCCTGAGGAGGATGAAAACAGTCTCCCCCCGCTCCTCCGGAAGCCCTCAGGGACCTTCAGAAGGCTTTCCTGAAGCCTCCAAAGGGCAAAAAACGACCCTATGAGCAAACCAGAAGTCACTTCTAGTTTGCTCAGAAGGTCGGTTTAAGCCCTCCGGAGGCTTCAGGGACCTTCAGGAGGCTTCCCTGAAGCCTCTGGAGGACTAAAAAGGACCTATGAGCAAACCGGAAGTGACTTCTGGTTTGCTCGTAGGAAAGCCTCCTGAAGGTCCCTGAAGCCTCCGGAGGCTTAAAGTTAAACCAACCTTACGAGCAAACCGGAATTCCTTTCCAGAACTTCCAGTTTGACCATAGGGCCGTGTTTTGCTCCTGAAGCCTCCAGAGGGCCTCCGGGGGCCCTTTTCACCCTCCCCAGGCTCCTATAGCAATAGCAATAGCAGTTAGACTTATATACCACTTCATAGGGCTTTCAGCCCTCTCTAAGCGGTTTACAGAGTGGGCATATTGCCCTTACAATCTGGGTCCTCATTTTACCCACCTCGGAAGGATGGAAGGCTGAGTCAACCCTGAGCCGGTGAGATTTGAACCGCCAAACTGCAGAACTGCAGTCAGCTGAAGTGGCTGCAGTACTGCACCCTAACCACTGCGCCACCTCGGCTCTATAAAGCCTCTGGAGCCTGGGGAGGGCGAAAAATGGCTTTAAAAAAGGCTGAACTCAGTTGGCCAGCATGCACATGCACATTTGCCAGCTGACAGGGCAACGCCTTGCGTGCTCTGACAAATGGCTCCGCATGCCACCCAGTCATAGGACTACCATCAATTCTGCAAGATTCATTTGGTTTCTGGAGGTGCTTGAAGAGTTTCCCAAAAATCTGAAGGCCATTTCTGTTCAGACTTTTTTTGAGTCTCTCCTATGCACCAATGGATGAGGAAGATGTGTTGGATATGTTCATCACCTTGGGTTACTTGTAAAAATAATAAAGCCAGGATATAAATATATAAATAAAAATTACAGGGTTCTGGCAAAGATTACAGCTAGCAAATCAATTCAGAAGAGAAAAAAATTGCATTGTTTCACACTTTCAGCTTCATGCCCTAGATTGTCCTCTTCATTAGACAACAAAGACAAGGAGAAAGATATAAAAACAACAACGTGCATATATGGCACTTACAACATGAACATGTCCGGCTCGGAATCTGAAGAGTAAGAAAATAGGGATTCTTAAGTCAGTGTAATAATATGGTAGTGGATCTTATACTAAAAGAAAATGGGAATAAGATGCAGAGGTAATATATGAAATGAAGGACCTTCATCACTTAATTCAAGCTATCATAAAAGTGGTTCCTTTTGTAAAAGACAGGATGACATGACTAATTTTAGTATTCCAAACATTACATCCACATCGACTGTTATCTCAGTGACTGGTATTCAGAAAAATCTGCTTTCTAGCACAAATTCTCCTACATCACAGGTTCAGCAGCATTAGCCATACAAAGCAGTACCTCAAATTGTTTACAGGCTGAAGAATATGTTTCTACATCACTGATTGCTCCTGTTACACCATTAGTTGTAAGTACTGTAAGTACAACTGCCTGGTCTACAACCACCAGCAGTACTATGTCACCTTCAGAAGTCAGGGAGAGGCACAGGTCATACCTCATTCCTGTTCAGGAAGAAGAATCGGAAGCCCAAAGAAAAGCTAGATCAAGATAAACGAGGCAATCCAGAACATCTACACAGGGTGTAACATTAACCCATGTCCAGGAAGCTGGGGGAAAAAAATGATAGAAGTTGGGCTACATGAATTAGAGAACAAGAGAACGAACTCCCCGTGGAGATTCGGACCCTCACCACCCTCCAGTCCTTCCGCGCCGCCCTAAAGATCTGGCTGTCCCGGCTGGCCTGGGGTTAAGACCCTAACCCCACTCGAATTGTGTGACTGTTGTGTTTTTAAATGATGTAGTGTCTTTATGTTGTAAAATGTTTGTCCTTCCCCCCACACCTTTTTGAACTGTGAGCCGCCCTGAGTCCCCCCAGGGAAAAGGGCGGCATACAAATAAAGGGAAAATGAAAAATGAAATGAAAAAAATGAATAGGAAGGAAAAGAAAAACAAGACAAAGGAAACCAAATAGAAAAAAAATATAGTACAAAAACAGGATGTAATTACATACAGACAGCTTCTTACCTTAGAAAGAGGTGTATTACAATTAAAACCCTTGAATGTACTAAAAGAGGAAAAGGCAATTCAAACATGGTTTCAGTATGGGCAGTTACAGGCCAGATGGAAAAAAAGATCAAAAAATCGGTTTTATGCAAGACGAGGACAATTTACTAAAACAAATTAGAGATCAAAGTCCAATGCATATAAAGAGACTATATAATGCATTAATAGAAATGGATTCGGAAACAGAATTAGTTAAAGATTGTATGATAAAGTGGGCACAAAATTTTGAAGAACTAATAATGTTGGATACATGGGAAAAGATTTGGGTGAGAAATGTAAAATTTACACAAGCCCAAAATTTGAGAGAAAACTTTTATAAGATGTTTTATAGATGGCATTTAGATCCTAAAAAATTGGTCTCTATGTATTCGAATTTACAACCTAAATGCTAGAGATGTGATTGTGCTGATGCTACATACTATCATGTATGGTGGACTTGTAAAAAGGTTAAAGCATTTTGGATAAAAATATGGTGGATTATGCAAAATATTCTTTAAAAAAGGATAAAGTTTACCCCTCAGTTATTTTTGTTAGGTATAATTACTGATAGTACACTTATAGAGACTAACCTGATTTTGCATTTAATAACCGCAGCAAGACTGCTGGTGGCGCAATATTGGAAGAAGGAAGATTTGTCTACTATTCAAGAATGGACATTAAAAGTAACAAGCCTAGCAGAGATGGCTAAAATATCAGCATATCTCAAGGACCATTCCAATGAGAGATATAAATTGGAGTGGAGAAGATGGATTGACTATATTCAAAATAAATATGGGACTAAGAAATTCCAGATAGTTTATGACTGAAGAAACAAGGAATGATATAATCTGTTTAGAGCTAGCCTAGCAAAGAGGAGTTAAAGCTCAAATGAAAGATGATATCAACTTTTTAAAAAAAGTTTATTTTAGAATATCTTTGTTAAAGATTTATACCCTGTATTGGTTATGGGAAGTCGGGGGGTGGGGGGGAAGGTAGGGGGGGTTGGGGGAGTAGGGGGAGGAAAATAAACATTTGTAAAAGTTTTTTTTTCAAAATTTCCTATAAATAAAAAAGGAAAAAAAGAACCAGAAACTAACGATGATTATAAAGTTATGTGTGAACCTTAGAAAAGCCGTATCATAGTTGTAGAACTACATCTTGAACTGCTTCATCAATTTCTTAGTAGCCGTATCTTTTAATTTTTCAAGCCAAATGAAGCCACATCTTTCAAGCCAAACAGCACTTCTGAGTGAGCAAACTTCTGCTTACTCAAGAAGTGCAGCAAAAGAAAATAAGAGAAAAAAACAGACTAGAAAGAAGAAGGGAAAAGATAAACCATAAACAAAATCAATAAGAGAAAGAGAAAAACAAAGACCAATTGGAATTTGTTTTGGGACTTAGGCTAATGATGAAAACAAGAACATGTGTCTAATTCCAGAAGAGGAAACTAATAAAAAAGAAGCAGAGAATGACAGTCATTCAAGATATGACACAAGGTCATCTGGAGATTGTTATGACTCAGTACTATGATGACCCCGTTACTTGGAAAATCACAAATTATATGCCAGTAAACTAGAAAAAGAAGATGCAACTTATTTTTAGAAACTTTATGAAAGATTATAGCTCAAAGTGAAAAATCTGAAAGCTCAATTGCATGATACAAATTAATGGCCCTTGATCTATACAACTGGCGAAGGCAACCCAGAGACAGAAAAAATGTGTTGATCAATCTCTGCAAGAAATGGAAAAAGGGGAGTGAATAGCTCCGAAAAGGCAAATATATGAAATGGAAGAATTCAAGACGCTATCAGACCTGAAGGCAGATAACCAGGGGCTAAAGGATGAATATTGGGCTTTGATCAGGGTAATCAGCAAACTTTCCAAATAAAATTGTTTCCTCTTATCTGCAAATCAGGGGATTGCACATAATTAGTAACTCCAGTGGACCACAGAATAGAAGTCACTGGATTCCTGGGAAGATTTCTTAGAGACTGTTTTTTTCAGATATTCTGTCAAAAGCCCTTTTACCTGTGCGAGTATACGTTTTAAACCAAAATCCTATTTTTATATGTTAAAAGCAGCTGCTGAGAAAACAACATGACCGAGAAATCTTGTTTACAAGGTCTGATAAACCTCAAATATTGAATCAGTAAGCCATAAACACATTTTTTTTAAAAAGCTTTCCGTTATCCTTATTTTGTTGCCTTGACACTGGTTTTTTGGGGGGGAGGATATTTCTATATGCCACTTGGAATCACTATGAATTCGGTAGCCATATAAATTTCCTTAATAAATAAAATAAATGAATAATACTAGATTCATTACAGTCAGATGTCCTAATTTTCAAAAGTGCTCCAAAAGAATATGAAGGCTGAAGATTCAATAGCCACTGAGGGATAAAAGAAAATCAAGTCACATTCTCCACTATATTCCCCGACTACCCACTGACCAATTTAATGGCAAATGTAATCTTAGTGTGGTAGTTTTGGTATAAAAACCATGAAATTCAATGTTGCAGATCCATTGTATTACTTCATGGCACTACAGGTAATCTTTGATTTACGACCATAATTTTTTGTTTCTAAGTGAGACAGTTATTAAATGAATCACTGCAGGCGTTAAGTGAGTAAGATGGTTGTTAAGTGAATCTAAGTTCACCATTAACTTTGCTTGTCAGAAGATTGGAAAAGGGGATTACATGATCCCAGGACATTGCAACCGTCATAAATACGAATCAGTTGCCAAGCTGATATTTTGATCACATGACCATGAGGAATGCTGAAATGGTCATAAATGTGAAAAATGGTCACTTAAGTCACTTTTTTCAGCACTGTTGTAACTTGGAACAGTCACTAAATGAACTCTGGTAAGCTGAGTATTACCTATATCAAAAAGCTTTGCATTTTTTATTTAAATTTTGACAGCAGTTTTAACTGCATTTCCTGTTAACTTAATAGGGATTTGTGTCTTGGAACAAGTTTCTGTATTATTATTGTGCCAAAACCATGCTGGAAAAAAAAGGATTAGTCTATGATTGTTACAGTTCATTGTGTCAGATGGACATACTGATTTAATGGTTTCAGATGAATGGTGTGAAAAGCAGGGAGGATGAGTGAAATTAAAATAGAGGTTAGTCCTGTAACTAAACAAAAGATAGGATTTGATAGTGTAAATGACCTTGTCCAAATCTATAAATTTATTATCTGTCCACTTGTACTTCCTTCTCTGTGAAATTACTCTTTCTTTACTTGTAACCCAATATTTCTCAATAAACGAAACCAGTCATCTCTCCAAAGTCAACTGCTGTAAAGTGTTTCCAGGCACACGGGCTGTTTCTATGTGAGAATGTTTGTGAGAAGCAGTAATTCACGTTCACTTTTGATATACACCCGGTTGCAATTCTTGTTGCATCAAAAGTGTGTACGAATTATGGTATCTCACAAACTTTCTCACACGAGACAGTATTCCTGGAACCACTTTGCAGTTTCCTCTTTCGTCCCCGCCCTTTTTGGCTAAGGTTCCTCGCTTTCTTTTTTTAATTTATATTAAATGACGGTTTGATTGAAAAGCCCTCAAAGAGGCAGGGATTTTCAAAGTCACGCGCCAGCGAACCCAGGGCCAGTTTCACCCAAACAACCCAGTCATTCTTGCCCATTTCGGATTCCCTCCCTCCTTTTGGCTCAAAAGCCAGAAACTGACACTGAAGTGAAATTCTTGTTTTACCCGAAATTTATACCTGAGGCTGTTGCCCAGCCGTTGTGTGCGTTTGTGTGTATACACAACAACTGCTCCACTCTTTTGCATCCGAGTTTCCAGCTTCTGGATGCAAAGCACGCTCCGGGTTTATGGGGAAGGTTTCGAAAAACGAGAAGTCCTTTTCTGTTAAAGAAAGGGGGGGGGGGGTTTAACACACGTGTGCACAAGCGTGCTTTTTTTTCACTTTCTTCTTCTTCTCCTGCCCGCTCGGGAACAAAGTGGCTCTTTGCAACCAGGCCAGTTGCCGGCTTTGTGCGTGCGTGTTCCTCGTTCCCTCCGCCCCAAGCCGCAAGAACTGTATGCAAATAAGGAGGCCGCCCGGCCCTTCCTTTCTTCCCGCCCTGCTCGGGTGGGAAAGCCGCAAGCGAGGCGAGGCCTGAGGGAAAGGAGGTCGGGGGGGGGGGTCGGCACGGAATGCTTCTCTGTGGACCGGAGTTCCTCTCACACAACCCCAACTCCCCCCCCTCACACACACAAACACACACACACTCAGACAAGAAAGGTGGGAAGGGCTGCGCCTCCTCCTCCTCTTCGCAGGCTGCAAAGCTCCTCCCCGCAGATGGTGCAGCTGTTGGCCGAGGGCTTGTGCAGGAAGCGGTATTTAAAGCAGGCTGCGAGGAACATGTGAGCCGCGCAGTCTTCGGCAGGGCTCGGAGGAGGCGGAGGCGAGAGGAGAGCGAGCGAGGGAGCTGGCTGGGAATTGGTGCGAGCGCCGGCCTCCCTCCACCCTTCCCCACCCCCGCGGCCGGAATGGGAGCTTGGTCACGTACGGGCAGGAACGGCTGCTCCAGCTCGCCTAGCGCCACCGTCCCTAGCAGACTGCGCTGAGCGCACGGACGGTGCCCGAGGGGGAGAGAGGCAAGGAGCGAGCCCGCTGCTCCAGCCCGGAGACTCGACTTTCGTCTTCTTTTTAAGCTGCTGGTGCCGGCCGCCGAGCAGCGGGAAGCGAGGTGCGTCCAAGCCGCGGACTCGAGGGGGGAGGGAAACTTCCTTTCTTTCTCCCCTTCCTCAGCAAAAGGCGTCCTTACTTTTATTTTTATTTTATTTGGGGAGGGACGGGGAGCAGAGCCCCGGGCAGAACGGGGCCCGAGGGATTTACCCGCAGGAGTAAATAGTTCTTTTGCTCTCCTGGAGGTTGGGTTGAGTTGGAAAACCGCCCTCTCCCTTGGCGAACGAGCGCGGCGGATCGACTTCTGAAGACGGGATCGGGTCGTGAAGGGAACAAAAAGGCGTCCGGGTAATTGGGGGGGGGGCGGAGGGTTGGGTTGGGTAGGAGCGCTGGAGAAGAGAAAGAAAGCAGAGCCGAAGGTGGGCGCGGGCGTTTTTCCTTTTCTTTCCTTTTTTTCCAGCCTGCTTTTGGGCTTAAAACGCGCGTCCTTCTCGAGCCCTGTGGTCGGTCTTCCCGGGTAGCCGTTTCGGGCTCGGTCCGCAGGCTGGATTCCCAAGCCCCAGAAAGCTCGCTTTGAGTTTGGCCAGGACTTGTTTCGAACTTAGTGTTGCATTGCCCGGGCAGGAAGCAACCGGGGCCAGAGAGAGAGAAAAGTTTTAATACGCTTGTCTGAAAGTGGGCTTCCGTCCCACACTCAGAAAAAGCGCTAGGGGTGGGGAAAAAACCCCGTAGAAGTGAATGAGATTTAGCGCCTTCCAGAAACCAGGAGCCTCGGAATCCCCTTCGGTTGCTTTGGCAGGAACGCGACAATGGTATGTTAATTAATGCGGGTCGAATAATCTGGACCTTTCGGCGCAGGGACAAATCTGGATTAGAGAATCCCACAATTAAAAACAATGCTTAGAAAAAGAAGGCACGCCAAACGGTTTGCCCACCGTCGTTTCGACGCTTGGGATCTGTGTTAGGCGAGAGGAGCAGCCTCTTCGCTCTTGAATAATTGATCTCCTTGCAATGAGATCCCTCGTAGACAAAATAACGGGGAGGGGACGCCTTTTAATGATGGTGCATAATCCTGGAATTGTAAAAACTTCAGGAAGTGTAATGAATGAAGCGCTGTGTGTCAGGAGCTGGTGAACAGGAAAGGGGACTCATCCATCTGAGTAATCCTTGGGTGCTGCATGAACTTGCTAGACACCCGAAGGTTTGCACGGAGAGTAAATTGGTTGGCAACCTCTCCGGAACTATTTGGTCCAGGGGATAGATAACCCTTCATACCGTTTTTCCTTATGGAAATTGCTCTGATATAAGGGAAATGTGTCATGATTTGAATTTTTTTATGACTGCATAAAGCAGGTGTAACCTGTACTAATGATAAGATGGAAAGGTTCATTTTAGGGCATTTATAAAAATCTTGGGTTGGTGAAAATGGGTGATCCAGGAAATAGGTGGGTTGTTTTGTTTGCAGAAGCTAAAACTTTAAAGCATCCATTAGATAAAATTAAAAACAACCCTGTAAACAAGCTTATAAAGATTTCTAGTCCCCACAAGATACAGGAATAAAATGTCTGTCTGCCTGTCCTGGCAGTAGAATGGGATGGCCAATAAAGTCATTTGTAGGTTACCTGCCACAGTTCTGTGTCTTAAGGGATGCATCTTTTCTGTACTGGCACAAAGAAATCCGGAGCCTTTGCTGGATTCAGTATTCATATCATACCCAAATCTGCCTTGCATTTTCTCAGGATTTCTTTCCCAGCAAAAGTGGCTCCTCTTTTTCTATCTTACAAGAGGCCTATGAATTTTCTTTTGAATTTTAGCAGAGTGTGTTGTTTCCTCTGTGGAGATGATTGATGATGATAATACAGTACAGCTAGCAGTGGTAACCTTTTTTTTTTAATGGTGTAATTCTCTAACCTTTTGAAACCTGCCTGGCTGCCCACATGTCCCCAGTCTGAACATCCCAGCAGGAAGAATTCCTTGGGGATTTAATTGACACTTGTAAAATCTGAGACAAGAGCTGTTGGCTGCTGGAAAGATGACAGGCAAGGCAGCACTCTAGGCCACCTTGTAATTAAGGAAGTGGAAGAATACTCCACCCATGAGAGTTTAACTGAAATTCTGTTCTCCTGTGCAAAGCAAATGTTCATGCAAATTCGCTTTTGTAAAATTGAGAAAGGCCTGGTGGGAAAAATGCAGGAGAATGTTTCTTAACATTTTGCACTTACTCTTGCATCCAGTTTCTTCTTGCTCCTAGCTACAGTCTCTGTACTGCTTATTTAGAAAGCCAGAGAAGCAATTCAAAAGATCTTCTACCCCTACCTCCCTTGTAAGCATTTTAACTCCCTCCCCAGGCTCTTGTTAGAAGAGAACATTTTCAAACTTTAATTTTTGTGTGTGTGCAGCTGCTGTTTTGCCTTTTCTTTCTGCGACTACAGTATTCGGCTTGGCCTCTGGGTGGCAGCATGTTTATTTGCGGTGTCATTTAGCCAGAAACAGCCAAGGTTTGTGGAATGTGATTCAGACAGAATGACTGGCAGTATGTGGGAATACCCGGAAGCGTGGAGGGAGGAACAATTGGCAGTTCTGAAGCCACTGAGCACAAGGTCTCTTTCAAAAGAACCTCTTGAAAAGAGTTTCACATTCCCACATGCTGCTAGTCATTAATTCTGAATGTGGCAACTTGCAAGGTCATCCGTGGAAGGAAAATGAATCTTTTCCTGTTGTTGGGATGACCAATTGGTGCAGGGATGCTTGTCCTTAATCTTCATTAATCAGTGAAAAATCAGGAGAAGGAAAGAAAACAGTGAACACATCTGGTTCCACCACAAATGCGGCACAACAAAAGCGTGCCTGACTAAACCGCAGTGTGTAAAGCGCGGTGACAAAACCGCACGACGAATTAGCGACTAATTAGCCCTAAAGCGCGCCGACAGAAGCACGCTGTAACGTAACCCTCAACCTAACCCTAAACCTAACTGTAAATCTTACCTTAAATGAAATCGCGCTTCGGTCGGCGCGCTGTTGTCGGCGCGCTTTTGAAATCGCGGTTTTAGCGCCGCGGTGTTGTCGGTGCGCTTATGATGTTCGCGCTTTTGACGGGTCACGAACACATCCAAGGGAATGTTAAGATGTTAAGAATCCAGGACAATGTGTCCTGGGTAAGTAAATAGGGAAATGGTGGGGGGATGGGTGGGGGGAGGTAGTTTTATTGCCTTTTTCAGAACTGGACTATTTGTGGATTCAGGGAAACTTGAATATGTTTATTGGGGTTAATTGGGTCCTAGGCTAGATCTTCGGTTTTTAATTAGTTTCAGGCTTTGTGTCCAGCCTCAAGAATTGGCAAGAGGATTAACTACCTTTTTATATTGGGAACCTAGTTGCAAGCATCTTTACTAACTTTCATCTCTTGATGAGTCAATAAAATGTGTTAAGTGTTGCCGAAGTGGACACCATAGATGTGACACAACTCTCCTTCTATAACAGGGGTTCCCAAACTTGGCAACTTTAAGACTTGTGGACTTCCAACTCCCAGAATTCTGGCTGGAGAATTCTGAGAGTTGAAATCCACAAGTCTTAAAAGTTGCCAAGTTTGAAGACCTCTGTTCTATAATAACAGTTTTATTTTGTTTACCTGTAGGTCTTTTAGGACTTGGAAAGTAATTCTGAACAGGGTGGGCCCAGCAGGCACAAAACCCCCAATGGAAACCGAAATGGAGTCTCCGTGTGAAGTCCAGCCAGCTGCCTGTCAGGAAACCCAGCCCCCTGACCCTCCAGAGGCGTTTCCTCCACCTGCAAGTGTTCCCGAAAAGATACCACCAATCAAGCCCTGCTTTAAGAAGAAGCAACAGATACAGAAAAGGCTGGATTCAGAAGCACTGAGGGCTCTGCGGCCAATCTTCACCAGCTTGCTTGGCACGGGCACCTTGGATGGAATTTTCGTGCCCAGGGGACAGAATAGTAGCCATAGTAACTTGTGTGAATCTGTTGCAAAAAAGAACTTGGGAATTGCAGCGCCGTGCCCACAACCAGATAGCAACGCCTTAGTGCCAGGAGCTCCAGCAGTTCAGGGACAAATATCTGATGAACATCTTGAAGAGGAGGTCCAGCCACAGGAGCAGAGCTTCCCATCCATTACCTCTCCTGCTAATGAGCCATTCCAAGATAGCTGCTTGCATGCTGCCTCTAATGCTGCTGCCCTCCTTGCATACCCTGGCAAGATACTTGAAGGTTGCCCATCTGGGATATCCCCAAGTAACAACCAGTGCCTGCTCCAGTGTAATGGGAATCAAGGTGATAAGTTTGGAGCTGGTCTTTTCCAGAACAAAAGTGAAGACGCTTCCCTTGACCTGGTCTTTGAACTTTTGAATCAGTTGCAATATCACACCCACCAGAAGGATGGGATTGAGGTCTGTGTGCACTTTCTTCAAGGCATGTGCGTATATGGCAGCGATTGCCCCAAGCATCACACTGTCCTGCCATATCACTGGCAAGCCAGGAAAACCGCTACGCAGGCGTGGCAAAGTGTAACTACCGACTCCCAGGAGCATCTGGAGAGACTCTACTGCAATCCAGACAACGACAAGGTCAAAATGAGATACCGGTAGGTCTTTAATACAATTGTGCTGGCGGAACGAAAAGTAGGATTTAGAAATCTTAATAGAATTGCAGAATTGTGCAGTAGAACATAGCAATTCATGTCTGATTATCATGGCAGATGATGTACATGCTGGGGAACAGGTTCAAATGTAACAGCTTCCTACCGTCCCCTCACCACCTAGAAGACAATTTTGTGTAGAAAAGAACTTACTCAGAAGACTTTCTACATAACTGAGACTTGTTTCTAGGTTCATTAATTGGATGGTTGTTTGTCTAATGTCAGTAATAATGAAATAATAATTCAGGAGATACTCTTTAAAACCAAAGTAAAAGTCAAACAAGTAATTGAAGAAAATGGATCATGTTGGTGGGTGCAACTGTTTGAGTTTTAACTTTGGTTCCAGATGATTAATTTTGGTCTGTAAACAAAAAGTGATGCTGTAGAGTGGAAACGGTGTTAAAAAGTTTTGATTGACTGCTTTGTTAAATCAATATCTCACCTTTCCTGCCCGTTTCCCTATCCTGTGAGATAATCTGGGTTGAGAGATACAGTAATTATCCAATGAGATTCTGCATTTTTAGTCTGGCTCACTTCTAGTCTCTCAACTGCTATACTGCACATTTCTGGGCAGATCACAGACCTTAATTAGATCAACTAGATCCCCATAGTCAACCAACAGATGTTTGTCTCCTGATTTTCTTCTTTTCTGATTAGATTTAAAGAGCATGCACTAACAGTGTTATTAAATGAATTTTTAATGTCATATTACTGATGGCCACTGCCATATATTTCTAAAGGCACATGGAATTTCCAACAAATTTATCAGTTTTCTACATTTTTTTTTCAAATTTCCTTTCTAAGTTGCATCAAGATACATGCAGTATTCCAAATGTAGTTGGATTTATGCAAAGGCAAAAATTGAAATAGTTGTGCAGCATTTCATACACAACTAAAATATTGAGATTCCAAAAATGTGTTTTATCACCATCAGTAAGAAACAATATAGAGTTTGACTTCCATACTTCCAAAAGGTGATAAATTGGCAAGAAATAGTAAAGTTAAATGAAGTTATAATAGCTGTTGCAGGCAGTTGTTGATTCCGAGAGATTAATAGAATAACAGAGTTGTAAGGGACCTTGGAGTTCTTCTAGTCCAAGCCTCTGCTCAGGCAGGAAACCCTATACCTGTGATGGTGAGCCTATGGCATACATGAGAGGTGGCAAGCAGAGCCCTCTGGATGGACATGCGCACTGTTGCCCCAGCTCAGCCAGCTGGTCACCGGGTTTCCCATACGTGCATGCACACCAGCCGGCTGGTCGTCGGGTTTCTGACGCACGCACACACACGGTACCAAAAAGGTTCGCCATCACTGCCCTATACCATTTCAGACAAATCTCTTACAAACTTACAACTTCTGGAGGCAAGTTGTTTCATTGATTGACTGCTCTCACTGTTAGGAAATTTCTCCTTAGTTCTAGGTTGCTTCTCTCCTTGATTAGTTTCCATCTACTGCTTCTTTCTCCTGCCTTCAAGGGCTTTGGAGAATAGCTTGACTCTCTCTTCTTTGTGGCAACACCTGAGATAATGGAGCACTGCTTTCATATCACCCCCTAATCCTTCTTTTCATTGAACTAGACATACCCAATTCCAGCAACCATTCTTTATACTAGGGGCGTGAAACTGGCAGCCTACGGGCTGGATGCGTCACGGGCAGACCATGCCCACCCACCCCGCTCCGCAAAAGCAAAAAATGTCACATGACACGATCGAGTTTGACACCCGTGCTTTATATGTTTTAGCCTCCCTTTAATGGATCCATTAAAGGGAGGATCTCAGGGTGTCTAATGCACATAGAGCTCTCTGGGAACTCTTTAGAATGGGTTGCACCCAGGCTTGGCTAAGCACCAAAGGACTTTAGGCTTGAATTGTCTGTGATGCAAGCAGAGCAATCTGTGCTAGGAACAAAGGAGTGTATGAAGTAACATGTAGACTAACAGACCTTTGGGAGAGGAACATACTGTCTGTTGTCTGTATTTGCCAGCAGAAAATTGGATTAAATTCTAGGCAACAGGGTAGAGATACAGAGTAGAAGAACTTGTGCACCACTCCTTACTAATTTCTTTAAAGCAGAGGTTCACACATAATCTGAATACCCAAGGATGCATGTGACTCTAAAGCCGCACCCAGAAGTCTTGAGAGAGGCCCCTGAAATCACACCCAAAAGTGGCTACTGGATCAAATAGTTCATGTGATAGGATTGCATGTCTATGCATTCATATTTTTAATTGTGTTAAATATGATAAAATGTTTATCTGAAGAATGTTGACATCATTTTATCTCATTGCTTCTGAGCTTAGCCAGCTGTTTGTCCTGCTCCATAAGTGTTGCTCTTGGAAAGCTGTTGTAGGAAATTATTGTTGATCAAAACAAAAAAATTCACAGGATTACTGAGTGTCTTTAATGGGATCCCCATAGGAACCGGTTAACAAATACTTAAAAAGCCACACACACAGAGCTATTGGAAACCAGAGAGTAACTCACAAATGGTTGCTGGTGTGACTGGCCATTGTACGACATGGGCTTGCTAATGCAAGGTCTTTTTTCCTTGCTTTAAGCTGCTTTATTGACTCAGCTGCTTGTGGAGGGTTGGGAGAGTATCCGCATTGCACTTGTTCATATTTTGCACAGCTGAAAAGAACATGGGACGCCTCTTTCTAGATCAGTCCTTCTCAATCCTGGCAACTTTAGGATGCATGAATTCCAGCTCTCCATGCTGGCTGAGGAATTCTGGAGGTTGAAGTCCGCAAATCTTAAAAGTTGCTAAGGTGGAGAAACACTCTTTTGTCTGCAAAGGATGTCAAAAGAAACCTCTTGAAAGTATTTTGAACTCCCTCTGCAACTCTCTCTTGTCGCTGCTGATTCTAACAGTATGGCATATTACATCCATATTGATTATAGAATTTATTTGAGTACTTTTTTAGATTCAAGGGACGCTGTGGCTCAGTGGCTAAGACTGTGGCTGAGCTTGTTGATCAGAAAGGTTGGCAGTTTGGTGGTTTGAATCCCTAGTGCCACTTAACGGAGTGATCTCCTGTTACTTGTCCCACCTTCTGCCAACCTAGCAATTCAAAAGCATGTAAAAATGCAAATAGAAAAATAAGGTACACCTTTGGTGGGAAGGTATCAGCGTTCTGTTTACCTTCGGCATTTAGTCATGCCGGCCATATGACCACGGAGATGTGCTGGCTCTTCAACTTTGAAACGGAGAAAAATAGGAACCACCTTTGGTGGGAAGGTAACAGTGTTCCATGCGTCTTTGACATTTAGTCAGTCTGGCCACATGACCACGGAGACGTCTTCAGACAGCGCTGGCTCTTTGGCTTTGAAATGGGGATGAGCACTGCCCTCTAGAGGCAGGAACGACTAGCACATATGTGTTTAGGGGAACCGTTACCTTTAGATTCAGACCTGAATCTAGAAAGAAATGTCAAAACTGGTTGGTTTTAATCTGTGTGCCTGTAGTGCTTTGGGGGAACTGTGCCGGAGAAATTAGCTTGCACCTATCCTTGTTATTAAACCATCAACAATAGCAAAAACAGGGCTGGGAGAAATGATTTTGTATAGCTCTGACCCACAGCTATTTGCCATACTTTGAAACAGCTGTACTGCATGACCCAAAAGTTCATGCCCTCATCTCTCATCCTAGGACATTCCACTTGGATGGAACAAAGCCTTAGTTGCACCCACAAAATTACTGCTGCTCCAAGCGATTGCCTCGGCAGCTGGGCTGGTTTTGCAGGACCCACTTGACATTCCAGTCTAGGTCAGCACAGAAGTAGCCTAGGCTTATGCAAATGCAGAAGGAAGAGTAATCGGGAGTGATTTAACTGACACAGTGAAAGTGTTGGGAGTAGGAGGAGGGACAGGGTGGCTGTCAAAAAAGTAGTAGCAGTTGGCTGGTTGAACAGTTGCCTTGGGGAAGTTGTGGAATTTCTCTTCGTGACATTAAAGCAGAAGCTGAATGAACCTCTATTGAGGATGGTTTGGCTCTGAGGAATGTCTAATGTGCATGTTGTAGAGAATGAGCTCAAAACTCTAGTCTCAGGACTTTAAACTTTAGAGGGGTAATTCAAATCAGTAATTCAAATACTATTCTTGTTCATTCTTGGGAGACCTGCCTGCCATGTGATCATTTTCTTTTGAAATCTATAAAGGGAAAGAAAATTGATTTAAAACTTGCATGTTGTTTTTGCAGCAATCAGTCACTTTATTCTTGTCTACATCAGAATGTCACTTTAAACCCTTAGACAATAACAAACCTAGTTTTGGTTTCACTCCTCTCCCAAATCATGGGAACGTTCACTTTATCCTTATATGTGTGTAGGAAATGGCCGCATTGCACCTACTATAAGTTGCAATTTTCAGATGTAGAAAATGTGTTTCCTTAAGAGAGAGAATGAAATCTTTATGTAGTTGGGAAAAGCCAAATTGTAACTTCTTAGCACATGTGCATACAGGGCAAATTATTGATGAAAAGAGGAAAGAGTGAAAATATAGAATTAACCCCATGGCATTAAATAGAGTTGTTTTCCACAGAGGAAAATAGCAAAGCCCCTTTCACAATGTGGTCTTCAGAGCACTTTTAAGATTTTATCTAATCTCACTGTATTCACGCAACACCATTAAATTTAACTGTCATTTTACAATGCAGAATTTCTGGCTGGTTATTATGTTCAAAACTACTAAGCTGGAATTATTTACATTGTTTTGCATTCACTCCTGCGAATTACAATTAAAGTACCCTATTAAAAATATCTTCAAATAAACAACAAGGTTGCCATAAAAAGTATACAAGACAATAATAATTCTCTAAATAAAACATTCTTTAAAGAAGATAAAATTAATTGACTAATTAAATTTAATTAAAATTAAGAGAAAATTAAGACACCAGAGTCTGTAATTGTATAGGTAGACTTGACCTGTGACTGCAAACCTATGGCACGCATGCCCAAAGTGGCACATAAAGCCATGTCTCCCAACATGCACGGCCTTGCCTGATTGTCTTCCGGGTTTCGATCAGCTGTCCTTTGCAGCAGTGCCAAAAATCGGTGTGTGCATGCGCGCCGGCCAGATGATCGTTGGGCGCGCATGCGCACTAAAATCTGGATGTTCTGGAAAGCCCCAAGTGTCTGTGTGTGTGTGTGTGTGTGAGAAATAGAGAGAGACGTCTCCATGTAACCTTTTCGGCATTCAATGCTGAAAAGATTCACCATCACCGTCCTGGACATGACCACAGTTGTGCCCAAAATTTCTATTGCTAAGCCAGACAGTTAAGTGAGCACTTCATCTTATGACCTTTTTGGCACTGTTGTTAAGTGAATCGCAATAGTTATTAAGTGAATCATATGGTCGTTATGTGAATCATGCTTCCCCCATTGATTTTGCTTGTCAGAAACCATTTGGGAAGGTTACAAGCAGTGATCCCATGACCCTGGACAGTGCAACTGTCATAAGTGCCCAAATTTTGATCACTGGGACGGTTGTAAGTGTGAAAACTGATCATAAGTCACTTCTTTTCAGTGCTGTTGTAACTTCAAATGGTCACTAAATGAATGTTTGTAAGTCAAAGTATGTGTATTGGTTATTTTCCTGGGCATTGAGGAAAGAATATGAAAACCTATTTTTATATTCAAGCCCCCTCCACTAAAGCATTTGAGTTTTTAAGACTGCTGCTAGGATAATTATTAATGATGGGAGCTAATGAATTTTTAAAGCCTGCACATTTTTTTCCTAAATGTGTTTAGCTGGTTTATTGATTAATGCAACTGAATTGTTCCTTTGCTTTTTTGCTATTAAGCTGCTTTGATCAGTTATGATTCAGCATATCTGTCCTATCATCTTGCTGATGGTTTGCCAAAAAGCTTTAAAATATTTGAAGTGGCAAGTCATCCTTTTATCTTAAAGCATAGTTTTACCATTTTCATTATTTGCCCAGGTCATCTGCTGGAAGACTAGTGGGCTTTTTCTTATGACCACTGACTAGAACGGGGGTCACCAACCTTTTGGACCTCAGGGACCACTAAATTAATAACTTTAAATCCCTTGGACCACTAATATGATTTTTAAAAAGATAAATAGCATTTAGTGCAATATAAAAAAGGCAAATAATTTTTCTATGGACCACCAGTTGATGACCGTTGGACTAGATACAGTAATGGCGAACATTTTTGTTGTTGGGTGCCAAAAATGGGAGGTGGTGTGCACGATCGCACGTGTGCATGCCGGCACCATAATGCAAAGTCGCCCCGCATGCCCATGCCTGCACAACCCCCCGACACTCCCTCACCATCATGCGCGCCACTGTTTGCCACCAAGCTGAGCTTGGTGTTTTTTTTTCTGGGGAGGCCGTTTTCCCCCTCCCCAGACTTTAGGAAAGCCTGTTGAGCCTGGCGAAGGCGAAAATGACCACCCCTGCCCCTCCACCCCCAGAGGCCCTCCTGTAGCCAGAAATGGATCATTTCCAAACTTCCAGTTGGCCTGTTGGACCCATTTTTCACCCTCTCCAGGCTCAACAGGCTTTCATGAACCCTGGGAAAAATCAGCTGGTTAACGCGCGCATGCCGGCAGATATCGCTCCGCGTACCACAGGTTCACCATCACGGGACTAGAAGAACAGAACGAAGGTCTGATCCACCAGAGTGCAACTTATGTCCTTATGTTAAGACAAAAAAAAAAGTTGGGGTTTTCTATGTTTCTTTGTCAGCCATGGTTTGCAGCCTAAATCTGGCAGCTGTATTATTTTATACTCAAGTACATTACAATGATAGACAAAGGATACTTCCTCCCATTGATGTGCATTCCTTCTATCCTTGAGTCAGCGGGAAAAGGGATGCTGATTAAAAATTTTGCCGTCCAGATGAGAACTGTCTTAGTGAAAAGGCAGCAACTGATACTGTCTTTTCAGTTTTAATATAGAACAGTTTAAGGGCAGCAAATTAGTGTATTCTCCCATCAGCATTTCCCTTTGTCACGAACAAAAGGTGTACATGTCCCAGGATAACGTTGCAGGCTCCAATCTGAGTCACCTTTGGTCTCGGTGACTGACTCACATTGGACTCTGCAATGTTTCCCTTTGTACCCAGCCTCGCCTTCTGGGTTGGAAGAACAATTGTTGAAATGCTCTGAACATGTATGGGACAGCTGAAATCTTCTGAAACTGCAAGGGAAAAAAATGCCATGTCATTGAATTTGGTAAGAAAGCATATTCCTTTATGTCTCAAATGAGAATTGGACCATAGATTTCTATGCCTGAGGAGTGGGCCCAAACATCCTTACCAATACAGCTTCCATCTCAAGCAGGATGGATTGGATTTAAATCAAGTCGATTTAAATCACTAGCAAAAAGGCTGATTTAAGTTGGAGTTGATTTAAATCATAATTTTTAAAGAGCAACTGTCATCTCTGACCTGCTGTTGACTCAACGACAGTCCCAATATTGCAGAATATATAGTACATAACTAGGCTCCATTTCATGCTGAATAAAGTAAATTATATTAATGTATCTTAAGTGGAAAACTATCTTTAGATCAGTGTTTCTCAACCTTGGCAACTTGAAGATGTCCGGACTTCAACTCCCAGAATTCCCCAGCCAGCATTCGCAGCTGGCTGGAGAATTCTGGGAGCCGAAGTCCACAGGACTTAAAGTCGCCAAGGTTGAGAAACACTGCTATACCGTTTCAGACAAATGGCTATCCAACATTTTCTTAAAGACTTCCAGTGTTGGGGCATTCACAACTTCTGGAGGCAAACTGCTCCACTGATTAATTGTTCTAACTGTCAGGAAATTTCTCCTCAGTTCTAAGTTGCTTCTCTCCTTGATTAGTTTCCACCCATTGCTTCTTGTTCTACCCTCAGGTGCTTTGGAGAATAGTTTGACTCCCTCTTCTTTGTGGCAACCCCTGAGATATTGGAACACTGTTATCATGTCTCCCCTAGTCCTTCTTCTCATTAAACTAAACATGCCCAGTTCCTGCAACCGTTCTTCATGTTTTAGCCTCCAGTCCCCTAATCATCTTTGTTGCTCTTCTCTGCACTCTTTCTAGAGTCTCCACATCTTTTCTACATCGTGGTGACCAAAACAGAAAGCAGTATTCCAAGTGTGGCCTTACCAAGGCATTATAAAGTGGTATTAACACTTCATGTGATCTTGATTCTACTCTGTTTATGCAGCCTAGAACTGTGTTGACTTTTTTGGCAGCTGCTGCACACTGCTGATTTATATTTAAATGGTTGTCCACTAGGATTCCAAGATCCCTTTCACAGTTACTACTATTGAGCAAGGTACCACCTATACTGTACCTGTGCATTTCGTTTTTTGTTGCCTAAATGTAGAACCTTACTCTTTTCACCATTGAATTTCATTTTATTAGCTAGTGCCCAATGTTCAAGTTTGTCAAGATCCTTCTGTATCTTTAGCCTATCTTCTGGAGTGTTGGCTATTCCTGCCAGATTGGTGTCATCTCCAAATTTGATGAGTTCCCCATTTGTTCCCTCATCCAAATCATTGATGAAGATGTTGAAGAGTACTGGGCCCAAAACAGAGCCTTGGGGTACTCCACTGCATACTTCCCTCAGTGCCATTGTAACTTGAAACGGTCACTAAATATGCTGTTATAAGTAGAGGACTTCCTGTACTTGGAGAGAATTCTGGTGGCCTGGGATTTGCTGCATTTAGAAGGGCTGATATTAAGTCCCAAAGGGACTTAAAGGTCTCTGGAAGTTGAGTTATGGCAATTGGACTTCTTGTTGATTTGAAACATTTCACTACTTGTACTACTTGTTCAGTTCAACTGAAGAAGCTACTTGGATAAGCAGCGACATGTTTTTGAATCAACAAGAAGTCCAGTTGCTATGAATCAGCTTCCAAACTACTCTACCTAGATGGCTGAGAATCTTCATTCTTAGGGGTATCCTAACCTTGTAAGCTGCCAAGCTTCCCTGGTTTGTTCTATTTAGGAAAAAAGGCGGAACTCCTCTATATCTTAAATATCTTAAATATTTTAGTATCTATTCATCAAAAACAATTCTGTAAAAATCTATTTGCACTCCTTTTAGGTTTTCATAATTTTTGCATTTTAATTGCCACTGAATATTAGCAGAAAAGTTATGTAGTCTTGATAATGGAGAAGATTGGGAGCGATAGTGAAGCTTCCCAAGTATTTTATTTGAGATTTCTGGCGTAATGCTCCAAAAACCAAATGAATCAAATTGAAACTTCTTAGCTATGTGGGTGTTGTTGTATTTGTCAGAAACCAAACATTTCATTTTCAATAAGAACCTCATACCAACTGTTAAGCATAGAAGTGATTCAGTCATGGTTTCGGAATGCTTTGCTGCTTCAGACATGCCACAATTAAAGGAAATGTATATTCTGTTTTGTATCAAAATAATTGGCAGGCCGTCTTATCTTTCTTTCAGCTAATGCTGAAACAGGAGTGGTTTGTGGAGCAAGGCAAAGGGTCTCCATATATTGTATGAGCAAATTTAGCAGATGAAGCAAAACAAATCCAACATTTTTTAATCATCGGGTCAAAGCCCAGAGTTAAACCCATAGAAAGTTTATGGCAATAAGCTAGGAAATGCTAGAAAACTCAGCTGTTAAGGTTAGGGAGTTGAAGCAGTTCATTTTGGAGAAATTGGCCTAACTTTCTACATAGCCATGTGAGAAGTTATTAGTACCTAGAGGAAGAATCTGTTTGCTGGTAAGAATAATGCAATGAATAACTGAATACATGAGGTGATTACTTCTTCACATGACTGCATTAACATGTTGGATTGCCTTCTTTAGGGATTCTTTTTCTTCCAGGATCCACGTGAGATTTAGTGAAGAACATGATCCCTTGAATTTGCCATGAAATATCTTTTGGAGCAAACCTGTCCACTAATCTTTTTTTAAAAAAAACACCAAATTATTCTTATTTTACCAATTCACATTATTATTTTTGCATATTCCCAATAGCTAAGTTTAAGTAACATGTTAGGAGTCAATGGGATTGGTTAATTTGTGACTTAGTATATGATGAGGTTTAATTTGTAGTCCAGTGCTAAGATACCCGACCCTTCTGTTTGCGTGTTGGGAAAACTTTATTATTGATTTAAGTCATACTATGATTTCATTACTTAGGCATAGTACATTACATGAATTATGGTTTTCTCCCCTGGGTTTAATTTAATGTGTTTTATAAACCCAACTAATGTGTTGTGCATTGGATTCTTCTAGTTTCCAATGAAGTCTAGAAAACCTGAACTTTTGAAGCCCATCCCAGTTTCACATGGAGCCTACATGTGGCCGCTGCACTGCAACTTTCCTCTCTGTTTTTCAGATGATGTTGTGTATCCTGGCAACTCAACAGGGGTAGTGGTATTTTTGAACCTGACTCCTTTAGCATTTAGCTTGTGAGCTTCCTAGTTCACATGGTTACCACTCTGATTTGGCTAAAGCTATTAAAACTTCAGCGGACTATCTGCAAAGCTTGCCAGGAACGAGGAAATGTCTAATTCAGCAGTTCTGAGTATCCAAGAGATGGACAAGCTGCAGCCAGCCTTGGGTAGTAACCTGCAGGGGATAGCTGTTTGTTTTTTCCCCTTTGTTTTGAATGGCTTACATGGCACAGTGACCCATCACTGCACTTGGTATCCACAATACCTTCATTGTTTGGTGCTTTTAAGTCCATTCATGATTCTGGACCAATGGCTCATCCAGAGGCTAAAGAACAAAGTGCCCTACAAGTAGCTTGCTTTTCAGTTGATCTTACCCCCTGTATCTATTCTAAAACTTAAATTCAACCTTGCATTCCTTTTTCTTTTCTGCTGCCCAACCTTGTTGGCAATGTAAGAAAGAATAAATAGCCATACGTACAGATAGGGGTAGATGTGGGGGGTGAGAAGTATTGAGCAGCTGCCATAGCCTATGCCAGTTAAAGGGGGCTTGTTTGTACTTGGCATCTCCCTCACAGCTGCTGTCCCTCTGTGCTATCACTTGCTTGGCTGATTGCTTTGTCCAAATCCGCAAGGAGTGAAGTGGTAGAGCACATGGCCTTGACTTTTTCTTTGGGCATAGAATTGTTTGGGGCCATGAAGGAAGGGAATGGACTCTATACTGATAAGGAATTGGGGAAAACACAAAGTGGGGGAATACCCATTCAGGTTTTCTTGCCCAAGCTGTCTTCCCCTTCCCTAAAATCTCCTTGGAATTAATAGTTTATGCTTATTGAAGTCTGTTTTTATTTTCATAATTTTTAGGAGGCTTTTATAGACGTTCTGCTTATATCCCTCAAGTGGTTGTCCTTGGACTGCCAGTCATATAACATACTACTTTTTCACTTTTTACAATCTGCATTGACTATGTAATATGGGGGTCTTCTGGAAGTTGATAACATGCATACTTACATGGAGGTCAGTCCTCCTAAATTTAGAAGGATGTATATTTTGAATAAACTTTACATTTCAAGTTTAGAGTCGTTGAAATGGTTAATTCTAGTTAATTTTCTTCAACATTATTACAAATATCTTTATTTTTTTATGAGCCCAGACTGAAAAACAAAATTAAGTTGGTTGTCAGTGAGGAACATATTTTGATTAATGGTGACTTGGAACCTCTACTCTTCATCTGAAGCCATGATTACAAAGAAGAATGGGGAATTTGCTGTGTGGTGAGAATATGTTAAAAGAATGGACTGTGCTACTCTGTGGGTAGAATTTTGAATGCTCCCTTACATACAAGAGCCTCAGCAAATAGATTTAACACATCTGTGTGTGTGTGTTAATTTTAAAAACCTTGTGTGTGTGTGTGTAAGTTTAAAAATCATGCTAAGGAGGATTCACAAGGCAAAATCCATCTGCTGACTAGCATAGTTCAGTTCGTTTTATCATCTTCACATTCTTGCATCTGATTCTTTTTCATGTGTAGGCCCAGTGCCATGTAAATAATTTCCCCCTTGCATTTGGAACATGAAGTTCAAAGGTTTTCTGCTAATCTGTTTTTCAAAACAGAATGTAGTGATTATACTTCTGGCACCATATAAAGGCACATAAAGCTGCTCCTGTTGAGTCAAAGTGTTTGCTATTTTAGCTGCAGGTGTCCCGATAGCTTATTTAAAAATAAATTCTAGTACATAATGGAACTTATTTTTATTTGCATCTGTTGTACAATATGATCAGAATCAGATTGCCATAACTGAAACTGTTGGCATTTTTCTTTGCTTTCAACATGGATTGCAGATTATATTTTGATATGAAGATGTCAGACTTTTTTTTAAAGTCCTGTAGCTTTTTAAGTCCATGTTCTTTTAACTTAAAATCCATGTTTTCCTGGAAGTCAAAGTTTACCTAACTTGAAAAATTACGCAGGGTAATCTGCGTATTCCTCAATTTATGACTGTTAACGACTGTAGCTTAGAGCCCCTCCAAAAGGTACTTGTGACCAGAGGTGGTATTTAGCAGGTTCTGACCAGTTCTGGAGAACCAATAGCAGAAATTTTGAGTAGTTCGGAGAATCGGTAAATACCACCTCTGACTGGCCCCGCCCCCATCTATTCTTTGCCTCCCAAGTCCCAGCTGATCTGGACGAAATGGGGATTTTGCAGTAACCTTCCCCTGCCATGCCCACCAAGCCACACCCACAGAACCAGTAGTAAATTTTTTTTTAATCCCACCAAGTTCTGATGCCCTCCCCCGATTCTGATGTGACCCTATTCAGATCCTTGACAACTAATCCTCCTTTTTAGTTATTGGCAGTATGATGGCAGTTTACACCATTTTTGCCAAAAGCTGGTGTTTACTTCTAGTTTCAGGCAAAAATGTTCCATATTGAACAGTGAGCTGTCTTAGTAACAGCTGTGTTTGCTTAATGACCACATATTAATTTAATGACCATGGTGATTTGATTAATGACTGCCACAGGGAAAAAAAAGTTTGTAAAATTGAGTCAGTCACGTGATGACTCAGTTTGACTTATGTATGATCATAATGGACTCCATTATGGTCATAAGCTAAGGACTACCTGTATGCTGTTTCAGTGACAGAGATAACTTACTATGAATCAATACAGATGAATTTGATTTCTGGGCTGGTTCTGAGAATTGCATCGGCTGGGTCCTTGGGCTGTGCCAAGACTAAAAGAATCAAAAGATCTAAAATGGGAGCCGCTTTGAATGATTGTGGATATCTGTGTTATGAGTTCCTGCAAACTAGTATGCTGTGTTTATACAGGAAACAAAGTGATTAGACTCTCTCCTTATAGATCTCAGAAAACTGAAAGACACATGTTGGAAGTGGTGGGGGCAGAGTAGGTAACTGTCAACACTCTCCTGTTTACTTCTGTTACTATGATGATAAGATTGGGGAAGCAGCTGTCACCTGGTTTGATCTAGGTCAGTCTGTTCCTTGTATAGGGGTAATAAATGCATGGCAGCCTAACAGGAAAAGAAGGCATAGGTGAACCCAGCAATCCAGTTCAGCCTATTCAAGTGAATTGTTCCAAGAAACTTCTGATTACCACCTGTGTTTTAGTTTTGTTAGCCATGAAGAAGGAAAAACATCCTCCAAATATCTGTGCATGTTTAAAAGTGTTCCAAGCTCAAAATAGTACTTCGTACTCAAAGCAGTTTTTGTTTCAAGTTTAGGATACTTTAATACTTCACATTAAAAATGGAATAGGAAATTGGTTTGAATCAAACTGTTTTGCATATTACTATCAAATATGCTTGGCCTTTATATGGTACAAATGAATAGAGAGAATTTGTAAAAAAAAAAAAAAAAAATCCATGCTGAGAATGGTATCAATTCCCATTGCCCTAAGTCAGGGAAGGTTAACCTTTTTGTTGTCGTGTGCTGAAAGCATGTGCACACCCACACCCATAATGCAATGCATGTGTGACACGTCCCCGTGCCTTGCACACATGACCCCCCCTTGCATTCCCTCACCCCCCCCCCACGCCCTAGTTTTGGCCTAGTAGGCCTTCCTGCAGCCTCCTGGGACCAAAAATGGACCACAGTGGGCCTGTGTTCCCCCTGCACATGTGCACATGACTCTCCCCTGTGCATGCGTTTACGTCTCCTGCATGCATCCCGCCCCCTGCACATGTGTGACAGAGACCCAAAAATCAGCTGGCCGGCGGGAGGCGTATGCACAGTGAAGCTCAAGTAGGGCGATGGCTCATTTTTCCGCAGAGAGGGCTCTGCGTGCCATCTGTGGCACACTTGCCATAGGTTCGCCATCATGGCCCTAAGTAGTAGTCCTATAGTAGCTACAGTTGGATAGTAATGAAGAGCATGATGTTCATCATAGAGAGTTCAGGACTAGTTACTTCATATCAGCCCAACTTTCCTCACAGGATTATTGTTCAGAAGATAAAATAGGAAATGTCATTTTCTCATGTAGTTAAGGATATAAAAATAAATATAATATAGAAAAATGTTTTGTGGACAAGGTGTTTTTTTATCCACAGGAGGCCCAGTCTTTACTACATCTAAGCATTTCTTTCTTAAATAGAATTGCTTTCAATACAGGTAGTCCTCAACTTACAATTGAGCCTCACATTTCTGTTGCCAAACAGGACAGTTGTTAAGTGACTTTTTTGTCCCATTTGATGACCTTTCTTGGCAAGTTGTCAGGTGCATCACTGCAATGTTAAGTTAGTAACATGGTTGTTAAGTGAATCTGGCTTCCCCATTAATTTTGTCAGAAGGTCACACAAAAGGTGATCAAATGACCACGGGACGCTGCAACTATCATAAATACATGCCAGTTTCCAAGCATCCGAATTTTTGTCATGTAGCAATAGCAATAGCAGTTAGACTTATATACTGCTTCATGGGGCTTTCAGCCCTCTCTAAGCGGTTTACAGAGTCAGCATATCGCCCCCACAGTCTGGGTCCTCATTTCACCCACCTCGGAAGGATGGAAGGCTGAGTCAACCTTGAGCCGGTGAGATTAGAACCGCCGAACTGCAGCTTAGCAGTCAGCTGAAATGGCTACAGTACTGCACTCTAACCACTGCGCCACCTTGGCTCATGTAACCATGGGAATGCTGCAGTGGTCGTAAGTGTGAAAAACGGTCATAAGTCTCTTTGGAAACTGAGGCTTTTTGTCAGTCTACCACCTGTGATGTCTTCCCCAGTCTTACCATTTCCCTATTTGTGCACCTGTGTGAACGTTTCTATAACTGCTATTGTTCTATAATTGGGAGTGTTTTTGGGATGGCGGGATAGTACAGAAAGACAAAAGTCCATGTCTCAAGTTTCAGTTTGCCTTTTTAGTCATTTAATTGTAAATTGACAATGAGAAATTGGTTCTGTTCTCTGCTTTGGTATCCGTTTCCTTTGCCCTGGAAGATGTGCTACTTAGAGCAACTTCTATGCTGTTTAAACAGGACTCTTTGTCACAATACTTGCAAAAATTAACAATTTAGATTGGTGTATTCACTTAGTAAAAGTGGACAAATTGTTCTATTACTAAATCTTTTTCGAGAGAAATGTCAGATCAATGGAGCAATGTGTTGATTGTATAGTAGATTTTTTTTACATTTGTCTCTTATTTTTTTCTTAAAATATAATAGTAATTAGAAATCAAATATTAAACATCAGTTCCTTTAGAAACACATAATGGGATTAACTGGTGAAATTTTAGGTGATATTTTTAATGGTAATTTTCATCACTTAGATAAACAAAAGTCTATAATTTTCAATTAAAGAAGTCTTAGGAATCCATCCTTTAGATTCTTAGAAAGGCCATTCTTTGTAACAGTACTTTGGGATAGAAATTTCCTTTTTAAATAATTCCAAATTGTATTATTTAATATGACATAAGGAGGAAACATTTCTCATACTGTACATAGGAGTGAACATATAAATTTTATTTGATTAACTTTTAACAAAGCTGAAGCTTAATTGAATTAAATTTAAAGTTTGTTCTGGACCACCTTTTTGGAAAATGTGAGCTGACATTTACACCTCTTCAAATTTGTGGACTGTATCCATGCTTTAAAACAAACGTACTTAATTATTTAGATTCGTAAATACTGATAATGATCTTGAAACCAGGCTGTTATTCCCAAATTGGCTTTATTTGTAATTGAATTGTTAGGACTTTGAAAACTGTGCTTTCTGTTTAAAAACGGTTGAGGTCATTTTGGGTTTTTTTTTGGAAAAGCTTCTTTTGTTTGTCAGCTGTATTTTTCTTGATAATATTTTAAGTAGTGTTTTGTCTCTCTTTGTGATTTGAAAGTTACAATGAACTGAAAGAATCAGAGCCAGATTATCTGTGGAATTCCCTAAGGACATCTCCCCATCCTGCCAGGGCAGATAAGATGGGCATGCTTCTAGTTTCTTTGCCTAAATATTGCCATCTAATGTGAGTGGCTAGCGTGAGTTCTCCATGGGATCTCCTACCCTGCCCCTGGACTTTTTAGCAGACTTCCTAGCTTTCGGTAAAGCTATGAAGATCTGGCACACACACACACATACACACACCCAAAAAAACCACTGGAATAAGATGAGGTAGCTTACACATCAGAGGTTTGACTTAGCACCAGATTTCTGTTTTAAATACATTATGTTTCATTTTTATAATTTTAGGATGGCTTTTATGCTGTTTAAACTTTTGATTGGGAGCTGCCAAGAATTAGTTACAAGATGGGCTGCTACATAAATGTTTGAAATACTTAAATAAGAGTCACAAACAAACTTGCAATTTGTCCACTCCTATTGCAGAAGTTGTTTTTTCCGAGCCCGGTTTTCATGGAGGGGATAAAAATTCTCTGCTTCTGTGTAATTTTCCCAGAGATGTTAGCACTCAAACCTCTCCTCTGTTCCATACAGCAAATTGCTCCGTGTCCTGCTTTATGTTTTCTCAGTAACCTGAAAGGAGGCATTGACTTCCACATACTCTCCTTCACTGAATTACTTTAAAACTTGGAAACTAGGAATTGCATTCTATGTTAACTTTGGTTGTGTTGCGTGCATGCCTAGCTACTGTTGCTATGCCACAAAGGGTTTGGCAAAAGGGGAACAAAGAGCTTTGTCAGCCAGTTTCCAAGAGTGATTAAGCAAAACCTCGTTCTGCATGTGGTTTTCCTCCTTCCTCCCTTATAACTGCAGGGCACAGACCACTTGACCAGTGCTGATGAATCAGGGCATAGTCACTGAAGCAGATCCTTAAAAGACGGGGCACATTATCCTCCTGTCTTCTGTCAGGAGACTTTTAGCCAGGAGGCTGAAGTTAATGTGGTACATGGAAGCCGTTATGGCACGATGAACTGACTCCTATAGTCTGCCCTGTCTTTCTCAGTAAGGCATTAATTGAATATGAATGCTGCTTCCACGCCCTATGTGCAGATTAGGAAAATCATGTCTGCAGAAGTTTTTATTGAGTAATTTGTGCATGGAAATCAACCTGCATCTGGCTCTCTTGTACGCACTCATTTTTGTGCCCTCGTGCCGTGTCAACATGTGATGCAAAGGGATGTGTTTTACTAGGAGTAATAGCAATGACATTTAGACTTATATACTGCTTCACAGTGTTTTACAGCCCTCTCTAAGCTTACAGAGTCTTACAGAGTTCACAGAGTCAGCATATTGCCCCCAACAGTCTGGGCCCTCATTTTACCAACCTTGGAAGGCTGAGTCAACCTTTAGCTGGTGAGGATCGAACCCCTGGTATTCAGCAGAATTAGCCTGCAATACAGCAGTCTAACCACTGCTCCCCCATGGCTCCTGTCAAATGGCAACTCTTGGGAGGTTGGATAGGCTTTATATGGCTGAAAGTCACCACTTCTTTCATCATTGTAGAATTTTTTGTAACTTTCATGGCATCAAACCTTCAGATTTCATGTTATACGTTCCTGCGTACTATCAGCAGAAACCCTGATCTTCACACAAATCACTATAAAGTAGGCTGATGGTACCTCCAGTGTTGTTATAATAGGGCAGAATTGAGATGATAATCCAGAATTCATTTGAGATTACGTAGATGATTTTGAGTCTATTTGTGAGCTCCCTAGAGTTATTGAGAGTTGAATGGCGTACACATTTTAATAAATTATTATTGATAAAGGTTTGTTCCTTTTTGTATACTAATTAATTCAACAAACTCATGTTCTGATTTAACATTTTGTATAATTTTTATAATTATTAAATAAATGTAATTATCCAACTACTGAGACACATCCTTCCAGTAGCAAATATTATAAAATATTAAAACTGATGCTTAATTTCAACCAGAGCATTTAGTCAAAAAGGCAACAGAATGGTGGTCTAGTGCTGAAGACGCTCACCTCCCACTTGGAAGGTTGAGGGTTCAGTCCCAGGTAGGAAAGATGTTTCTTTCATAGGGTGCAAAGAAAACACATCTGCTGCAAATTCCACGTAGGCATCAGGAAGGGCATTCAGCCAGTAAATGCTCAGCTCCATTCAGTCACCCAGACTCTACCCCAAATAAGGACCACAAGGTCGTAAAATGGGAGGTTTTTTTATTTAATCAAAAAGGCTTAATCTTTAAAAAAATATAATATTATATCTTTCCTACCTGGGACTGAACCCTCAACCTTCCAAGTGGGAGGTGAGCGTCTTCAGCACTAGGCCACCATTCTGTTCCCTTTTTGACTAAATGCTCTGGTTGAAATTAAGCAAGTTCTACTCCTTGCAGAAATGGCTTGAGTTCTTTTTGGTGAAATGCAAATTAATAAAATCCTTTGGAAATGTTTTCGCTACTGACAAGAAATAAGCTTACTTAAGGAAGTTTCTTGTGATAGAGTCCAGTTAGGAAGATTTTGGAGCCCTTTCTTGAATAGCAAATGCAGTCTATGAGTTCAAAGTGTTACTTATCATTTATTGGGTGGGTAGGTTGCAAGGAACCATAACCCACACTGAAACTTTCTTTACTAATAGTAGTCCTGCACATGCTAATTGAACTTTTGAGATTCCACCAGCCACAGATGTGTTCTGAGCAAGAACAGAGAGGGCAATGTCTTCCTCACAGCTTTCCCAGAAGTGGACTGGCATTTTTAAGTAGCCAAATTTGCTAAAAGCAGATGCTCTCTTCAAAAGTTTGGATGGAGAGTGTTTTAAAAACCTCTCAGTTTTATTTGATTATGTGCCATTAAGTCATTTTCGACTCCTAGCAACCACATAGATTTTCTTTATGACAGTCTGTCCTAGCTTGGTCTTTCCGCTCTTCGGATGATGCAGTCATCCCCACTGTAACTGAGCTTATCCACTTTGCTTGTCTTCTTCTTTTTCTTCCCACCTTTCCATCTTTAGAGCCTTCTCCAGAGAGCTTGGCATAATCAATTCTTCATATCCCGCTTCTTCTAAGATCAACCTTGGCTTCCACAGAATGGCAGAAGGAATACTGTTGCTTTACACAATTCTGATCTTTGTAGGGAGAGACACATCACAGCATTTGAATATATTTCCCAAGGCATCCATGACTGCTCTACTAAGTTGCTAGTCTGTGGTGTATTTTTGACTGTCTATTTCTTTACTATTAATGGTTGATCAATAATAGAGGCCATCTACCACTCCAGTTATTTTCATTGTCACTTCTAAGACGGATTGTTCTACTTACTGTCATTAGTTTGGTCTTTACCTTTAGTTTTACTCCATTTTTTAAATGTATACCTTGGTTTTTAATTACTAGAGCTTGCAGATCTTTTTCATTCAGCTATCGGTGGTAGGATCAGCACAGTGTTTGTGTGTGTTTATAATCTGTCGTAGAGGCTTTAAGGAGAGTTGATGAACTTTAGCACAATTTTGCATGCCTTCTCCTGCAAAACAAGCTGAATTCAACCCTTCCTTCTTTTACTACCCTGTTTTCCCGAAAATAAGATCTCCCTGGATAATATGCCCAATCGGGCTTATGAGCGCATGCGCTAAAATAAGCCCTCCCCTGAAAATAAGACCTCCCCATAAATATTTCAACATAGCAGCAGCCATGAGGTGACCACACTTGCCGCCTCCTGCACCTCAAAAATAATAAGACCTCCCCCCAAATAAGGCAAAGTGCTTATTTTTGGGAGGGGGGGTCAAAAGAAAATAAAACCCTGTCTTATTTTTGGGGAAACGTGGTAGAGACTAAATTAGAAATGCTGTATGTCTTTTAGTACCACTAAGAACAGAATGTGGCTATAGTGACAAATGATGTTATTCTCCTTAGAGCTAATGGTGGGGAACCTTTACCACTTTACTTCCCAATCCACTTATAAAGACTCTTCCAAATCATCTTCTCCCTACCACCATTTCATTAAGAGCAACTTCTTATAGTTCACAAAACAGAGTATAATTAGACTGTGCTCCTTAGCAATTTTTTAATTTTATTTTCTTTCCCAGGGACTTTTAAAACTAAGATTGGGCTCTGTATTTCAAAGGAGCCATGCAGTAAATTTGGTACATGACTCCATGCTCTGGTAATTGCCATTTAGTACATCTGGAAGGCACAGGAAATTGCAAATGAGCTGTGTGGCAATATAGAATTTGAACGTTGAATTTCTAAATCACCATGAAGTTTCAGATGCACATGTGCATAGCCACCAGCCGAATCCCTTTTGAAGTAAGCAGCCATATATATGCAAAACACAGAAAAAGAATGAGAAGTAACAATTAGAATAAATCAGATACAATATGATAAGAAAAATTTAAAAATAGCTAAATCTGTTTACAGCATCATTTACTCTACCTCTCCATACCTTCTATTCTTATAACTAATCCTTGCTTTAACTGTGTTCACACTCTACTCTGCTTCTTAACTTGTCATTAAAATTGTGGGGTTTTTTACATTATAGGCAATAATGTAATATAGCAATCTTAAGGTCCAAAGCTGTAGTTTGATGTGCACTCTTTTATGAAGTTGTTGTAGAAGGGAGATGGGAATCAAGTCGTCCATAGATTTAAGCAAGTAGTTTCTTAGCAAATATGGTACTCATTCTGAGTCTGGAAGATTCTAACAGATAAGTGTGTCTCTGAAATGCTATCCATCTGGAATCTGGTGGGTAAATCCCTCTAAGAAGGCTCATTTGAGTTTGAATATATTATCAAAGTTTTTTTTTAATAAAGTGAAAAAAAGATAGAGTCATTTGACCTTTTATGCTTTCCTATGGTCAGATGAAAGCACAAAACTTTAGGTTCTCTAAAATGAATTTCTGGATTAAATCTGAATTGATAGGCAAATTAAAGGAAAAGGTTTATCCTGTCCAGTCATGCCCAACTCTAGGGGTGGTGTTCGTCTCCGTTTCTTAGCCAAGGGAGCTAGCATTGTCTGAAGACTCGATCACGTGGCCAGCATATGCCGAGGTGCACGGAACAGTGTTATCTTTCTCATGGTACCTATTTATCTATTCGCATTTGCATGCTTTTGAGCTATAGTTGGGGAATATCTGTATTAGAAAATGCTCCATATTTTTTTCTGAAAACTCAAAGAACGATTGCTCATACTAAAAAAAAATGTAGATGAACTCCCAGAGAGAGTGCTGTGCTACATATAATATTAGCGCGGTGGTGGGGGGGAGATATTTTTTTAAAGTCTTGCTTTGCCTCTAAGGCTTTGGGAGCACAAATTATAAGAGGACAATATAAACTGCAGCTCCCTTGGAATGTGCAAGCAATCAATACATATCATGCTCACAAAAGCAGTTGTCAGATTGAATTCTTGAACATTTCATTCAAAATGTGATGAGTTTATAAAATATGTCATATTCAGGTATTTCTCCAACTATATTGAGTAGGAAGTAGGAGTAGTCACTGGGTTGTTAATGAAGAAAAGGAGAAAGGCCCATGGATCTGTAACAAACTACCCATAACGAAACAACTTACCTTAACCCTGGAGGTAATTAGGAAGTCAGAAAGGGTTATTTGAACCATGAAGGCTATACACAGTGCAAAAAAATACAATGTGGTTGGCTTTTGCCCTGCTTCTGCTTTACAAGGATATTATGTCTTACTGCAAAGAAACAATGGTATCATAAAATATCTTATCTTCCATTTGCTGGAGTTCTGTCTAATAACCAAAGAAGCGATTATACCTATCATAAGAATTTCCATAGCAATGCAGAACAAAGAGAGACCAATACAGCCCAGGCTGGAAAGTACTCAAGAGTTGTATGTAGTCTTGGATGGGTTCTATCCCCATTTCTGGAGATCCCCAGCTTATCAAATGTGCTCTAGAGAAAGGAACAGTTTATTCATTTGTTTGTTTAATTAATTTAAAAAAATACCTCCACCTGTTGTGCAGCGTACCTGCAGACAATGTACAACATTTTAGTAAATAATTTAGACGTAATAAAATATATGGTAATGTAAAATATAAAGGACATAAAATCCTTTATTATCAGAAGTAGTTCAACAATATTATAACATTTTAAATCCGAAAATAATTGTTGGTAGCCAAATTCATACAAATAAATGTTCCTTGCATTATGCATGTATAAGGAAAAAACATCACTCCATAGAGTGTAATGTATTTGTCCGTCCGGGATTTATTGCAGTGGTGATGAAGAAGGGGGGAATCTATCAAAGCCTGTCAAAGTAATCAAAGAAGGCAGATTAAATTCTACCTGGTCTTTGTTTTGGATGGTGGTGCTGGTGATTGTATCATTTATTGGAGCATGGTTTCTATTCCTTGTTCTCAATAGTTCAAATTATCAGAATGGGCTGCAAAAATGCAGATTTAAGGGCAGCAAAGAGATTATAAAAAACACTACTACTTTATTCAGATGATCCGTCAAGTAGTCATCTAGAAATTTTCAACCCAGGTCTGATAGTCCTACAATATCTCCCCATTTTCTTTTTGTTTTCTGGTTTCTGCCCATATTCTGTTCAGTTCCCAAATCAAATCGAGAAAGATAGATATGAAAGAATAGATAATGTGTACTATTAAAATAAAAATTACTGGGAGAATGAAGCATGAAAGGACTGAAGATTTTTGTGGAAGATTTATGTGTCTACATACAAACTCTTAGAACATTCTAATTAATAATATCCTCCTTGCAGATCTGTTTGAAGGAAAAACTAAGCTAAATTAAAGCTCCAGGGGATGGAGAATTGAGAGTTGATTACGGGATTGGAGAATAATGAGAAGCCCATAGTTAGTTATTTCTACGCATTTAATAACAAGTTTATTTTGGCTTCCAGTCCCAAATGGCAGCCCTTGTAAAAATAGCACTGCTAATATAGCTTTCAGTCCGTTTCTGACCAAATGGAAGAACTGAACCTTTTCTCATCTTCTCCTTCAGAGGTCAGGAGTTTTTAGTGGACCTGAATGCCCTGACGTTTTATGATACAACTGAATTTGACCAGTTGAGGAGACTCTCTACACCTGTCTGCACAAGTACTGACTCCAACTATCATACAGTCTGGAAATATTTCTGCAGGGATCACTTTGGCTGGAGAGAATATTCTGAGGTAATTTCGCCATCATCAGGATAACATACTGGGTTTGGTTGTGTTGGCCTGCTTTGAAATTACCACTTAGTCAGGAAGCTGGGTTTCTGCAACACATTTAATCAGGTCAATTAAAGATCTAATGTTTGTGCTACATGCTAGGCTTAGTTAGTCTTATAACATGAATTCTTTTTGTGGCTTAATGAATTGTGCAAACTCAGCCCCTTTGGTTGGTCTTAAGAGCTTGAATGCTTGAAGGTGCTGTCCAGAGACCAGTAATTTTCTTAATATAGAAATAAGGGATACGCTCAAAGGATTTTACATATTATATTCATTTATTCATCTACTTCCTTGTATGAAGAAAGTGAAACTTTCAGCCAAACGTTGAGTAGGCTGTTTAAAATTTACAAGGATACATAACATGTGACAGTTCATTTGTTATGGAAATGTAATTCTCAGCATCCAGAGAAAATGGGGTCTATTGTGGGAGATCCTTAAGAATTATAATTCAGTTTCGAGGAAACACAAGTTGACATGCGTAGTTTTAATAATTTTAGATACTGAATTTGTTCTGGGTTGGGGTTGCTTTGATTGTTGATTAGAGTGGGACGGTACTCCCTATGAACAGGTCATTATGTATGATTACATTTTTATTAAAATTATTAAGAAAGCTTGGCTGTGTTTGAAAGGAGAAGGGAAGTCTTGCTTACTCTAATGAGTAATTCTACAAAATAAAAAGAAGTTGATCATGAAATAGATTTAAGTGAATTATTATTTTTTTACTTCAAACAGCCTGTAGTACGATTGATAGAAGAAGCCAACTACCGAGGGTTGGCAGAGGTCCGATTTGTTACATGGCACAATCGTTACATCTTGAACATTAAAGATGGCTTCCAGCAAAATGCATGTGTTCGAAGAGAAATCAAGAAGAGACCTCTCTTCCGCTCCTGTGTGATTCTCATGCCATTTTTGCAGTAAGTATTGCAATCTTTCATGTATCTCTTGGGGTCCTGAGTAACAATCATGGGGTGGTGGCCCAGTTATACAATATACAATATAGTCTAGTGAAGAGAAGGACCAGGGGAGACATGATAGCTGTGTTCCAATATTTGAGGGGCTGTCATAGTGAGGAAGGGGTCAAACTATTTTCCAAGGCATCCGAAGGCCAGACTAAGTATAATGGATGGAAACTGATCAAGGAGAGATTCAACCTAGGAATCAGGAGAAATTTTCTGACAGTGAGAACAGTCAACCAATGCTTGCCTTCGGAAGCTGGGGGAGCTTTATTACTGGAGGCTTTCAAGAAGAGATTTGACTGACATTTGTCAGAAATGGTGTAGGGTCTCCTGCTTAGGCGGGGAGTTGTACTAGATGACCTACAAAGTCCCTTTCAACTCTGTTAATCTGTAATCTGTAAATTGATTGTGTAGCTTTAATGGGCGGGGGGTCTCAGTCATAGTGTTAACCAATTCTTTGTTTTTGTAAAACCAAGACTGCACAAATAAACTATCTATTTGTCTATCATGCACGTACAAACACATACACAACATAATAAAAACAGACAGTGGCTTTGTTAGATGTTCTTCTGATACCACAGATAGTCCTCATTCAAGGTTTACTCATTCGGTTACTATTCCAAGTTATGATGGCACTGAACGAACAGTCCTTGCAGTTGTGGCCATTGCAGAATCCGTACAGTCATAGGATTGCAACTTCACAATTATGACACCACAGCATTGCACAGTCCCATGAACTGGCATTTGCTATCTGCACTGCCAGCTTCCAACAAACAAAACAAATGGAAAAGCCAGCAGGAGGTCACAGATCGCTTGAGTGCGAGACAGGGCAACCATGCAGAATTCGCCTAATGACAGCAACTGGGGCAGCCTGAACTGCTGTCGTAAGTTGGCATGATCATGGGATATTACGCCTTATGACCACATTGCTTAGCAATGGAATTACTCATAAATGCCAACAACTCTGCCTGGCAGTCATCTACTCAAATGTCTTCCTTTTAACTGTAGATACTGATTGCATTGGTTTCTGTTGTGGAAACACTGAACTGAAATATGCTCCTGTTTTTCCCCCCTTTTTTCTATTGGATTTCTATTAATCCTCTCTATTCAAATGATTCTGCTCCTTTGACTAGCTACTAATCCAATGGGATTGTACAAGGGGCACAGCTTTCACTTATGCTAAAAGCAACAAACTAGCTTGAACATAACGTTTATTTTAATAAGGGTGGAATTGCACTAGCCTTACACAATTTGCTTTTGCTAAATTGACAAAAGCATGCAGCCACAAATGATTTAAAAAACTTGTAAATATTTAATTTTAATAAGTAAAAAATCATTATTTGAGCAGCCCTTTTTCTTCAAGGAAGTTACTTTCCATTTTCAAGTCACTTTCCAGTTCTCGGCTGTTTTTAAAGTTGGTTCTGTTTTGATGGGAACAAGGCAGGTTGGACTGCTGAATAATTCAATGCAGAAGTGAGCAACATGCAAATATTTCTTTCTGGAAACACAGCCACCCATATTTTGACACTTGTTTTGGAATTGAATCTTAATCTTTATGGATGGCTTTGTTTTTAACACCGTTAGCCAGACCCAGTCAAATTTGCACTCAAGTTCCCTTTAAATTCCTTTGAAAAACTATTTATATTTAGTATGAACTGCACTGACTTTGAAAGGACAAAAATGGAATTGACCTCATCTGGATCTAGCTCTTTCTGGGTGCATTATTTGCTTTCTAAGAGCTAGTTAATAGGCATTTGAAATTGCCATAGTTCAGCACATATACTGTTTATAGCTCTCTATTGAGAGCATCGGATTTAAAATAAATGGAATAAAAATAGTTTCATTGTTGGTGTCTACCATTGATCATCCAACCAAAGAGAAAATGTGGTTATTTTTAAAGAGTAAATTGCTGATCTTTCACCAAGCATCAATTAGTTGTGATGGTTTTTTTTTAATTACTGCAGCATTTGTTGGGAGACAAACTCTGCCAAGCCCTCTACTTCCAGGAAATTCCTGACCTTTCTTTTTCTGGGGGACAAGAGAGATTAGCCATTCTTTTGTTTGACCTTAACCAATAGAGAAGAGCTACTAAAGTATGTTAATTTGAGCAAAAGTGGCCAATGAATGCTGAAATTCATTTAGGATGGGACACTAATGCAGAATGCAATTAAAGGCACAAGTTTTAATATGCACAGATCAGAACAAGGATTAATAGGATTATATGATAGCAAAAGGAATGGATAAAGGCAAGATGGGTAGGAATGGGAATTCCCAAAAATAACTAAAAACTCAATTGTGGATAATTATAGCAACTACAGTGGAAGAAAATGATGTAAAAGAAAATCTGAAAAACCAAACCTTTGTGTTTTTGTGCATGCGATATAAAGGAGTTAGAAAAAAAGAATAGGTCAGCAAAGACAACATTGTGCAAGTAACCCAAATTGGTAGAAATGGGGTCAAGATAACTAAAATTCAGATATAAGGTACCCTTAAAAAACACATTAAGAACAACTAAGTATTTCTTCAGATATCATCTTAAGTGTAAGAAATATGCATTCTACCAAGCAGTTAGGAAATTCTGGTTAAAGGAACAGAATCTGTCTCATCTTGAGCTCTACAGAAATATAAGTGAGAATATGTACTGATCAAAATGAGTCTGGGTCAGAGTTTTTGCATTCTAGGATACAGAAGTAATCTGAAGATACTCTGGCCCAAAATCTATAAAAGGAACATCAACAGAGTTCATAATAACATAAATCTAGGAAAGGAAAATATATTCCTGTCTTGTGAAATGAGAAAAGGAAGGAAACAAGACACAGACCATCAATCAGTCTGACATTACTATATGGGAAAATTCTAGAATAGATCATGAAAGAGAGAGATCTGTAAGCACCTCCTTGAAAATTATACAGATTGTTAAGAATTCAGCATGGATTTCGTGGGAATAAATCTTATTTTCAAATTGGAGAACTTCCTTAGTTGAAGGAAAGCTGTGGAGATAATACATCTAGATTTCAGGAAAACATCTGATAAAGTCGTCATGACATGGTTTAGCAAGCATGAGATGGAGATTATATTTATTGATTGGGTTCATAGCCAACTTGAAAGCTGTACTAAAGATAAGCCATCAGGGATTCTTCATCAAACCGTTATGCCTTGTGGTTTAGTTCAAGACACAACAGTCTTTAAGTATTTTCATTAATAACCTCAACGAAGAGATGCTTATCAAAGTTCAGATAACAAAAAACTGAAAAAGATCACTAACGTATTAGAAGACCAAAAAGTTCAGCATCACGGTGAGAGGTTAGAGCAATGTTTCTTTTTTTTCTTCTAGCATCCCTTTCCACGTTTAAAAAAAAATTATGGAGAAACACCCCCCCCCCAAAAAAAAAGGAGTTTACAGATGTTACAGATTATCCTATTGAATCCTTTTCTTCCATTTCTCTCCCAATTTCTCCAGGACACTTAGTGGCAGCCTGGCAGTGCCAGTGACGGAATCTATCCCATCACCAGTTTTATTCCAAAATGCTGTTACCTTTCCCGGTTTCTATCCAGAAACATGGATTAACATGGACCCGGCTCAGGACTTTATCCAAGTGCCTGTTTCAAAAGAAGACAAAAGCTACAGAACCATTTATAATCTCTTTCATAAGACTGTGCCCGAGACCAAATATAAAATCTTGAAAATACTGCGAGTTCAGAACCAATTTTTGTGGGAGAAGTACAAGAGGTGAGTCAAGATCAGATAAATAATCTCCTGTTAACTCCGTTATTTCACGGTTTTTGGAGAGGTGGGACAATTATAGTGACATCTCTTGGAAAAGCATTATTTTTTTTTTACTTCCAATGCCTTCAACAAGAGAGCCAGCATGGTCTAGTGGTTAAGGTACCAGGCTAAGAAGGGGAAGTCTGTGAGTTTTATCCCTGCCTTACTCATGAAACCTACTAGGTGACATTAGATATCACACACACACACACACACACAAACACACTATCATCCCAACTTATCTCACCCAGGGTTGTTGTTTGGGAGGAAACGAGGAAGAGGAAAATGTGTTGGATATAATCTCTGCCTTGAGTTATGTATAAAAATAACAAAGGAGGCATATAAATTAAACAAATCTTGCTTCTTAAAGTGGCCAGTTGCTGCACCACCTTACATGCCATTGGCCTAGATGTCGGTGAAGAGCTTGTCCTTAGAAACACAAACAAGGAACTTCAGCTACATTGGAGTGAGAGGAGCATTGCAGGCAACAGCTGTCTGTTGGGAAATATCAGGCATGGCCGTTGTTGTATATAAATTGTTCAGAAGGAGTGCAGCCTAGACAGAAAAAGCGCCTCCTGCTTTGCTGAAAGCCACCCTCTGAACTAAAACCTGCATCTCTTTTTCAACTTATGAAAGAGGCCTTTTGTTGAAGCACCAGCCTTGGTGATGAACAGCTGTTTTGTTTGGCCTGATTGAATATGAATAGAGCTTCCTGGCTTCTCTCACTTTGTTAAGTTGGCACTATATTTTAGCTTCTAACCCAAACTGAGAAGAGCAGAAATCCCAGTGGTAGATCCCACCAACAGAGCTACAAAATCAAATTTTATTTGCTTTCTTTTCCCAGAATATCTCTCTATATTGTACTGTATGCTGATAGAAAAAGTATCCTCTGGGAATTGGGAGGGAGGGAGGGATTTCTAAGCTAGCATTTAAAAAAAAGTATTGCTAATGTTATGGTATAGCCCAGGGGTCAGCATGGTGGGAGAACTGGACTTCCGATCGGCTCCATAATTGAACGGGGTGGGGGCTTCCATTTAGGACCTTTGTGGCTCTTTGAGTGTTTAAGGTTGCCAACCCCTGGTATAGTCAAGTATTCTACTTTCCATCTTTCCCTCTGAAATGGTACAGATTAGCAACTTATAACTGTGTTTTCTAAATCTTTAGTTATATTTGACTACATGTAAATTTACTCAGGATTAATGCTCCCCATAAGAAGAACAGAAAAGCAGGTGGTAGACCCAGGAGTGGATTTTGCAATGCTACTTTTGCCTGCATTTTATAATTGGGTTGTGTATTACTAGAGCGATTCCCCAGTTTCATTTAAGCATGGTACAAGCATGGCCTGGCATTGTTTTTTTTTCTGCCGTGTCTAAATGACGTTGCCTCCCTCTCATTCCCAGCCTATAAGTAAGGCAGGTCTACAAGTAGTCCTCATCTTATGACTGTAATTCAGCCTGGAATTACAGTCCTTGTGATCATAAGTCAAGGCACCCACATGACCAGAAGTAATTTTCTGCCTTTTTTTGCAGGTATCATTAAGTAAACGTGGATGTTAAGCAAACACCTTTATTTGAATAAGCCTTTTTTATAGAAACCGTCAAAACACAACATGAATCAGTCACATAACCACAGAAAGCCATGGCCGGTTGTAAACTGACCTGCCTGACCTGCAGTCATGTGAATGTAGGGGAGCAGCCTGATCATTTATGATGGCTAAAGTCTCTTATGGGCCGTGAAACACTCAATCCATGGCCATCATAACTTTGCATGGTCTTAAAACACTAGGTCATTAAGTGAGGATTACCTGTACACCATCTTAAGATGTACTAATATAAAAGTAATGTTTCCCTCTTAGACTGAAGAGTGTTTACAGAGGCTGCAAAGGATGTAAAGTCTTACACCTACTTACTTACCCATTAAGTAAGCCCACACTTCTCTTTAACCCAATTTGGTGCCATATTTGGTGCCATTTTACTTCCCTAAATAGTTGTGCTATGTTGGGGATCTAGGAGAACTGTGCAGTGGTGCTAGACCTCTCAAACAGATGCAGTGTAACTGCTCTGATCCCTCCTGAAGAAGAAGTTGTGATGCTTTGAATTTTAACTTCCTTAATTGTGTTTAACTCGGGTGATGACCGAATAGGAGGTAGAAAGAGAAGCCTGGGAAACAGCTTAGTCCTGGCAAGTACAGGAGTAATCATTCTTGCTGCAAAACTATGATTGGTCTTGCAGGTGCCATTCAGTAGAGAAAACTGGTGGAATCAACCAATTTCTTTGGTTTTTCACACTCTGGGTGTGCAAAGATCAGGCAATACCATTTGGCAATGAGTCAAAACAGGCACAAAAGAAGCAGGATAAGTATTGGCAATGGGTGCAGTTGTTAAGGATAAAGAGCCCCAGATAAGTAGTGAGGGAAGCAAGCCACCCAGGACAGCTTTGGAGGTTATTTCAGGCAAGGACATACCACTCAAACTCCAGGGTCTACAAAATGCCTTGCTCTTTTTAAAGTTCCATTGGGCAGACTTTAACTTTTAGGAATTTAAAAAGATAAAACTCATATATGTGTGTCTATTTCATTTCCAGGAAAAAAGAATACATGTCTAAAAAAATGACCGGCTTAGACAAGATTATGAATGAAAGACACTTGTTCCATGGGACCTCCCAAGACGTGGTAGATGGGATCTGCAAGCACAACTTTGACCCTCGGGTATGTGGGAAACACGCCACCATGTTCGGGCAAGGAAGCTACTTTGCTCGGAAAGCCAGCTACTCCCATAATTTCTCCAAGCGGTCATCCAAAGGGATCCACTACATGTTTTTGGCAAAAGTACTGACCGGAAAATACACAGTAGGGAACCACACCATGAGAAGACCTCCACCTGTGAACCCTGCCAGCATCACCAGTGACCTGTATGATTCCTGTGTGGACAACTACTTTGAACCACAGATTTTTGTCATTTTTAACGATGACCAGAGTTACCCTTATTTTGTTATCCAGTATGAAGAAGTTAGTAATACTGTTATCATCTGAGAGACAGAGAAAAAAATAATTTCCATTGATAAATTATTGTTGTTAATGGGCTTTATAATCTGCTGTTTGTAAAATGTGCCCCTTTTTGGGGGGAGAAGAAATCCAGTTGGGAAAGTTTTAATAAAGTATTGAGGAAGAGGGAGGGAAAAAAGATAACCTTTTTAACAAACAAAAGAAAGAAAAAGAAAAAGAATCCTGAAAAGACCAATTGTGCAAATTGTAAATATTTTCCATTGTTTATAGCTGAGAAGAAAAGAAAAAAGACTGTGCCTTTTGTTATAAACACTATTTATGTTAGTAAATTTAATGTTTTAAAAACTTAATAGTGTGACCCAGTGATATCTTGAAAACTTGCAATTTGTCTGTCTTGAGTGCTTGCTGTTCTTACCTTCTTTCTTGGGTTTTTGGAGGTATTTGATCCCTTACTGTGAAATGCTTCACCTTTGAATTGTATCTGGAGGGCAGGTGTGGCTACATCACAGCTCTGCACCTGTACAGGTATCTACTGGCAACATGCCCAAGTGCAATATATTATCTGCTTCACTAAAAGGAACAAGGCTGAAGATTCAGTTCCTGCTACAGAAAACAGTGATAGCAGGAAGGGAAAGCCAACTGCTTCCATAGAACACTTCATTTTGTCATGGCTACCGTATTTTTCAGAGTATAAGACGCACCAAGATTTTGAAGAAGCAAATGAAAAAAAAAGTTTTTGCACTCTGCAGACCTCCCCAAAACGGCCTGTTTTTTTGTGAAAATGCCCCCCCCCCAAAAAAAACGAGTCATGAATAGCCTTTAGGAGGCTCGTAGAGTGCTCCTGGCGAGTGGGGCCATCCAAAAATGAGCAAAATGGCAGTAGATGACTGCTAGGTAGAGTTGTTGGCATTTACACTCCAGATACGAGTAATTCCATGCATGCCTTTAGGAGGCTTATAGGATGCTCCTGGGGGCTGGGGGGGGGGCAGCAAAATTGAACATAAAATGGCCCATTTTTCATTCATTTCTGCCTCCCCAGCCCCCAGAAGCAATCTGGAAGCTGCCGTTTTGGACAGCCATTTTGGTGAAGGGGGCAAGGTTTCAGGAGGCAACAAAATGCTGTATTCAGTGTATAAGATGCACCCAGATTTTCAGCCTCTTTTTTGAGGGAAAAAGGTGTGTCTTATACTCCAAAAAATATGGTACCATCCCTCTTAAGCATTCAACAATTGGAGTTTTCATGAATGAGAAGAGATGGCTAAGAGATAAAGATAACAAAATGACATGCTTGGGGAAATGATGGTTTATACTCAGAAGTGGTTTGTTTTCCTGCCTTCTTTTTTTTTAATCTTTAAGGGCCGTTGAGGTTTTTGAATGGGGGCACACAAAAGCATGTGTGAGATGCAAACTTAACAAGTTCATTGGATAGCAGCTTGATGAGTCCATTGTGGAAACTAGTTGCATGCCTTACTTGCATGTAACATCCACGTCTTTCTGATAATTTCACCAGTTGCTAATGGCCCTAATTAAGGAGAAAACACTATATGTAGAGAGAGACCATATGTCCTAAGCTTCAAATTCAACCAGGTCAATTTATTTTTTCATTCAAAAACTGATGCCCTTTTGTGTTTTAACTTTGAAAAACAACATTTTGTTCCTATCTCCTTTCTTCCCCAATATTTTGTCAAGCTACTCTTCCTGTGTGATCTAGAATTTTATCTGGCTTTTCACAATGAAAGAAGATACTGGTAGCTTCATTGAGGATGCCAAAACCTATCCCTTGCCTACTTGAGTAATGCATTTCCAGCTGTGCCCTAAATTATCCAGTTGCAACTGTTATGCTTCATCGATTAATGCCGCTTTTTGGCATGTAGATATTATTGGATTGTGAGCCGCCCTGAGTGCCCCCAGGGAAAAGGGCGGCATACAAATAAACACACACACACACACACACACAAAATTAAGACACAGGGTTTGCCAAGATGCATTGAACAGGGAGTCTGAGAAAGAAAGGCCTACCTTCCAGAAAGAATTGATTATATTTTAGATAATTTGGTACAAAAGGCTAAAGCTTATCCATGCAAAACGAAATGGCATTCTTGGAACTCCAGGTAGACCCTAGACCTTTAACCTTTAAACGAAGAAAGGAAAACTACAAGGAGCCAGGTATTTGTATATTTAAAGAATGTCTAGTCTTACATAGGACCAATTATTTATAGTCAGAAATAGCCCACTGAACAAGAAATAAGTTGCAGGTTGCAGCCCAGTGCTGTTTGAAGTTGTCCCTTGTATCAAAGTTGCTTATTTCTACCCACTTGGGCTCTTCGATTCTTTGTGAACATTATGGTATTCACAGTTGTTAGGGAAACAATGCATGGGTATCACTTTTTAAAAATTATTCCTTGCTAATTTCGGCATGGAATTCTTTGTCTTCCATATAGCTATAGATATGTTTTTTTATCTTTTTTCCCAAAAGAAAAATAATATATGAAATTGCTTTTAAAATGAAGGGCAAGCCAGCTGCCAGTCATATGTAAACATAGCATAGTTGTCACTTCTGCTCCACTATAATCACTGAAGCAGGCTAAAATAATGCTAACATTGGCCAGGTGTTTTCCATTTGTTCAGAAGTGAGAAGTAATGCTTTCCCCCACCCAGTCAGTATTGTGGCTGTGGTCCTACAACATATCTAACAATGGTTCATTTTATCATGGTTACAAATAATGATTAGGTTCACCCAGCATTCTCACTCACAAACAAGCATACTATACGATAGAGAATTAATTTTGATTGTCAAAAGGCCATCATTGTATTGCTTTACATTTACATTTCCCAAATGCTGCTTTCGTTATTTATTTGAATACAGATAGTTCTCAACAACAGTCCATTTAGTGACCGAAATTACAGTGGCAATGAAAAAAGTGACATGACCATTTTCCACACTTACAACCATTGTAACATCTTCAGGGTCATGTGATCAAAATTCAAATGCTTGGCAACTGACTCCTATTTATAACAGTTACAGTCAACATTTTTCAACTTTTGGATGTGCAAAGTCAATGGAGAAGCAACTTCACTTAACCATGTTACTAACTTAACTGCGGAGATTTAACAGCTGTGGCAAGCAAGGACGTAAAATGAGGCAAAATTCACTTAGCAAACGTCTCGCTTAAGCAATAGAAATTTTGGACTTAATTGTGAAAGCCCTACTTTCACCTATCTGAAAATCTCTGGGTAGGTTACATAAAATATGCATAAAATATGCATTATACTTCTGTCCCTGATATAAACTTTTATTACAACCCACATTCTTAAATGAAAACCTGAAGAAATTGAGAAGGGAAAAGGAAATTGTAGTATTTCAGTTGTCCCCACTGCAGGCCTGCATACTTTTCACTGAAAAGCTAAACTGTTTCAAAGAGTTCCGGAAGTAGTAATAAAGGAATAATGGGGCCCCTAGTCTAATTGTATTGTTCCCGCTCGTTGAATTGAGATTAGCTGGGATCAGAGGAGACTTTTGAGTGGCATACAGAGATCTGGAATGAGGATTCCACCCAGGCTGCCTTCCCAGTGATGGCAACACCCAGGTTGGCATTGGGACATATAATAGAAGGCTCCTTCATCCTTCGGCATCTATATTATTCTCTGGCTTAGCTTCTTAGAGCCAAGCAGCATAAAATAGTACTGCCCTTGGATTCTGGTCACTTCAAGCTAAAGGATCACATGCTTAAGTGTTTTCTCATTCAAATTGTGCTCTGGAAGGTTTTTATTTTTTTTAAATAAGCGTTTCAGGGAAGAAAACATGTTTGGGCAATATATTTTTTTATATATGGAGGATCATGTGGAATCGAACACTAGCAAGGGCTCGGCCATGTCATGCTTTCTGCAACTCATGGAGATGAATTCTTAGGAGAGTCGAGTGAAATGTTTACACCATAACCTCTAGTAAGACCTCCATCATCTGTCTGGTCTCGACAAAAATGGTATAGGGGGGGTCTAATCAATCAGTGGAATATTTATTAAACATAGAAACAGCAGTCAAAATTCAAGAGGGTAGATTCACAGACATACAAACTACCAGAGGTTGGGATGTATGACCAGGTCCTTATGCAAATGTCATGACTCCTATATCTGCATCATATGTTGAGATGAGAGCACATGTGAGTACATCATGGCAGCATTTGTGTGATGATACTATCATGTATGTATGTATGTATGTATGTATGTATGTATGTATGTATGTATGTATGTATATACTGTATATATACTGCATTCTAACCACTGTGTCAGGTTCAGTGGTTAGAATGCAGTATTGCAGGCAAATCTGTCCACAGCCTGGAATTCAGTCATGAAGGGGCTCAAGGTTGACTCAGCCTTCCATCTTTCTGAGGTCGGTAAAATGAGAACCCAAATTGTTGGGGGCAAGACGCTGACGTTGGAAACTGTCCAGTGGGGGCTGTAAAGCACTCTGGGGCAGTATATAAATCTAAGTGCTATTGCTGTGATTCCATCTCAGATTGCTGTTAAACTGCATTATTCATGAATACAAATATTTTGAGATGGGAGTACATAATGGCAGCATGGCTAGACTGCAGCAATGCAGTCCTGAATGCACTTTTAAGTGCTCATGTAAGGCTACTACTTTGCTGTCCTGGCTCCAAAGAGTTTTCAGAGCTGGTTAAGGGGCTGGTTATCCCCCACAGAGCCCCCACACTCCATGGCATAGGACTGAGTTAGGCTCAGATCTACTTTTTCTGACTATATTCCAGATGCTTTAATATAGGAGTGTCAAACTCATGGTGTAACATTGTCACGTGACGTATTGTGACTTTCCCCCCTTTGCTAAATGAGGTGGGCGTGGCCAGCACATGACGCATCCGGGCCGCAAGTTTGACACCTCTGTTCTAATAGGATAAGTATAGTTCAGATGGCTGTCTTAAGGCCATGCCAGTTGATGGGACCCAGACTTCTAACTTAGACTATGACTTCCATATTTGTGTGAATCGGGCAGTAATGTAAATTTCAGATGAAATAGAATAAAATCCCCTCCTTTCCCACATGCCAGGGATAAGCAGTGTAACAGTACCCTTCACTTATTCTCAACTGTAACCTCCATCTAATGCAACCAACATGGCCAACCACAAAGAATTATGGCAGCTATTATCTGAAACATTTGGAGGGTTTCAAGTTACCTTGCCAAAAGCAATCCCCATTTAGAATTATTGCCACGTTTGTTGTTGTTAATGGGCTTCTTATCTAAGGATAGTATTTGTTCCTGAATATTGGAGACATTTGTTTGCAATCTTTTTTCTGAGAAAACCACAGATGCGTATACAGCAGCACTTATCACAGAACACCTGGCTTCTGTTTTATTACTTTTCTTTTCAGTTCACTACACTGTGCTTTGCTTTGCCCAAGTGATAGGCCTCCATTTCCTTTGTACAGAAAACAGATTGTGTGATAGATGGATGAACCACCATCTGCAATGATTCTTATCTTGATTTCTCCACACACTCTACCAATATCTAGAAAAGGAAACACTTAACTTTCATAGTTGTTTCTCAATGTTCACAGGACGTGATTTTCACAGAAGTTTTTTTAAAAAGGGGGTGGTATCTGTTCCTTGGTATGGAAAATATTTCTTGCAGCTAAGGTTGTTAAAGGTTGAAGGTAAATTTTAACTAAGTGATCTGTTAAAAAACACACCCTTTTTATTCAACAAGCAATTTGTGGAATCTGGCAGTAAAGTAACCCCACTAGAACAAAGTTCAGGAAAATCTTATGAATGCCTCTGGGCTGGAGTTTGTCCACAATGTCAAACTTTTTTTAAAAAAAATCAGTAGTTCACAGATAGTAATGAAGGGAAAATGCAGGATTTGATTGGGATCAAATAGCAACTTATCCATTGGGCTCCATACTTCACAGAGACAATAATTCTGCTCCTGATCACAAATTGTTGAACGTTTGGAGGAAAAACAACAACTGTGTAAACCATTCTGAACTTGAAAAGCAAAAATTACAGCTGCTCAACTGAAGAAGCAGCTATTTCAAACTTGCAGAAGAACAGCAAGTTTCTTGCAATATGCCAGAGCTACACACTAAGGCTCCATGCTGCTTACAGAGCACGACAACATTGGATGTATTCCCCGAATCTAATCAAACTGATTGTGAATGTGACAGAAGAAAGAAATGAAATATGCAAAGGCCGTGTTCATCTAATATTTTTAACGGAGTCAGATAACAGTGGGATGAACACAATCCCTAATCTTGGTTACGAATAATCTTGATTGGTATCTTACGGGTTAATAAGTTGGAAAAAGCCACCCTGTTTGATTAGTTTATAGTGTAATGTATTTTGCAAACCCAGAAAACCAGTTTTATTCAGAATCAAGGTAAATTCCCCATTAGAAACTTGCAGTGTTGAAATGATAGAAAATTCACCTTTATTACTCTCATTTTGGCACAAAAGCTGGCTTCAGAAGACTCTATAAGTGGGGAAATGACTCAAGTCTTGTAAGAACTTAGCCAGATAACAATCATATGGGCAATATTTAATTAGACTGAAGTTACATTAACATTTCATTTCTATCCTAGCCCTGCCCATTTATCTTTCTCCTGGTTTTACAGAGCTTCAGCTCACCTCTCAAAAGACAGTGAGAAGTCCTTAGTCTGAAAAAAGTTATTGGTTCTTGAAATGTGTACTCTTAAGACCTCCTTACTTTCATTTCTTCTTTCTTTCTGTAAGGACTAATCATAACTGCCAGCCAGAGTGAGTTCCATTCAAAGTGGAACCTTCCTAACCAGCATATTTTGTGGTCCTGGTCAGAGGTGGGTTGCGACTGGTTTGGCCCAGTTCGGCCGAACCGGTAGTAGAATTCAGGCCTGGGTCACAGAACCAGCAGTGACCTAGGCCTGACAGACCCCCAAATTGATTCTTGATGTTTTTTGCCATTGCTGTCATGGTTCTGCGCATGCGCAGAGCACTTTTTAGTCAAATGTGCATGCGTAAGCAATGTGTGGATGGTGCACGCGGGAAGCACGCACACAGCAAACCGGTACTAACCAGTTCAGGAACCCACCCCTGGTCCTGGTAACACAGATATCCCATATGAATAAGTGGCTCTCTGTTGATAAAAGTCATGGGGAATTCCATGCTGACTAATTTGCATTCAACAATGATAAAAAGTAAGATCTAAACAAGCTTATTCTTTATGCTTAATCTATGTAAGACACCTGCACAAGCACCTTGCGTTAAACCCTCATGGAACTTCAAAGATAGCAATGAAAGGTTTATTAGTACAAGATCCTGCTGACAGTCTCAGATCCTGAACACAGATTTTTTTTTACTTGTGATATATGTTAATTCTTATGTTAGTTAAAGGATTGAAAGAGAAATTATCCTAATCTCTGATAAGACCTAGGCAGAACCTCCACTGATACTTCTAATAAGATCCAAGGCTGCATAATAATCTGTTGAAATCTGCTGCAGCTGGAGTATCTTGCAAACTTGTGAATTGTCTAATATATTCTGTTGGTGGTTGCTCAAATGGACAGATACAAAGCAGCAAAGCAGAAATCTGCTGTCATATAACATCTGAGCCATGGTGGCGCAGTGGTTAGAGTGCAGTACTGTAGACTACTTCTGCTGGCTGCCTGCAATTTGGCAGTTCAAATCTCACAAGGCTCAAGCTTGACTCAGCCTTCCATCCTTCTGAGGTGGAAGGACCCAAATTGTTGGGGGCAATAGGCTGACTCTAAACAGCTTAGCGAGGGTTATAAAGCACTGTAAAGCAGTATATAAGTTCTATTGCTATTGCAATCAGCTCTCCCTAACTCAAAAGAGGTCATATCACCTTATTAATATGCACACCATAATAATTATGCTATGATTGGCCAAGTTTCTGGCACTCCTGTTAGGCTTCCTTTGCAAAGAAAAAAAATCATTTTTTCTCCTAATCATTTCTTACATCTGTCTGAAGTGCCAGATTACCCCAACTCAGTCCAGGATAGTCTTTTAAACCAAAGATGACAGTAGGTGCCAATGCCATTTTGAAGTGTTTAATTGATAAGAATCCTTGTAATTTCTCCTGGAAGTGAGCATTTATCTCAGAAGGAAACAAAAACATTTTTAACATATAGAAGTCAATTGATTAAATACAATTCTGGTATTCCAAATATTCCTTCAATCCTCACTGTAACCCTTACATATTATTAGAAGCATGATTTTTTTTTGGCAGGTATAGTGATACTTGGTTTGGGAATGCTGTAAAACTGTTCTTCCATTCTTGTTCCTTTATGTGGCCCATAAGGAAGGACCTCCTGGGTAGAAGCATGCACACTGGGACATATTGTGCAAAGCTCTGAGCCAATTCTCTCTCTGCAGGTGCTAAACATCCAGCTGAGTGTTAAAGATAAATCTATCTTCCTTTCTCTTCTCACATTTTTGGCCAATTATACAACAGAATTTTCTCCAGAGCAAACTCAAATTTTCTCTAGAGTAGATCTTAGTGGGGAGGAAATTCTCCAAATAGTCAACTCTATAAATATTTTTATTTGATTCCATGTAATTGATTTTCCTTCTTTTCCCCCCCTGTTGATAAAGTCTGAGCTGTTCTTATGAGAACTGGAATATCTAACATGTTAACAATGCTTGATGCTTGCAATTTCTCAATGTAGCACCGGTGCAATGTCCAGTACTAAGTTCTTCAAAATTATGAATTAAGAACCCATTTTTCAGCAGCCTGGCTTAACATTTTTACATTCTCTCTTCACTCGATTTTCATGTTCTAGGTTTAATGTTGACAACGAAACTAGTGCTGAAAGAAAAGAAATGATGTGCTTTAAATTCTGGACTTCACTTCCTCAAAAATTAACTGATATTTTGCTTCTCATCCAAAAGCTTTTTCAGTTCTGACGGAAGAAGTCTCTTGGATGAGAAGCAAACTTTTCAAGGAAAAACAAAGTCCATTTGCCTTGTGAAAAAGCATCTTTGGAATAACCATTACCTGGATAACTGAGAATCTCCATAGACATAATTGAGTTGCAACACTCCAAAGTTGCAGTGCTCCAACATTGGCAGAAAGTTGATGTTTCACCCACCTTCTCTTTTACATTGCATTTTCATCATATTCAACTATTTTGAACATCTTCAACCCCTCCTAATATGATGGTCAACTGTGAGGGGATAGAAAGAATGCTAAGAACTGGGAGCCATTCATCTTGATCTCTATCATATCCATATTTTTTGATATTTCTGGGAGTTTTGGCAAGTTGTCCCATTCTGATTTCAGACACCCCACTTGCAGGCTTGACCACCAGGAGGAGAAATCTGATGTTGGTTTGAAATTGGAACATGAGCTCTGTCTTTGGAAGAGAAAACCAACAATTCTGCAGCTGTAAGACAGCTAGGCAAATGTAATCTTTAGTCTATGAAGCACTAAAAAGGTAACTGATTAAAGATTACATAATAAAGATGATACAACAAAGCTCAAAAGGACACCAAACATCTTCCCCCTTTTCTCAAACATCCCTGCAAATTCATTTCTTTCTGCCATGTCCTCATTAGGTTGCTCTCATCACATCCATAATACACATTTAGGAGTATTATCATCCTTAACTGATCCAGTTTTTTTTAAAGTTTCCTCTCTTATCCTAGCACCGGTATTATCATGGATACAATCTGCCTCTTTTGTGATCATTCTGTCAGCGTCATCAGGTGACCTCCAAGAATGGGATGGGTCCAGCATTCAATAGCCATAATTCAATGGCCATCATCCAGCATTCAATGGCTCTCATCACTCTGGGGAAGGCTTAATGAAGTAGCAAAAGCTCTTCTGCTTTACAAGACAGTCTCTGCCATCTATGAATTAGCCACAACCTAATGCCTGAATAGAGGGTTGTAGAAGAACTTCCCATAAAAGCAGAAAAAAACCCACAACATCACTTTGGATCAGCTACTTTACTACAGGTACTCCTTAACCATCTGGGCGTGGCTGGGTGGACATGGCAGGGGAAGGATACTGTAAAATCTCCATTCCCTCTCGATCAGCTGTGACTCAGGAGGCAGAGAATAGATGGGGGCGGGGCCAGTCAGAAGTGATATTTACCAGTTCTCTGAACTACTCAAAGTTTCCACTACTGGTTCTCCAGAACAGGTCAGAACCTGCTGAATACCACCTCTGTTTTGACTTATGAGCATAATTGGGACTAGAATTTTCACTGCTAAGCCAGGTAGTTAAGTTGTTAAGCTTGATTTATGATTTTTTTTGGCCATGGTTCTTAAGCGAATCATCATAGTTGTTAAGTGAATCATATGGCCGTTAAGCAAATCTGGCTTCCCCCATCGACTTTGCTTGTTGGAAGCTGTCTGGGCAGGTCACAAATAGTGAGCACATGACCTGGGATACTGCTACTGTTGTAAATATTGTTGTAAATAAATGCCAGTTGCTAAGCGCCTGAATTTTGATCATGTGACCGTAGGGATGCTGTGAAGGTCGCAAGTCATTTTTTTTTCAATGTCGTTCTAACTCCAAATGATCACTAAACAAAAAGTTGTAAGTTGGGGACTACCTGTTTGAAAACTGTCTGACTCCATATGTCTAGCCCCAACTAGAATGCCCCAACACTGGAAGTCTTTAATATGTTGGATAGCCATTTGTCTGAAACAGTATAGGGTTTCCTGCCTAGACAGGGGATTGGACTAGAAGACCTCCAAGGTCCCTTCCAACTCTGCTATTGTATTGTATAGCCATTTCTCCCTACCATATCCCAGATCATTATGATTAGCTCATCATTTCCTATGGAGTTCTGATGATGAGAGAAAGGAAGGGCAGCCAAATCATTAGATTTAACCACTGGCTTTGGTTAACATGCCCTGTACAACAAGTCAGAACATAAGGTTTAAAGCCAGAACAGGGATTGGCAGAGGGATAACACATTTTATGCCAACATAGCTTTCTAATGATGTGATGATGGGTGGGGAGCTGAACAACAAATGGATGGACTGAGTGTCTTGCTTTTTCTTGGAAAACCACGAGAATGAGACATGATGGGGATGTGCTGTTGGCAACATAATTTTTTTAGTAATAGTGGGCTTGATGAATCTCATGCATTTCTTTGAATCTGATTGGTTCCATAGAAGGCTGAAAGCATACGGGCAATTCCATTACTTCATTCTTCTATCTCAACTAATTTACATTTCCCACCAACCTGTCCTGAGGTTTTTTCCAGATTTATTTATTTGTTTGTTTATTACTTAAAGCAACAAGAAGATACGACAGCAGAATATTAATGTGACAGGGTCTGTGTTTGTTTCCATACCAACAGCTCTGGAACGTATGTAGCACCTGGGCAAACTGTTATCAAATTAGCCATTCCATATCAGTTGTCAGCCAAGTTCTAGCTCTGCATTCAAACTGAGATGAGTGTGCCTCGTGCTGGGTGGGATGAACTGGGACTTCCCAGTGATAGCAATTAATCATTGGTCTTTGCTAGCATTGGAAAATACGTGCACACTTCAAACTGGGTGTGTCTGTGTGCTGGAGAATCCAAGTAAAGGTTCTGTACAGTGAAGACAGATCTGCTGATTGCTCACCAATTGTTAACTAACACTGGTTTCACACATGACTCTAATGCAGGCTTCTCCAAACTTGGCAACTTGAAGCTTGTAAATCTCAACTCCCAGAATTTTCAGCCAGCAAGGGGAATTCTGGGTGGTGAAGTCCACAAGTTTTAAAGTTGCCAAGTTTGGAGAGCCCTGCTCTAATGCAAACATCATCAAACATTTGAGCACAGTGACAATGTTTGACATTTTGAGAGGATCCTATGGCTGCCCTGGCACAAAACTCCGTTCACAAAACAATTGCCACAATTACTCTAGCCAGTTCCAGAACATCAATTCCCTAGAAGGCACACTGGTGAAAAAATTAGCCACAATCATCTCTAATGGCTAATTTATTTTGTCTTGGGGGGGGGGGAGGAAATAGAAACATTTGAAGCAAGACAGCGAGGTACAGCTCTTTATTTTCTAAGAATGCCTGAACTGCTCAGGGCATTCTTAAAAGTTAAAACAATTCTGGAAAACAGTAGTTTGTTAAGTAATATTCTAACTTGCTATTCATTTTTTAAACCCTACATTTAAATTTGAAAACACCTCAGAATAAGGGACTGATAGTCATCAATGCAAGATAACAATAGCACTTAGATTTATATACTGCTTCATGCAGTACTGCTTTACAACATCCTCTAAGTGATTTACAGAGTCAATATATTGCCCCCAACAATCTGGCTCTGCATTTTACCAACCTTGGAAGGATGGAAGACTGAATCAACCTTGAGCCAGTCAGGATTGAACTCCTGGCAATGGGCAGAATTAGCATGCAATACTGCATTCTAACCAGTGCACCACCATAGCTCCTAGGGTGTTCATAAATATGATAGGGTCCACAGTGAAAACCAGGATTTCAGTATAAATAGCGTCTTGCTATTAACGTGCAAGATCATGCTTACACCATTCTCAGACTGCAAAGGTACCAGAAGATCTATTTTCCCTGGCTAGCAAGGTGATCAAACTAAACCAACCAGTGGAGAGCAGACCAGTTTTTCCACAATGAGAAATCTTATCTATAGAAAAGCAGTGGAAAAAAAGAGAACTTTAGATGCTTTCGCCACTCACCCAGTCCCTACCACTGACCCTACAGATTTTCCAGAAATTTAACTTGCTTTTCTTCATCATCCAGTTAGATCAGCATAACCAGATAACTGGAAAGAACTGATTTCCTGAAAGGCTACTGAAAAGCAGAAGTAATGACCAGTAATCCTGAATATATAAGTAGTAGATGCATGGATAAATCTGTACATTTACCACCCATCTAGCAGTCAATGACTCTATTTGCCTATCATGCTTGACAAGATCACTTAAAGAGCCCAAATGATATGCAAACCCAGATCAAGATCAGGTCACAATTAGATTATTTCCAGGTCATAAACAGGCCTCCCAAGTCCCCAAAGTAGCCTCTATGACCTGAAACTTAACTAGTATCATGCGAATGAAAAAGAGAGAATTAACTACGCCTTCTGGTATCTAGTGATAGGCATTAAAAGAATCTATTGTGTTCCTGAAAAAAAAGGAGGATTGCTCTGTTGCTCCTTCCTTTCACCTTCCTTCAAGTGGTGGGGGGGATGGAGGTAGACATGGAGAAGGGTAGAAAAGGCTCATCCACATATCATCTCACCACAGCACAAACATACCCAGGCAATCTTTTTGTATGCCACATCCTAACAACAAGGCTTTCATCTCATCTTCAATCTTCTAAATCCATCTGGGAGGCGCCAGGTAGAAGAAGGCGGGCCTGCGTGTGTCTAGATGTCTACAAGGTTAGCCTTTCAGGCGTCAGGAATGAGCCCTCCAAGGGAGACAGGCTGCACTGTGGGCCAGACTTCAGTAGCTATTTCCAGCCTTGTGGGAAAATTTGGAAAGATCTAAAGGGCTGTCCATATATTTGGCAGAGATGAGGTCCCCAGAGCATCTGAGAGGCTGAAGCTGTCAAGGAGCTGGGATTAATGCCAACCAGTTGGTATTTGGGCTTGCCTTTTTTTGGAAACCAAAACTGAAAGCCTAATTTAAGGTCATGAGCAAATATTCAACTCACTGGCCATGACAGGATGTTTACACAAACATTGCAGAATTACTAGCACATTCCCTATAGTTAAAAGGAAAGAGACAGGCCGCAAAGAGTCTCCCCCCCCCCACCTCTTTTCTTCTACAAATTCCCGTTGAGTGAAAAGGCAAAATCAGGAGCTACATGTATAGGAGCCAACCCTGGATCTGGCAAGAGAAAAGAGAGAATGATTCATGCATTTTTTTTCCTGTTGAATTTTTGGCACCCAAGAGATGAAACTGAGAATATAAACTAATATCAAGTTAAACCAGAAACTTCAAGTGTTTCCTAAACAAGGAAAGCAAGTCTATCTAAATAAATATGTCATTTCTATAATCAAATATGACCCAATCTGCTATCTTACATTTATTAAGATGCATTGTTATTATTACCTTGGTTTTTACGGCATCAGTATAATACGTATTGCACATTAGAAAGTGCAAGAGAGCAAATTCCTGCCTGAACTGCTTGCACTTAAACTTTTAACAGAAAGGAGGAAGGGAAGGGGAGTCAGTGATTAAAAAGCAAGTAGGAAAATATTGAAGGTCAAATTTGGATCTACTTAGTCTTTCTCTACAAGTAGCAGAGGATGACCATCTTTGTGTAAGGTGTCTAATGATTATTATTTATGGAATTAATCCACATTTCCATCTTTTTAAGGCATACTTTTTAAGGTTTACATTTACACTAGATTCAAATATGATTGACTATTTCATAATTCTGGGCATTATGAAAACTTGTCAAAATGGATTTTTTAAATATTAAAGTTTGTCCAATAATAAGACAATTTAGCACCTATTTTTCGGTGCCCTCATTCTACAGGGTTTTAAGCAAAGTACTTTAGCATTACCTGTTCGAACTGTTTAAAAGAATATAAAACTGGGAGTTTGGAGAAGAAGCAAAGACTATATAAACTGGTACAATTACTGACTTTCTTTAATGAATTGGGGGCAGCTCTAAACTTCTGCCTGTAATTGGGTTACACTGGCAATGGACTGCTTCACTAATCTCTAATCTGCCTGACAACCACATGATGCAGATGTGATGCAGACGTGCCTAACTCATGATTAAGCCTTCTTTGTTGCATTTATTATTGCTCTTGAAAATATGTTCTTTCTTCTCAATAAAGCCATCAATTTTTCAAAGGTCTGGACACTCCACATGTTTCTCTTTTCTGGAGGGCATTCCTTTTATAAGGTTCAGTGAAACTTAACATCCTCTGACAGTCCAACTTTTTCCAGAGTTTGGCAAATTTTCAGATTAACGATTTGTTTCTTTCAGTTATCCTGCTTTTTCTAAATGCATTAGCAATATGTTCCAAAGGCTAGATGTTCTTCTTCTTCTTCTTTAGGTAGCCCAATTGGTCGAATGACCAAGCATTTCTCTAGGTTCAACAACAAAAAAGGTGGATTGTGAAAATATGGAAAATAAATAAAATCACATTTTAAAAAATGTATTTCTGTTCCTTACAAAAAAACTAGATATTCAGGCACATATTCACATCTTGCTCTGGGAAATGCTCTGCAGAGCAAAATCAAGGTTTGGAGATTATTTAATTGTGACCAATCATAATTTAAGCATTCTGGTGACCATCCCCTGCTCCTGACAAAAGAATATGTTACCCAGGTCAATATTATATCAATAATGCAGATAGGTTAACCTCATTTCATTTTCAATCTTCCAGAAACCGGAGATATTTATACAGGTATTGCTTTGGTTCATGATTACTTTCTGACATCCAATGACTTTGTTTTACTAATGGTGCAATGTTCTTAATTTGATCTATCTAAATCAAACCGGAAGATTTAACAGCTAAAAATTGACATTATTTAAAAAAATTGAACTGGGAGTAGAATTGAGGATTATTTACTTATTGATTGATAGCATTCATTCTCTGTTTTTCCTGATAAATGTACTAATCCCAAGGCAGGCTTATAAAACAGAATTAGTATTTAAAATTACGGCATATAAACACCAGAGCAATCAATTGTGTTCTTCAGTTTCTTTAGAGTAGTGCTGTCAAACTTGCAGCCCTTGGCCCGGATGCGTCATGTGCTGGCCAAGCCCATGTCTGGGTTTAGCGATGGGAGGAAAATATATCATGTGACAATGCCGTGACGCCGTTGAGTTTGACACCCCTGCTTTACAGTATTCAAGTAAAGGAGGACTAATACATCAAATCTGAGCCAAGCTTTATATAAATCACTGTCCTACATGTACATTTACTTGGGACTAAATCCAATTAAAGCAGAGGACAACACTAAATATATTTCAGATATCCAAACTCCTGCATACCTATACTGTATTTCTACCAATGTTATTAATATCATCAGTAATTATGAAAGTTCATAAGGTTGTTAGAAAAATTCCATATTAGGATGTTGCATGGGTTGGTCTGGAGAACAAAATTGTGTTCCATGGGTAAGGAAAAGGAAGAGAGTGTGCTGTTGAAAAATGGAACAATAACTAAAAAAATGCATGGAACAAAACAACCTGTGCAATTGAATACACAGATCAACACGACTCTTTGGTGCACGTATTTGACATTGTGTGGTCTTGATTATCTTGTCAACAGAAAGAACTCAGCAGACTGGATAGGTGAGAGCGAAGAACACAGAGATCCAGTAAATTGATGAGTTTTTATACCTCCGCCCACTATTGCTAAGGTAATTTGTCATCTTACAGAATGATGTCAGAGCAAAAGGTTATGACAAAACCATTTGCTGATATCTGTAACTAAACTGGGAGGTTACTATGGCCTTTTTAGATAACATTGTCTGCAGAATTTCCCAAAGCAGAAAAAAAGTGTGCAAGCAATTGATCAAGCAAGCCTAAGGAGACTTTCAAAAACGAATTGCTGCTTTGATTTTAACAAATGGTACTTCAGTTGAAGTTTCTTTCTACATTCCCCTAGAAACATGGATCCATGTTAAAGTGATGAAGGCTTGTAGGAAGATTTATGGCATGGAGTCATTTAAGCTGAGTGTTTATTAGTTTTGTTTCTTATGCTTTTGGAGGTGGAAACAGTTGACCCACTGGGTGGGGAAGTTGGGAGGATGATGGCAGTCAACATGGAAACGGCTGAACTACTTAATTGCTACCTTGCATCTGTCATTTTCACCCAAGGAAAAAGTGGTCCAACTTGTCAGAAACTCCACACTGGGGAGCAAACGAGAAATGTGGGTCAAAATAAGGAATTGATGAGAGACTTATCAAGTATCCTGGTCTAGATGGATTTTATATTCTGGTATATTAAAGGAACTGGTAGATGTCACCTGAGAAATGAATGGAGTCGTTGTCAAATCCTGGAGCACAGAGGATGTACCAGAAGATTGGGGATCTGATGCTCTAAAGAGAGGATAAATTTAATCCAGGAAAATATTGACCTGATATCAACTTGATATCAATATCTGAGAAAATTCTAGAAATGTTAATCCAGCAGTAGGCTTGAACAGGGTGATTATTAGTCTGTTAACCATGACCATCATACGTCTGTTAAAAATAGGTCATGCCAGAATTTTTTTTTTGTTTTCTTTAATAATACCGTAGTAGATTAAAGGAATGCTGCATACTACATGCTACATTTCAATAAGGCATTTGATAAAATTGACTGTAGAATATTTCTTGACAAATTAGAACAATATGTGATGGATGGTTCCACTACCAGATAGATTCACAATTGGCTGAACAACCCTAGCCAACATATAGCCTTTAATGAGTCCATTAAAGCCCATTTAATAACCCATATGGAGAGACAAATATAGTGGGAAACTTCAATATTTTATCCCAGTAATCTTTAACATCTTCATAAATGACTTGAAAATTTGAATTTGAAAAAGTTAAATATATTCATAAATAAAGAATTATACGATATATCCATTGGTATCCCTCCTCCCTCCCCCTCTCCCTCCCTCTCTCTTTCTGTCTTTCTTCATGACATCATTGTGTAAATAACATGAATAATTATTTTGCTTCATTTGTGCAATCGTATCATGATGCATATAATGTCATCTTGGCTTGCAGAGCCAACAATTGCCTGTTCAGAAAATGTCTCTTGCTTCCCATTCCCGTCATCTCCTTTTAGACCTGTATCCCTTGGGCTAAACACAGAAGTTGTATGGAGCAAATGTCAGTAATGGATGAGATTGAGATTTATTAGATTTATATGCCGCCCTTCTCCCAAGGACTCAGGGTGGCGTACAACAATTAAAAGAAACACATGATATAAAAGTTTTAAAAAATTAAATGGAATATCCCAAACCCAATTAAAATTGACAATACATTTTTTTTTAAAAAAATTCAAATTAAAATGAACAGTGATCAATACTGAATTTTGTTTTGTTCAGGCCAGGCCGGCTTGCTGGAAAAGCCAACTTTTTAGGGCGCGTCGGAAGGACCGGAGGTCGGGGATTATACGAAGCTCCGGGGGCAGCTCATTCCAGAAGGAAGGCGCTCCCACAGAGAAGACTCTCCCCCTGGGGGTCACTACCCGACACTGTCTGGCCGACGGCACCCTGAGGAGGCCAACTCTGTGGGATCGCACTGGACGATGGGAGGCTACCGGTGGCAGTAGGTGGTCTCACAGGTACCCTGGGCCTAAGCCATGGAGCACTTTAAAGGTCATAATTAGTACCTTGAATCGCACCCGGAAGACAACCGGCAACCAGTGCAGGCCGCCTAAAAAGGGTGTAACATGGGAGCACCTAGGTGCCCCCATGATAACCTGCGCAGCCGCATTCTGGACCAGTTGAAGCTTCCGGGTGCTCTTCAATGGCAGCCCCATGTAGAGAGCATTACAGTAGTCCAGGCGAGAAAGGACGAGGGCATGATGGGATGGAATAAGTCCAAACTGGACAGGATTCAAACAACTCACAACTCCTTTGGATACGTTCATATTTCCTTCCAACCATTTCCTTTTTTAAAAAAAACTTCAATCCCACCCCACCCCACCTCTGTTTTGTTCTCTTCTCTGCCTCATTCTCTTTCCACACCTGCTCCACAGCAGGGGCGAATGGATACAAAACACTAAAGGATAAAGAGAAAAGGAGAAATCCAGAGCTTCCTTCACCATACAACCCTTGCCAATGAAGTCTAGGAACAAATTTACCTCTGAAAGTTTCGAAGGGCCTTTGCATAATAAAAGCAAGTACTCAGCAGTCAAATGCAAACATTTAATATGCCAAGTTTTTCTTTGACTCAGGCTTCAGATTATTTATACAAGTGTCATTCTGTCCCAGTTCCCCAAAATTGTGGGAATAGGTCAAGACGATCTGGACATTCTTGGTTGACACAGATACCCTGACAGCAAGGTAGCTTTGTTCCTGACAACTTCTCATCAATGACTCACTGTGCTGGTGCCCTGAAGCTACATTTCAGCACGGCTGTCTTTTCCATCAAATATAGCTGGCAAGCAGGCCTTTTCTCTCTCCCCCTTCCATGCGGCGCCTAAGAAATAGATGCAACCAGCATCGTCGATGATGGAACAAGTTCTTCCGCCCACATCTTTACACCAAAAGTATTTTTAGAAGGGAAAATCATGCTTCTCACTAAGCTGAACTCCTAGAATGCAAGTCTTGAGCTCAAAACTTCTTTCGCAGCTTGCTTGATTTGCTTTTTGAAGAAAGGCCACCTTAAAAAGAGGGACGAGGAGTGGGAAGCACACTCTAGTAGGCTATATGCTGCCTGATGTTTGCATGAATGCTTGTCTTTACTAAGCCCATTCTGGTTCCCATTCTCCCCTCCATTCCTTCCTCCAAGCACTTGTATTTGCCTAGTTGATTTTTGGAGTTACGAATTATTAACTGCCCAAATGTAAGAAGATACAATAATCATTCTCAGACCAGGTGACAAGGGACCCAGAAGATCAAAGGGGAGAAACTATTCGTTTCTCTTGGAAGAAAGGCTCCATAGAAAGCAACACACAGTGTGATGCAATGCAATACATATATCCTCTGAAGAAAGTCTCACCAAATCCATTGAAGGTTCTTCCAATGGATATCTGAGAATGGGTACATCTTGAATAACAAGACCTACACACCAGTCTGCTTGTAGTACAAAATTTCCAGTAGAATATATATTAACCAGAAGTGGTATTCAGCCAGTTCTGACAGGTTCTGGAGAACCGCTAGAAGAAATTTTGAGTAGTTCGGAGAACCGGCAAATAGTCTGGCCCCACCCCTGCTGCCTCACGGCTGATGTTCTCTTGTTGCCCTGAACAGGAGAATGGAGCTGGAAAGCAGGTTAGTGGGGTGGGGAGAGAATGGGATTTTGCAGTATCTTTCCCCTGCCATACCCACAAAGCCACGCCCACAAGGCCACGCCCACAGAACCAGTAGTAAAAAAAATTGAATCCCACCACTGATATTAACCAGTGTTTTGCAACTTTGGCAACTTTGAGCATGCTTGCTGGTAAATTATAGGAACCAAAGTCCCATCATCTTAAAATTGCTAAGGCTGGGAAACAGGGATCTATACATTAAAATCTTATTGAAAGAGATGTTCTATGGTTCTGTGGGTGTGGCTTAATGGGGAAGGTCATGTGACTGGGTGGGTGTGGCCCACTTTTTTCCACTTTTTAAAGCATTTTTTTTCCTGCCAGTTTGGGCGAACAGGCAGGAAAAAAAATGCTTTAAAAAGTGGCAGTTGGGAGGGGGGAGGCTCCCACTTTACTAAAGTGGGAAGCCAAATGCATTTTTTAAGGCAGTGTCTAAACTAGGAATAAAGCAGGATAAGGCTTTACACCTCAAGTGCCCAAAAATGAGCTTTTAATGGTAGGGGCATAAGAAAAAAGGATGTTTCCTTATCAGACAGTTTTGAAATAGAAAAGTCAGTCCTTTAAATAGCCAGGCCCTATGTTGACGCCTTTAAAAGCCCATTCCAATTATTTAGATGATTCCCAATAAACATCTTGTACCCAGTGTGGAGTCTTTCAGTTCAAGCACAATGTGATCCCTCCACTACTTAGCAGCCCAGCTGCTGTATTTTAGAACAATTTTCAAACCCCTTTCAAATATAATCCCACACTGATACACTTATATACAAAGCTGTCACAAGAGGATGAAACCAAGGTGCAGATAATTGTTGTTAAATCTAATTCAGGAAGGAACATGGCTAATGCACTAAAGAGAATTCTGCTACAGCTCTCATAACCGTCGCCATCTTTTTCATATCCAATGACAGCTGAGGATTTGGAGGAGCAATTCCAGGCAGGCTGTCTGCTCTTCAGGGAGAAAGCCATTTCATTCCAAGGGGCTGAACCCAGTGGTGAAATCTAATTTTTTTTTGGCACTGGTTCTGTGGGCGTGGCTTAATGGGGGAGGTCATGTGACTGGGTGGGTGTGGCCCACTTTTCCCACTTTTTAAAGCATTTTTTTCCTGCCAGTTCGGGCGAACAGGCAGGAAAAAAAATGCTTTAAAAAGTGGGGGGGAAGGAGGCTCGATCACGCAAATCAGCTGTGAGCCGTGTGATCGTCAGAAGCTTTTCCCCTGCTATTTAAAGCATTTTTTCCTGTCTATTCGCCCAAAACGGCAGGAAAAAAAATGCTTTAAAAAGCGGAGGGGGGGGGGGGAAGCTTCGGTGATAAAACAGTAAAACCATCACTGATCAGATTTTACACTTCTTGCAGGGGACGTTAAGCAAACCACATGGGTTAAGTGAATCAGTAGTCATTAAATGAATGCCACAGTCATTAACAAACTAATGGCTTGCTGTGTGTGTAGTTTTTTTTTTTAATGAAAACTGGAGGTAAATACCAGTTTTCATCAAAACCATTGTAAAATGTGGTCATGAGACGTTGCAAATGCAGCCATGTCGCTGAGTGCCCAAAATATGGTCACCTGACCACAGAAGGGGCACATCTGTTGGATCTTTAAATCCAGGTTATAAGTCCCCCTTTTCAGGTTGTCGTAACATTGGTCTCTAAGCAATCAGTTGTAAGTTGCGGACTACCTACAAAACACCTGGCATACAAGCAATTAAGGGCGCTGCAGTTTAAGAATATATTTCAGAGCTCTCTGCAATATATTGTTTGGTTATGTCTGCTTCAGGATCTGAACTTCCACCCAGTCTTCTTCTCCTCACCTCTCCGCATTTACAGAAACTATGCTGTGTTTTTGTTCCTCCAGCTCACACCCCTGGTGAAGCTTCTGCTTTTTACAGCTCATATTTCAGACCAAAAAAAAAAAGAACCCCTTGGTCATCTACCAAAATTGCATCTGCAAAAACCGTTTTCAGCCTGCTAGCAGTGTAGCTTCCTGCTGTACTGTTCACATTTGCCATTCATTTCTGCAGCACTTTATTTGTTAATGCATACTTATTAGTCCAAAGTTGAGGCTGCTAGCTGGAACAAGCAGCAGCTCTCATGGAGAGTACATGCTTGGGGTTAAGGCATGATGGAATCAGTTTCCCAAAGCTTTTAACAAGTGTGCCATTTCTAGCTGTTGTACTGTTGACTCTGTCTCTTGTGTTCAAGAACAGGGCTGTGTAGTAAGGGGGAAAAGGGGACAGGGTGGTATTTAATTCTGTTTGAATTCTATCCCTAGATAGCATGTTACATAAGAGCAGTGGTTCTCAACCTGTGGGTCGGGACCACTTTGGGAGTCGAACGACCCTTTCACAGGGGTTGCCTAAGACCATCAGAAAACAAATATTCTCAAGACACCAATTTTATGGTTGGGGGTCACCACAACATGAGGAACTGTATTAAAGGGTCACGGCATTAGGAAGGTTGAGAACAGAGGTGGGTTCCTACCAGTTCGCACCTATTTGGTAGAACCGATTCATCAAATCTACCGAACCGGTTAGAAGAGGTTCCACCAGTGGACCCGGAAAGCAGGCCACACCTACAGAAGAGGTTCCAAAAATTTTTGAAACCCACCACTGGTCCTTGGATATGATTATTCTACACTATCATGCTCATATTTATAAAACTCAGTGCCTCTGTGAAAGGTAAGGATGACTACTGCGTTTGTGGTGCAATCAGAACATTGCGTGTGTTGAAGTTGTTTTAACGCAAACCAAAGATGCCTTTTAAAAAACAAGTTTACATCATATTCTTATGCATGCCAGTGCTGTGTGTGAGGTAATTTAAGGTAGTTCTGACAAGTGTCATCAGCATCTTCATCTCCGGTCACATGGGTGGCAAGCCACTCCCATCCAGTCACATGGGTGGCAAGCCACTCCCACAAAGGAGGCCACACCCACAGAGTAGGTTTGAAGAATTTTTGAAACCCACCACTGGTTGAGAACCACTGCTTTAGAGGAATTCACATGTCCTACTAGCAGACTAAAAATATACTTGAAAAGGCTGTAGATTTCTTACACTAATTTGGACTCTGTACAAAATCTAGTTTCCGCGTAGATAATGTCTACAAAAGACTTTGCCTGAGTGGAAACTCTAGTCTCTATGTGCTTGTATAGGCACAGGGCCCTTTCACGCAGCCTCTAAATGTGCAAGGTGTGGCAAGTGTTCTTGTCATTGATTCAAAACTAGGTGATGGAAACACACATTTCTCAGTGAAGGTTTTCAGAGCATCTTGGACAGAGGTGGTATTCAGCAGGTTCTGATCAGTTCTGGAGAACCAGTAGCAGAAATTTTGAGTAGTGCGAAGAACCAGTAAATACCACTTCTGACTGGCCCCGCCCCCATCTATTCTCTGCCTCCCGGTGATTGGGAAGAAATGGGGATTTTGCAGTAACCTTCCCCTGGAGTGGGGAAGGAATGGAGATTTTATAGTATCCTCCCCTGCCACACTAACCAAGCCATGCCCACAGAACCGGGTAGTAAAAAAAAAATTGAATCCCACCACTGATCTTCGAGATCACATAATTCTTCAGTTGTCAATTTAAAACCTTCTTGTGAAAATTATGTATTTCTGGTTACTATTTTGTTTTGTTCTGTTTTCAACTTAGAAATAACATCTGTGCTGAATGGAGAATAGAAACTATAGCTTTCTTTTCTAGCTCTTGTTCTGCTGTTCCCCCCCCCCAAAACTGCCACAATATATTTGTTTTTAAAGGATATGGGTAGTTGATTCCCAAATCCTTTAAAGATGGGTAGTTGATACAAATGACCAGATAGCTTCCGTTCCAATTGATTATAAATTTTTCCTTAAAGATGAACTATGTTTCAACCTGGAGGATTTTGATGAATGCAAAGAAACTACTCTGTTTCTCTGAAAATAAGACCTCCACAGATAATAAACCCAATCAGGCTTTTGAGCGCATGCGCTAAAACAAGCCCTCTCCCAAAAATAAGCCCTCCCCAAAAATATTGCTACAAAGCAGCAGCCATGAGGTGACCACACTCGCTGCCTCCTGCACCTCAAAAATAATAAGACCTCACCGAAAATAAGGCCACACACTTATTTCGGTGGTCAAAAGAAAATAAGACCCTGTCTTATTTTTGGGAAAACACAGTATATGTGATCTCAATTCAGATTATTACTAAGTAAAATTCCTTCCCAGGTGAAAGAAGTAAGATTTTTTCCCCTGTTGAATAGAATTCAGAACAGGGGATATTTGCTACTTTTCATGTGATATAATTTTCCATGCAAAATACTCCTCAGCTACCATATTTCCCAATCCACTAAAGAATGCTTCACTCCTTGTAATGTTGAGAATAAGGCCATCTAATCCAACCCTTTGCTTGATGCAGAATTTTCAGAAGTAAAGCTTCCTCAACAGATAGGTGTTGAGACCATATCTGAAAGAGTTTATAGCTCAATAAAGTGGCTCAGTATAACTGTCCTGTAAAATGTTCTGGGTTCTGTGGAGAGAAATGTATCACACTAGATCTCAATTCTACCCTTTGTCACAGTTCATTTCCTTGATGGAATCCTTTCTGTCCCTGCTAAGAGGCATGCAATAGGAGAAGCATTAAGTCCTCAAGATATGCAAGAAGAACAGATAGAATACAGTTGGGTGATACAGCAGTTTGGCTCATAATGGTATCACCTGATGCACTATTGTAGAAAACAGAAACTACAATATTAGAACTGGGTGTTTTTCTTTTTAACTGATGGGAAATCATGCACTCGGGAAAGTACACATAAACACTGCCATTTGAGAAATGGCTCCAATACAAATACTGTGAATGAAGAGTTTGTTTATTGTAGCCAATTGTTCCTAACAGAAGAACCCTGTCCAGATATCCAATCTCCTAGAAGGCTTTCATTTTAATGACAATCACAAAATCTCATTAAAATAAGTTGAACTAAACACTGCCAGTTAAACATTTTTTCCATGTCAAAAGCTGAAAGGTTTGGGTTTTTAGATAACTATAAATGATATATCCATGAAGACTTTGGGATTTGCACTTGATTTGAGAAGACAACCTTTCCATGGTAAATGGCTTGCTTAAATACCCAAGCCTAGAATGAAATAGGATTAATTTTTTACAATTAAATTGTTCAGTATGTGATATCCTATTTACTTGGAAGTAAGCTCTTCAAATGAACATGTATAAGATTGCACTGTTAAAGGATTAAGTTTTCTTATAAGAAGGGTCCATGATTTGCTTAAAACTGCTTGCTTCTCAAGCATTGGTCTTTGAGTGATGTCCCGTGGTTTTATCTAAACAATGAATCAGCACAAAAACTAAATTTAATGTGCATTCAAATTCAGTTAAAACAAATAGGGTTAAGCATTAAGCTTGTAAGATGTTTAATATAACTATGTTTTATTTTTTTTAATGAAACACTTGTTATGGTTACCACTGTTGATCTGCAGTTCTTCGGGGGCTGATGAAATGGGCTGTGGGCAGAATATTATTGTTGATCCCTATTATCATTTTTCCTGTGAAGATGACTATATTATTTCCCTGCAGACTTTTATTCCTGGGCAAATTGGTTCTTGTTTTAGCCATAGAGAAGAGGTTCAAAGACACATATTCTAATAGATAACTAAAGCATATAGAATATATAAATACTTTGCTGTAAAAGATATATTGGATCTGTCATCAAAAGAACATACCCCTGTTTCCCACAGACTCTGTTTTGTAACTCTGGTAGCACTAAGGTAATTGGGGCACAAGACATTAATGCCTCTTAGATATTCAAGTACAGTCCATATAAGCACTTTGCAAAATTACCATTACGTTGCCATAGTGATACTAAAACCAAACTTGGAATCACTAAGGGAAGTACAGTGATGAATATATAACTATGTCTGTCTGTCTGTCCGTCCGTCCGTCCGTCCACCCACCCACCCACCCACCCACCCACCCACCCACCCATCCATCCATCCATCCATCCATCCATCCATCCATCCATCTATTTCTCTATCACCAGAGGTCAACATTTATTTTGAAGAACAATAACCAAAACATTCATACAGAGTTGGTCAGGTTTTGGTCATACAAAGGTTTATGAATAATTTTGTCTGAACAGAGACGACCTTTATTAGCCTCGACAATTTAATTAAAAGCAAATAGATCTTTGTGCACCTGCATAAGTGTAAATGTGTAGTTGTGTACGATCCCATCAAAGAGCATGTCAGCAATGAACTGAAATCCCATAGTTCTGGTGTCCTCTAGGACTTCTCAAAAAAGGGGATATGAATAGATTGCTATTCATCTCATTAGAGAGCATTTTAATAAGTGAACAGTAGGCTTTTGCATGAGAGCCAGTTTATCCTGATAGTCAAGATGTAAGGCTAGAAATTAGCAATTTCTAATCCTGCATTGAGCACTAAGTCAGTCGGATAATCATGGGTCAGTCACTTTCTCTCAGCTCTAAGAATGAGGCAATGGCAAACCAATTCTGAAAAAGTATTTTTCAAGAAAACCAAGGGACTCCCTAGAATTGGATGTGATTGAACAGATGAAAATAAACAATAAAATAGACTTTCCCAAAATATCTGTCATTATAACCAGGAAAGGGAGGGGAGTATTATACGAAGGCTATCACAAACTCTTTGATAACGACCCTCCATTTGTATATTAAGCACAAGAAGGAAAAATTAGTGTCTACTTGGCTCTATCTCCATTTTTTTCAGATTTTACTAAGCATATTTATGGTCTTTCACCTAGTACATGGAGATTCAGAAACATAAACAACTTCCTTCCTTCCTTCCTTCCTTCCTTCCTTCCTTCCCTCCCAGTGTGGCTACAGAGGAAAAATATGAGCAAGTATTATTCTCTTCTAACTTTCGTGTTATTTGTATGCCCTGAGACAGGGTTGTTTAGCTTCTTTTTGAATCACAGTCTAAAACTTTGAGTAAAATGGTAGGGGACCTTTTTAAAATAAAATGCACATAATCAGGACAAAGAAATGGCTGAGACAACATGACACAGTAAATTTGATCTGAGTTAAATGAATGCATTTTAGCAATATGATAATCTTTGCACTGTAACTATGACCTAATCATCCTTTTCCCCAGCCAACTGACATTATCTCTGTGCAGTCAACTATTTACACCTTATTGGCATATCCAGAAACTGGACACCAAGGAACAGTCTTAGCAAACCTGAAGATTACAAAAAAGGCTTGGGGAATGCATAAGCCATAAACCTATGGCACGCATGCCACCTCCAAGACGCACGCACGCACTGGCCAGCTGATTTTTGGCCTTGATTTTTGGCTATTTTTCGCCTTCTGGAGGCTTTCCTGGTAGACCACCCAAGGTGAAAAAGGTTCACCATCATTGCCATAAAGGGTCCGCTTCTGCTTGCCTTAAGTGGCTGTGGCTTTTCAAATTTTCCGTTTCCCCCACCTCCAGTTTTTTCAGGATATGCCGGCGGCAGAATCAGGAGATTGTCGTTTGTTCTGTGAACCAGTAGGTAAAAAAAAAGCTTCCGAGAGTCATGCGGCTCAACTATAAGCCATGCGATTGTCGGAAGCTTCCCCCCACATTTTTAAAGCATTTTTTTTCCTGCCGATTCGCCCAAACTGGCAGGAAAAAATACTTTAAAGAGTGGGGGGTAAATTGGCCACGCCCACCAAGTCACATGCCCCACCACCACCACCACCAAGCCATGCCCACAGAACCAGTGGCAAAAAAATTTAGATTTCACCACTGGGCTGGATCCCAAATTCTTCATGGGAGATGTGTTAAACCAGGGGTCTCCAACCTTGACAACTGGCTGAGGAATTCTGGGAGTTAAAATCCACAAGTCCTAAAGTTGCCAAGGTTGGAGACCCCTGGTTTAACACATCTCTCTTTCATGTCCCTTCTACTAGATCTCATTCAGCTGATGAAAGTGTATTTGTTTCTTGTTGCAGAAAATTCTGAGGTATGAAGCACCACACTGGGGAAGAACCAAACTTTGATGATTTGCATCAAAGTTGCCTGCTTAAAAGAAAGAGGGACCCCAAACAATGGGAAATTATAGATTTTTTTTAAGAAGTAGGAAATTGTAGGAGTTTGATTTGCTGGCCAATTTGGGGAAAGCTGAGCAGGTCCACACCTGGGGTTATTTTGATTGTTAGTCAAAACAGCCATTTTAGGAACATCAGCAGAGCTGGGGAAGCCCATTATTAAGGAGTTGAAATGTTACGGTCATCAGCCTGATTGGGGTTGTGGCTGGAATTCCTTGTTAGGATTCCCCTTGGGCTATACTGTGTGCTAGGGAGGAGATTTCTAGTCTCTGGTTTAGAAAATACTGCAGGGATTTTTGGGGGGGCGGGGCGGGGGAAGTGTCAGTTTGAGTCTGATAGGATTAGATGAAGAGAGGAGATGGGTTTGATCTTAATCATATCCAAAAGATAGGATAAATGTGTTTTTGTTAGATTTGTTTTCTCCGGCATAGTTCCAAAATTTCTTCCAACCAGGAGAACAATTTTGGACATTCTCATTTGTTTGTTTGTTTGTTTGATTTGTCAAACATGTACAAGATAACAGGTATAAATATAAACATGGACATGAACAAAAGAAATGAATACAAATAAATGGGGAGAGTAGGACAGGGACGGTAGGCACTCTGGTGCGCTTATGCACCCCTCTTTTACAAACCCCTTAAGAATCGGGTGAGGTCCACGATAGACAGTTTAAGGTTGAAGCTGTGAGGGTTAGCGGATGTAACAACAGAGTCAGGTAGAGCATTCCAGGCATTGATCACTCTGTTGTTGAAGTCAGATTTTCCGCAATTGAGTTTGAACCCGTTTACCTTGAGTTTGTATCTATTGTTTGCCCGCGTATTATTGAGGTTGAAGCTGAAGTAGTCATTGACAGGTAGGACATTGTAGCAGACAATTTTGTGCACTATGCTTAGGTCAGATCGTAGGTGGCGTAGTTCCAGGTTGTCCAAGCCCAAAATTTCGAGCCTGGTGGCATAAGGGATTCTATTGTGAGCAGAGGAGTGGAATACTCTTCTCGTGAAATATCCCTGGACTCGCTCAATTGTATTAATTGTGTCCAATAACATACTCACGTTTGGAGTTTGGTACTCTTGCTGTTTCTTTTTGAAGAGGTGGACAGTGGTGTGAAATGTCCTGCTGTTCATTATACATCTAATGTTCAAGTGTTCTGGAGTTTCCCTAGGAACACACTTCAATTAAAGGAAAACATTTAGGAACCTGGATGCTCTCATTCTCAGCCAACTCTGTCACAGATTGTTGCTGTAGGAGTAAAATAGAAGACACTGTGTAAATTGCTTGAGCTCCTGAGACAATATGAGATATAAATCAAACTAATAATAAAAGTATATTCACTTCCTCCTATTTGGGTTTCTTCCATTCTGGGAAGCGAAGTGACAGGCAGAGACACCTTGGGACAATGGGAAGTTCAATAAATCCATGGCGCTACTTCAGCAAAACATCACAAAGGTGCTTTTTCAAGAGGCAAGTCGACTTCTTGTTTTTGCTTGAAGACATTTCCCTTCTCATCCAAGAACTGAAGAAGCTTCCTGGATGAGAAGTGAAACATCTTCAAGCAAAAACAAGAAGTCGACTTGCCGCTTGAAAAAGCAGCTTTGGGACAATCATGACCTTAATCTTAATAGATACTTCAGCAAAATATTAAAATAGAAAATAAGATGCTTAAAAGACAATAAAAACAATATACATAATCCCTCAGATTTAAAAATAGAAAATTCTTTAACTGAGGAAGAAAACTTTTGAGATATTGCAAGGTGTCTCTTTTTACAGTACCATTGTTTTCACTGATACCTGACACAGATTCAGCACTCTTTTTAAGAAGGTGTTCACCTGCTTAAAAATGAATGTGAAGGAAAGGAAGTATAGGGAACTAGGTATAGCTCATCAATAGTGACAGCTAGCTGAGTAAGCATCCACAAAAAGACCTTTTTTTTCTTTTTTTTCTATTCTGTTCAAATGATAGCAGTTCTTTACAATATTTTTGGAAATCATTTGTATTGTTTCAATCTAAAAATAACATATTATGAAACCATTTTTGCATCAGTTTATAGAGATTAGTTTGTCTTTCTGAAAGATTCTATTATCTCGCAGTAACATCATAAACACTAAAAAAGCACCATATTGAATCCAAGATTCCTTAACAATACTTACAAACTAACATTCTGCTGGGTTTCATCAGGTTCTGATCACAGAGTGGTAAAGCTAAACATCAACGACATATGGATGACACATCACTCTAAACCAATGTTGGTGAACCTTTTCTGCACCAAGTGCCGAAACGGGAGCGCGTGTGCGGGAAACCGGAAGAGCAGCCGCCCGGTGTGCATGCACACACTGGGAAGATGATCTTACAGTTTCCGGCGCTCCTACGCACATGAAGACCAGCTGGCCAGCGCACCAGAACCCAGAAGAGCAACAGGCGACAGCTCACGTGCCCAAAGAGATGGCTCTGCATGCCACTTCCAGCATGTGTGCCATAGGTTTGCCATCACGGCTCTAAATCTTCTGATAACCGTACCCAATGAGGTTCATAGAGCATTAACTGGGGGTTGAATGGCAGAGAAAGAGAGAAGGTGGAGCTTTGCTAGTTGCCACAGTATACTTCTCAGGAAGTTGAACAATATAGATATAGCAGACAAGAAACATCAAAGGTATAAAATAACCCATGCAGTCAAACACCAGTTCCCTAAATTGCTTAATCTAAAAAATAGCTGCAAAATTCATCACATTTTATTTATGCATTCATTTTTTAATAGCAAATATGTGTTGAGCCGGAGTTTACCATTTCCTTATCTTTGCTTTAATGCAGCGGAGAGAAACCCATGCGAGGCATAAAATCCCTTTTTACAGCCCTGAAAGCCCCAAATGCCAAGGCTTGTTATTCAAAACACTCACTGTTACTGTGTCTTCTACCATTGACCATCAACAATTTGCCCTCTGGCTTGAAACTTCTGGAGTTCGAAGTCCACACATCTTAAATGTGTTGAGGTTGAGAAACACTGCCTTAGGATATCTTCAAGATATAGGACACAAGGATTTCATCTAGAAGGGCTTGGTACAAGGAAGAAATAGAAGGAAAGCAAATGAGCTATCTTCCACTTTGGCTACTTCAAATTGGATGGTGTTTTGTTTTTTTTCCAGGCCTTCATATTGGGAGATCACATCCTATGATATCCTTCAACCATCATTTCAGGAGGTGAACCTTTTGCAGGATTTTCGTTTTGTCTGCAAATGAAGATTTTAAGTGACAGGCTGGATTCAACCAGCATGAGCTCAGATGATGTTGATTAGTATGGATTCACACGCACCACACATTAAAAAAAAAAGGTCAGGGTTTTGATTGTGTAGACACAGCTGCAATTTTTCAACCAGACATCCTGAGTGGTTTTGAGAATTATGAATCCAGTCACTGTGCTTAATTCATTGTGTTGTGGAAGCCCAGGTTAATTTAGCCTGCCTAGCCACATCCTTCACACACAACAGTAAACCCCCACAATATAGCTGTTTTTTTTTTTAAATTGCCTCTTTTGATTTAGCCTCAGCAACAACACTCAACTGGGCAAGCCAAGACAGCTTATATTCACACTAGCAAGATGTTCCTGAGCTTTTTAAGCATGATAGTCACGACAGACAAACAAGTATAACAGGCATTAGCAGAGAGAAATGGATCAGGCCATTTAAACCCCAAATTGCAGGTGTGTAGGCTATAATTTAATCAGGCTAGAGGCAGAAATAATGCATATGCATGTCTCTCTATTTCAGAACTGTTGTGACAGCTCTTTGCTAATACACTATCTCCTTTCAGTTTTGCTGCCTGCACGATGTTCACAGACTATTTATAGCTGGTAAACAATACAACCTATACAATCTGCTGAGGAACAATAATAGCAAAAAGTGGCTGAACTGGACTAATTGTGGCATCCTTTTATTATTATTTTTCTTTTTAAAGTTTCTCTCCACCCAGGACCCAGCTTGCTTCTTTATAGATAAGAAACAGCAGGAGAAACAAAGTAAAGTGGTTTCGGTTTGATAGCGGTATTAAATTGGCAAACTGGAAAGCCATCCATGAGTTTTTTTCTCTGTCACAGACTGATTAAGAATAGGCTAATGACACTTCCGTAACTCCCCTGATCACTTTGAACTTTACATACCTAGATATGCAGCTGCAGGCTTGGTTCTGCAATTGCCTTGCTTCCTGTGATCACAATGGCACCATCCCTGCACAAGAAGAGAGTGAACCTGGATGCAATTGTAGGAAGTTAATCACCCAGCCCTCTCCCAGAAAAATGAAATGTCCTAGGAAATATTGAAAAGGCAGAATATTTCTCTGGATGTGAAAAGAAAGAAACATGTTTTAAAGGACAGCTGCCTGTAGCTTCCTACCCATCCCCACTTTGTCAATGGGCCATTAATAAGGCCAAGCTAGACCCTTTACATAATAAAGACTTCTCCACTGCAGCTCCAGGGGAATGGGAGTAAAAGCATGATAATATTGGCCCTTTACTCAACTGAGCACACGGCATCTGAGAACTCAACCAAACCTGGATTCAAAACACAGCCCGGGGAGTTGCCCCTGCATGGCCCCATGGGAGTCTGACAACCAATCAGAATACATTTCTTACACAGGAACAGGAAACAGAGAGGTGGGACTGAACAGGTTATAAAAAGCCTAGCAAGCCCCTCCCTCAGCTCTTCTCTTCTTCTCCACCAACATTGAAGCATGTGTTCACCTTTTCTGTTCAGGGCTCAAGCCATGTGGCCCTGTCCAACAATAAACCATCTTTCCAAGCAGCCTCCATGTCTCCAGTGTCTTTTTCCCCACTTGGATCTGAACCCAGAAGGACCCAGCCATTTTCACAATAATTGCAACCATTGGTTACATGTTTATGTAAAAAAAAAAGGAGTAAGAAACAAAAAAAAAAGCCCTCCACACAGGCATCAAAAGATATTCTACAAATGGCAAAAGGGAAGTACTGGCCAAGGCATTCAGATTAGCAAATATCATTGCTAGAATTTTTTTAAATAAAAAAGTCAGTCCAGCCTTCCATTGTTTCTTCAGGCAGCAACATGTCTGAAAACTAATTGTCACTACTAATTCTCCAGCTAGCTGTATTCAGATGACGTCTACCCAGGCATACATTTCTGTTCAAAAACTCAGAACATTGGGCTAAGTAATATACAGGACTGGAAAGGAACCAGCAATCATGAGCTGCAAGCAGCAAAACATTCTGGTTTCTTTTGCAACCTTGGGAAACCAGCTCCCACCACCTCACACACCTCTGGGTGGAACAGGCATTCCAATGCTTTCCCCCCCTTTGTGTTGTTATTTTATTGGAGATACCAAAGCTCATGTTTTGTATTCATTCTGCAGGTGGTAGCAAGCTGCTGAAAATATTTGCAATTTACACTGGGGAAGACAAAGAACAGACAAAGCAAGTTGGTTTTACTTTGCATTGAGAATGACTGTCAAATCGGTCTCTGGCTTATATCTCACAGGGCTGCTGCGTGTTTAAGAGCAATGCGACAAGCAGAATTTCAGAGCTGAAGTATTTTCTGGATGGAATTGAAGAGATGAGCAAAGCTACACTTGCTGAATTTTCCACAATTACACTGCTGTTACATGCATGGAAGGAGCTTTCTTTAAAAAACTTTCGGGAAAGCAGGACAAATGTAAAATGAATTACTATGGTGTCCCTGAGAATTAGGAACTGTTCTGAGGCTGAAAATACTCAGCACAGATGGAAAAGTTAATGTTGCATATCACCATACTGGGCCAACAATTTTTTTCCTGTGATATACTCACTACAGTATCCTTAAAAGAACTTGATCTGCAGATATAAGGAGTTACAGTACAAATATGAAAAGAACTGGTTGTTGATTTGGATAAGTTCTATCTGTGCTTAAAGGAGTCTTTTGTAGGAACCAGGAGCAATTGTGTGCCAATCAGTAAATCGCCAAAATCTTGTGGAGTCCTTGGTGCTCTCTGAGCTTGGATGTTTGCTTGTAGGCATTTCATTATCTGTC